>NC_140282.1:17880797-18080150 GCF_964030765.1 Micromesistius poutassou
ATATGTACTGTCTGTCAAATATCCAAACTTAACCCCACACTACCGTCCTCCCTGATTGAAATTGATACACCCACCACCCCTCAATGAACCCAGAAATTAATTTTCTTCTTCTAAAAATCCATTTGTAATTTTTACCAAAAGTGAATTATTTTTCTCCGTTCTTGCCATAAGTAATTCCCCAGACCTTCGGACAAACGGAGCTTGGGAATTGAAATGGCTTCTCGGCTTGAATACAAGCAGCGCCGTCCTTGGCAGCTTGGTTATTTTTTTATGCTATAATTGCATTGTTCAACTTGTGGTGTTATTCATAAGCATGCTTACTCCTTCCTTTAACCTATGCCCACAAAGCATTGTGATGTGTGGGCTGCCCCCTGGCACAAACGTACACAAAAATAAGTAAATGAACTAATGGCCAAGACCGCAGACCTCACTCTCACTCGCTCTCTTTTTCTCTCGCTCTCTCTCGCTCCCCCTCACTCTCTCTGCGCATACTAGTTTAAATAAAGAACAACAATAAACAAATGCTGAGTGCTGATCAAGAGTTTTGTGCAAGCAATTTAAGGTCCCGACTCTTGTTGCTTGACCCTTGTCTCTTGTCTTGTAGTGTTCTGGTCGCCCACTCGCAAAGCAGACAGCCGCACCGCGGCTGCCGCAGGTGTGTGTTTTTCCACATTAGAATATTCATTTTCACCTTTGAATGTCTGTTTTTCAAAACTATTCAAATATATATTCGAATTTAGAATATTCGTTGACAGCCCTAGTGTCTGTATGTGTGAATGAGAAGGGCAGACATGAGACTAGTGGACAGGTTTGTTGTTGTTGTTTTGGTGTAGTTACGGCCGACAGTAACTGGTTTTGAGTAATAAAATGCCTGTTTGAGCCCAACCGCTCGTCGTCCTTCTAACGTCCAGTCAGACGCTACATAAATTTTGATAAAAATTAAATAAATAAATAATAAATAAATAAATTTATATTTTTCCAAAATTATTTGGCGACCCCCAGAAATCATCTTGCGACCCTAATTGGGGTTGGGACCCCAAGGTTGAGAATGGCTGTTAAGGGACCAGGTTAGTTTCTCTGTGATTTGCACCCCCAGGAACTTGGTGTTGCTGACGACCTCAACCGCAGTGTCGTTGACGAGGAGTGGTGTATGACTGGGCCGAGATTTTCTAAAGTCACAATGATTTCCTTTGGCTTGTCAACATTGAGGATCAGGTTGTTGACTTTACACCAGTTCACCAGGTGTTTCACCTCTTCCTTGTAGGCCAGTTCGTTGTTGTCCTGGATGAGGCCCACAACAGTTGTGTCGTCCGCAAACTTCAAAAAAGTGGTTGGTTCTGAATCTGGGATGACGTGTCGTGGGTCATCAGGGGTGAACAGCAGGGGGCTGAGAACACAGCCCTGGGGGGAACAGGTATTCAGGGAAATGCCGCTGGAGCTGTTATTATTCACCCGTACAGACTGGGTTCTGTTGGTGAGGAAGTCCAGTAGTCAGTTGCATAGGGGGGTGCCGAGGCCCAAGTTTGCATACCAGATGTTGAGGGATGCCGAGCTGAAGTCCAGAAACAGCAGTTTTTTTTCAACAGTTTTTTCCCTCCAGGTGTTCCAGGCTCAAGTGGAAGGCAGAGGAGATGGCATCCTCTGTGGAGCGGTTCAGCTGGTACGCAAACCGGAATGGGTCTAGGGATGGTGGAAGTTTGGAGGTGATATGTGTCCTTCACCACCCTCTCGAAGCACTTCATTATGATGGAAGTCAGTGCTACGAGACGGAGGTCATTCAGATTAGTGATGTTGGATTTCTTAGGCACTGGTATGATGGTGGCAGCCTTGAAGCATGATGGGACAACAGCCTGAATCAAGGAGATGTGCCTGCTCGTCGGGTGAGGGATAGCTTTCCTTGTGGGGGTGGTGTTTAATACCAGATGGTAGTCAACAATTGATGGAACTCCTCATGTGTGTATCAAAGGGAGACATAACAGTGCCTTATCAGTTGGAGCCTTTGACCCTTGACCACCCCAAGGAGGTAAGGGAAAAGGCACATACCAACAAAGGGCAGTTTCAATATAATTTTCCCTTCCCTCTTTGTCAATGCTCATTGCGCTCTCCTGTCCTTGCACCCAGCCTTAACCAGGCCTTGAATAATGTCATTGTTGGCTTTGCTGCATTGGGAGGCACCAGCCTTTCAGAGAAGGGAGTCAGGGTGTATGGCTTTCCTGCTGAAAGAGAGAAGGGGAAAATGTCTGACAAAAGGGGTCTGGTGCAATCTGACCATCACAAGAGACTAAAATGTCAAAAACTTTGAATAAAATAATGGAAGGTTTAATAATTTGTTATTTTTAAAGTAGCAATGTGTAACATTTCAACTAGCTTGTGAATTAAAAAAAATAAATAATAATAAATATAACTGCAAGCAGTGATGTGGGGGTCAAGCAGAATGGGACTCCATAAACTAATTTTCAGAATAGTCCAGAGTAGCCACATCAACAAGATAGATCTACGTCAGACACACGGCCTTCAGCACTTTCGACAAGTTGCACTTCAAAAAATAAAAGATAGACTGAGATATGATCACACTCGATCATATCTCGAGTGTGACACCCCCCTATGATGTCATGGGTCTATGTACCAAGTTTGGTTATGATATGTCAATGGGCTGCTGATAAATTGGCTTATTTCCTGTTTGGCGGCTTCACGGTCGAATTTGATTGGCTATCGCGGATATTTCCGTGAGAAATCATTTATTAGCTGTATGGGGAGGTCTCATAGTATCACCAGACATTGGACATTTGTTTGAAATATACTCATGTGAAGAGAGAGGAGTGTCAAACACATTGTCATTAATTATAGCGCCCCCTAGAGGTCAAAGGTCACCAAACCTAATGAGCGTCCCCATGATGATGTCATGGGTCTATGTACCAAGTTTGGTTATGATATGTCAAAGGGCTGCTGAGAAATTGGCTTACTTCCTGTTTGGCTTTGGCTTCGTGGTCAAATTTGATTGGCTGTTGCGGCCAAACGGTTTTGAATTTGAAAAATCTATTCAATGTTTTTTGTCAAGCATGGCCTGAGGATCATATGTACCAAGTTTAGAGAAGATTGGACAACATTTGTGATAGGAGATACATGCAATATGACGTCATAGGGTGCACTTGAACTCAGCTTGGCCCAAGGATTCTAATGATACCTTGTTTGTGAATATTGGATGAATGGGTCAAAAGTTCTAAACATGAATTCATGTCCAACTTTGACCTGTTGGTGGCGCTAGAGCTCATGGGCTAGCGACCTCAAATTTGCTGTGAGGGCTTATGGGACTGTCCTGAATCAGTGTGCCAAATTTCACAACCTTTTACCATTGGGTTCTATGGGCTGCCATAGACTCCCATTGAAGGATAATAATGATTTGACCTGTTGGTGGCGCTAGAGCTTATGGGCTAGCAACCTCAAATTTGCTGTGAGGGCTTATGGGACTGTCCTGAATCAGTGTGCCAAATTTCACAACTTTTTACCATGGGGTTCTATGGGCTGCCATAGACTCCCATGGCAGGTAAATAATAATAATAATAGGAAAACGTAGAATAACAATGGTTGTCTCGCAGCTTTGCTGCTTGACCCCCAATAATTCTGGTCAGCCCGTACCTCTCTTTGCTTATCACCAATCTCAAAACCCCTCCCAGTCATCTATTGCAATGTGCATACGTCAGTTTGTTTATAGAATTTGTTTGTTTATTTATTTATTTATGTAAATATTGGTCTAACAATTTGAATGTATTTAGTTTGTTTAGTTGATGTCCAATAGTTAAGTCCAGGTCATATCTGGTGTGGGCTTATATAAGTCTAGAGTGTAACCGGCGACATGTTAATCAATCTTTTTATCTTCAATTGATTGATTTACTGACATGTACATAAGAATAAATCTGCTTGATTCTTTCAACCTAAATAAGTTAAATAAAAAATAAAACAGTCCTGGTCAAAAACGGTTCTTCATGGTGTAAACAAACACACAACAACCACAAAGGTTACCAGGATGTGTAATCAAACCAGAGCTTAAAATACTAACATAAAGATCCTGACAAAGAAACAAAGAACAAAGAAACAAAGAACAAAGAAACAAAGAAACAAAGAAACAAAGAAACCAGAAACCCGAACCGAAAGCATGAGAGCTGGGTCATTGCAATGCATTGCTTTAACAATGCATCACACGATTGTATTATTGTAACTAAACTGAAACGAAACATAAGATAAGTATCTTAGGGTATGTGGTGGGTGGGGGCATACATCAACTGATTCTGTAAGTATAAGAGCAAATCCTGCTCCATGGAGGAGAGTTGGTGAGATTCAAGTACCATGGCTTCCTACTTGGTGTTCTCAGTCCAGCTGCTCAGAATAGACCAGAGTAGCCACATCAACAAGATAGATCTACGTCAGACACACGGCCTTCAGCACTTTCGACAAGTTGCACTTCAAAAAATCAAAGATAGACTGAGATATGATCACACTCGCCCCCCTATACGTCAAAGGTCACCAAATTCATTGAGTGTCTCCATGATGATTTCATGGGTCTATGTACCAAGTTTGGTTATGATATGTCAAAGGGCTGCTGAGAAATTGGCTTACTTCCTGTTTGGCGGCTCCGTGGTCAAATTTGATTGGCTGTTGCGGCCAAACGGTTTTGAATTTGAAAAAACTATTCAATGTCTTTTGTCAAGCATGGCGTGAGGATCATATGTACCAAGTTTAGAGAAGAAACTTGGTACACACAACACACAACAACCACAACGGTTACCAGGAAGTGTAATCAAACCAGAGCTTAAAATACTAACATAAAGATCCTGACAAAGAAACAAAGAACAAAGAAACAAAGAAACAAAGAACAAAGAAACAAAGAAACAAAGAAACCAGAAACCCGAACCGAAAGCATGAGAGCTGGGTCATTGCAATGCATTGCTTTAACAATGCATCACACGATTGTATTATTGTAACTAAACTGAAACGAAACATAAGATAAGTATCTGTGGTAAGATAAAGTAAGATAAGGGTATGTGGTGGGTGGGGGCATACATCAACTGATTCTGTAAGTATAAGAGCAAATCCTGCTCCATGGAGGAGAGTTGGTGAGATTCAAGTACCATGGCTTCCTACTTGGTGTTCTCAGTCCAGCTGCTCAGAATAGACCAGAGTAGCCACATCAACAAGATAGATCTACGTCAGACACACGGCCTTCAGCACTTTCGACAAGTTGCACTTCAAAAAATCAAAGATAGACTGAGATATGATCACACTCGCCCCCCTATACGTCAAAGGTCACCAAATTCATTGAGTGTCTCCATGATGATTTCATGGGTCTATGTACCAAGTTTGGTTATGATATGTCAAAGGGCTGCTGAGAAATTGGCTTACTTCCTGTTTGGCGGCTCCGTGGTCAAATTTGATTGGCTGTTGCGGCCAAACGGTTTTGAATTTGAAAAAACGATTCAATGTCTTTTGTCAAGCATGGCGTGAGGATCATATGTACCAAGTTTAGAGAAGAAACTTGGTACACACAACACACAACAACCACAACGGTTACCAGGATGTGTAATCAAACCAGAGCTTAAAATACTAACATAAAGATCCTGACAAAGAAACAAAGAACAAAGAACAAAGAAACAAAGAAGAAAGAAACAAAGAAACAAAGAAACAAAGAAACCAGAAACCCGAACCGAAAGCATGAGAGCTGGGTCATTGCAATGCATTGCTTTAACAATGCATCACACGATTGTATTATTGTAACTAAACTGAAACGAAACATAAGATAAGTATCTGTGGTAAGATAAAGTAAGATAAGGGTATGTGGTGGGTGGGGGCATACATCAACTGATTCTGTAAGTATAAGAGCAAATCCTGCTCCATGGAGGAGAGTTGGTGAGATTCAAGTACCATGGCTTCCTACTTGGTGTTCTCAGTCCAGCTGCTCAGAATAGACCAGAGTAGCCACATCAACAAGATAGATCTACGTCAGACACACGGCCTTCAGCACTTTCGACAAGTTGCACTTCAAAAAATAAAAGATAGACTGAGATATGATCACACTCGCCCCCCTATACGTCAAAGGTCACCAAATTCATTGAGTGTCTCCATGATGATTTCATGGGTCTATGTACCAAGTTTGGTTATGATATGTCAAAGGGCTGCTGAGAAATTGGCTTACTTCCTGTTTGGCGGCTTCGTGGTCAAATTTGATTGGCTGTTGCGGCCAAACGGTTTTGAATTTGAAAAATCTATTCAATGTTTTTTGTCAAGCATGGCGTGAGGATCATATGTACCAAGTTTAGAGAAGATTGGACAACATTTGTGATAGGAGATACATTTTGAAGGTTTTTGACATAAACCAAGATGGCGGAAAATCCATCATGATGCAATATGACGTCATAGGGTGCACTTGAACTCAGCTTGGCCCAAGGATTCTAATGATACCTTGTTTGTGAATATTGGATGAATGGGTCAAAAGTTATAAACATGAATGCATGTCCAACTTTGACCTGTTGGTGGCGCTAGAGCTCATGGGCTAGCGACCTCAAATTTGCCAACCCAAAATAAACCCAAAGCTGGGCTTATTTTGCTTAGCCTGGCTTCTTTCAGCTAGAGTTGCGTTCTATTAATGTGGCTTAAGGGAATCTCCGCTAAGTAACCATGGCAACTTATCCGACCAAACAACCATCAAGCTAAACATAAAGCCGGGCTTCTTTCAGCTGGAGTTGCGTTCCATGAACGTCACTTAAGGGAATCTCCGCTAAGTAACCATGGCAATTTATCCGACCAAACTAACCTGGTCGGGAGCAGGTTAACTGTCAGGCTAACTTGAGCGGTGTTTCAGAGAAATCCATCTGTCAGCAACAATTGTACCATCAGAAGGTTCCGCCAAGCCCAGTCCTCACAATTTTGTCATAAATGTACATATATGAAGTACAAACAGCGTATATTTTCACTAAGGGTCTAAGATTAAATGACGCAAATGAAATAATTCAATGAATTGCTATCTATTATTACTGTGGCTATTTGTTCAACACATTTTTACACAAATCTATGTATTATCGCATCATCAGTAATCAGCCGTTGGGTGAATGGTCTAGCACTTGCCCTGTGATACGTGCGACCCGAGTTCTAATGTGTAGTATTCTTGGCGTTGGCTTCATTTTGTAATTCCCTTTATTAATTTTATTAATTCCCTAATTAAGAATATTCAAAGGAATGGAAAATAAATGGCATGAAAAGTTATTTGATTTCTCTAGTAATCCTTCCTATATTACTATTACTTGCGTGGGGTTAGAACCTCGGACGACCGGGTGCAAGTCCGACACGTTAACTGGAGACTATCTCCCTGCTTTTAAATCCATGGTCAATATTAAATTAAAATATGTTACGCTTAATACTACTTATGCATTCAACAGATCGCCGATTTTTGTGCCAGGCAGCCTCCCTGTTTCTATTAATGGTTACGGTGTTCCCTTTTTGAGTTATTATATGCGTGTAGGCCTACTCCTCATAGATCTCCACAAGCAGCTTCTGTTCGCCGCTGGAAAAGATCCCGCTCGGTCCTTTTCGGACATTTGATCCATGATTCGACATTCACGGTTCTGGGCTGGTTACATATCTCGTGAACGCGTGTAATCCACGATAACGTGAGCCTGGTTTGAACTAACCTGAGCAATGCGCGGCTGAACTGCGTTGATGGAACGGCTTTAGCCTCAAGTGGAAGTTGGCGCTAGTTCTAACCAGGCTTAATCAACTAATCGCCGCTTTCGTTAGTGACTTTGATGGAATACCCCCCTGGTCAAAAACGGTTCTTCATGGTGAAACACATCAACCACAAAGGTTACCAGGATGTGTAATCAAACCCTTCATGGTGTAAACAAATACACAACAACCACAACTGTTACCAGGATGTGTAATCAAACCAGAGCTTAAAATACTAACAAAGATCCTGACAAAGAAACAAAGAACAAAGAAACAAGGTGTGTGGTGGGTGGTGGGTGGGGGCATACATCAACTGATTCTGTAAGTATAAGAGCAAATCCTGCTCCATGGAGGACAGTTGGTGAGATTCAAGTACCATGGCTTCCTACTTGGTGTTCTCAGTCCAGCTGCTCCTGCTGATCTCAGCTTCATCCGCATCACACTTTTTTGGAGCCACTATGAAATTTGTTCCCAAAGGAAGAAACCCGGATGGGTCACTTCAGGTAACAATTCTCAAGCAACCTAATAATTGAATGAAAGAAATAATTTCATATTTTTAGATTTTTTTGTATACATTAGTACCCAATAATACCCAGTAATATACTATAATTTACCATATATGTATCTAGTAATTAGGGGACTGTAAAGGGGAGGGTTACCAGCTAAACGGACGGCATGGGTGCTAAAATTATGAATGGTTCAAAAACACTGCGATCGTGGCTCCAAGCGGGAACTAATTGGTAGTGAAGTGCAGACAGGAGGATACATTTTTAGCAGAACTGTAAAAAACGGTGACAGTGAAATGAATCCATGAAACCGCAAATTGTATCTTAAACGTCATCTTACAACCATCATCCTACAGCCTTCTCATAAGTCTTATTTTATAATAATAATTAGGCTTTTTGAAAAAAGGTTGTTGGTATACAATTGTTAAAAGTGCCTCCTGTGTGAGCTGAGGTGGTACACGGTATAAAAAGTTTGAGAACCACTGCATTAGAGCATACATTACACGATGTACATTAACCAAAAATTTAAATACAATACCCAACTTCTGGGCTGAAGAAATTTAACACATATTACATATACCCAATTTAAATATATAGTGCCCAGTAATTTGCATTTGGTAGCCAAGAATTGATGACGTCACTTCCATCGTTACATTTGATTTTTGTTAGCCAAATTACATGAACTGGAAGACGCATAAGCCAACTGTTTTAGTATAGAGAATGATTTCAAGGATTTCTTTGAATGATTTACAATGTGTGAGTTGCATCATCCCAGGACTTTGAAGACCTTGGACACAATAGTTTACTTGAAAAACAACCGTACCCTAATTTGACATATTCTGCATCTGTCATTTCATTTATTCAATAATTGTAATGAATGTGTGGGCTGTTAATGTGGTGTTTGTACCCTTGTTTTGGTTTCTGTATTGCTTTTAACTCACTTTATTTGGTAAAGGTTTTGGTCTATTGTCTATGAAACAAAAGGAGAGGAATTGTATATAACACGCGCTGAGCTTCTCCAAGCTGAATATCTAAACGATACGCTGCCCAGCAGATCCCCTGGTAAAAAGCTAAGTTCGAGCTTAAATAGACAGGTAACGCCTCGTACCCACTGTACACGTCCGTCGACGGAAGAGAGTGGGCGTGTCCGACGCATGGGGTAAAACACGATCTGCGTATAACGCGATCTGATCGGCCAACGGATCCGTCGCTGCCTGAAAAGTTAAACTTTTCTCAACTTTTGGACGCAAGAGACGGCGCCGATTTGACGGACGGACCCACAATGCATTTGGGGAGCGTCCCATGTAAAGTCAATCCGTCGACGGACGTGTACAGTGTTCAGGCCTTTTCATGAATGCAAAAACAATATATATTGAATATATTGTGGAAATTGTTATTTAATAAGCAATTTAGCAATTAGCAATTTCTCACGTCGTCAACGCAACGGCGTGTCATTTATTGTTGCACTTAAAAACCAGGAAACGCACCCGGCGCTGTCGTCATAACAACCAGCCAGGTCGGCATTATTAAAGAGACAGCGTCTCTTATATTGGAACACGCTAACACATTAACATGTCGTGCAGAACGCACGTCTGATCAAGGGGAAATAAATGCTTATACAGTATGGTGAATTGTGTACATAATGTCCACCACATACGTCCCCCAAGAATTCACCATAACAAAGAAACAATCAAAAGTCAGCGAGGAGGAGGGCGAACAATTCGGCCACAACGACTCCTCTGCACTTGGGCGTGGGCCGAGGCACCTGCGCACGGCGGCCGCGCCTCTGAGGCGTCGAGGCGGGAGGGAGGATGGTGGTGCGAGGAAGACCTAGGCTCCACCCTCGGAGACTCGGGCCGCACCGGAGGGCGCCCACGTTTCGGAGGCTGGGCCAACAGCCTAACAGGCTTGTCCACATCCAGATGAGCTGGCTTAAGGCGGTTCACAGAAATGCGCTCTGCCCTACCGGCAATGTCCACCACAAAGTGCTTTACCCCCGTCTCTAAAACACGGAACGGGCCGTCGTAAGGAGGCTGCAGCGGCCCCTGGTGTGCGTCATGACGGATGAAGACGTACTCCGCTGATGATAGACGCGGGGGAGTGTAGGATTGTGGGAGGCTGTGGCGTGAAGTAGGCACAGGCGCGAAAAGCCTAGCCCTATCCTGAAGCACTGTCCGCTGATGGGCTGAGGACCAGGGAATCGTAGAGTCAGGAACGAAATCCCCTGGAACCCGCAATGGCTGGCCATACACCAGCTCCGCCGATGAGGACTGTAGGTCCTCCTTAGGGGCAGTCCTAAAGGCCCAGCATGACCCAAGGGAGCCTGTCAACCCAGCCACTGTCCTTGAGGCTGGCCCGAAGAGAGGCCTTCATAGCACGGTGAAAACGCTCGCAAAGTCCGTTAGCCTGGGGGTGATATGCAGTGGTGCGGTGAAGTTTCACACCCAGGCTGTTCGCAATGGCGTTCCAGAGCTCAGAGGTAAACTGTGAGCCTCGGTCCGAAGACAAGTCAGATGGGGTGCCAAATCGGGCAACCCAGGTCCCGATGAACGCCCGCGCCATCTCAGCAGTCGTCCCTGATGTCAATGGGACAGCCTCCGACCATCGAGTGGTCCTATCCACCATGGTGAGGAGGTAAGTGAAACCCAGGGAGGAAGGAAGAGGACCCACCAGATCCACGTTGACGTGGTCGAATCTTCGCTCCGGCACCGGGAAGGACACCATCTCCGGGCGCCGTTTCCTGTGTGACACCGGCGCACAGAGAAGCATTCTGCCTGCATTGACACTGGACATCCTGGCGGATGGATTTGGCCCCCCCCTGGAGGCTGCTAATGGTAGCCCCATACGCACTTATGGCACTCGACACGTTGCACTGTGTTTTGGCGGTCAGCGGTTTAGCTGGGACTTTATCACAGCCAAAGTGGCTGTCCCCCTCCTGGGTGCGGACTTTCTATGCGCTTATGGGCTGCTGGTGGATGTCAAAAACCGTTGCTTGATTGACGCCACCACGTTTTCTTCATACACCTGCGCTCTCAGTGGTTTGGACTCCATCAGACTGTCTAGCGTGCTCTCGCAGGCCGACGAGTTTCATCGCCTGCTCGCAGAGTTTCCAGTGCTCACACAGCCCACCTTTTCTTCATCTACGGCCAAGCATGGAGTGGAGCACCACATCGCCACCAATGGCCCGCCTGTCTATGCCCGGGCGCGACGACTAGACCCAGCCAAACTGGCCATTGCCAGGGCTGAGTTTGACAGCATGGAACGCCTTGGCATCATTCGCCGCTCCAGCAGCCCGTGGGCTTCGCCTCTCCACATGGTTCCAAAGCCCGCCGGCGGGTGGCGCCCCTGCGGCGATTACCGCAGGCTTAACGACGCTACGACGCCAGATCGCTATCCAGTGCCTCATATCCAGGATTTTTAAGCACACCTGGCTGGCAAAGTTATTTTTTCTAAGGTGGACCTCGTCCGTGGATACCACCAGGTTCCTGTCCAACAGCTTGATGTGCCCAAAACAGCAGTGATCACCCCTTTTGGACTGTTTGAGTTCTTGAGGATGCCTTTCGGCCTTAAAAACGCCGCCCAGTCGTTCCAGCGCCTCATGGACTCTGTGCTACGTGATCTGCCTTTCCTGTTTGTGTACCTGGACGACATCTTCGTGGCCAGTACCTCCAAAACCGAACACCTGGCCCACCTGCGGATCCTCTTCGAGCGTCTCAGCCGGCACAGACTTATTATCAACCCAGCTAAGTGCCAGTTTGGGTTGACCACCATCGACTTCCTGGGACATCGAGTCACCAAGGGCGGGGCCGTGCCACTCCCATCTAAGGTTGACGCGATCTCGAACTTCCCACGGCCCGTCACAGTGAGGTCCCTGCAGGAGTTCCTGGGAATGGTGAACTTTTACCACCGCTTCATTCCCAGAGCTGCTGCAATCATGTGCCCCCTGCATGAGGCCTTGAGGGGGAAAGCACCAAAGCACCTGGTGGATTGGTCCTCGGAAAGAGACAAGGCGTTCATGGATGCAAAGGCTGCGTTGGCCAAAGCGACGATGCTGGCACACCCATCGCCTGATGCGCCCATTGCCATCACAACAGACGCTTCGGATTATGCTGTTGGCGGTGTGCACGAGCAGTGGGTGGATGGTGCCTGGAAACCGCTTGCTTTCTTTAGCCGCCAGCTACGCCCGCCTGAACGCAAGTACAGCACGTTTGACCGGGAGCTGCTTGCACTTCACCTTGCCATCCGACACTTCCGTTCACTGCTAGAGGGTCGACAGTTTACAGCTTTTGTCGACCACAAACCCCTAACGTTCGCCATGGTTAAGGTGTCAGAGCCGTGGTCTGCCCGCCAACAGCGACAACTCTCTTACATCTCAGAGTTCACCACGGACATTCAACACGTTGCTTGCAAAGCCAACCTTGTCGCAGACTGTCTCTCTCGCACCATTGTGGGAGCCGTCCACCTGGGGCTTGACTACGCCCACATGGCAGCCGATCAGGCCACAGACCTGGATGTACAGGCACTCAAAGACTGCTGCCACTGGACTGCAGTTATCGGAGATCGCTTTTGGCAATGGTGGTGCGAGGAAGACCTAGGCTCCACCCTCGGGGACTTGGGCCGCACAGGAGGGCGCCCACGTTTCGGAGGCTGGGCAAGCCCAACAGGCTTCTCCACATCCAGATGAGCTGGCTTAAGGCGGTCCACAGAAATGCGCTCTGCCCTACCGCCAATGTCCACCACAAAGTGCTTTACCCCCGTCTCTAAAACACAGAACGGGCCGTCGTAAGGAGGCTGCATGGTGCGCATATATATATATATATATATAGAACCAGGCAGACATGCATAATTCCAGTAAACATATCATTGCTGTAAAAAGGTCAAGTTAAAACATACTTAACACTGAAGTGTGCTTCACAGGTGGATCTACATTTCAGACAAACCTCCAGTGGCTGCTTTAAACACTTCGATTGGACATGTTGGAGCGGTAACTGTGGCAACAAATGGGCATCCCAATATGGTGTTATTGACACTAGCACTAATTCAGCACCCTATACAAATGGTTGGTGCGAAACGGAAATAGTGGAGTCAAGATATTTCCCCAGTGACGATCCCTTTGAAATGAGGTGATTTTTCTTTCATAATTAAAATCGTTTTTATTGCTTATGAAATATAATTACATTTTGTAGGAATAATTGAATCTCAATTAACCTAAATTATTTATGTGATGTAGAAATGCACACCTGCCGCTAGTAGCTCAAGAGTTCTGCTATTTATCTGCAACTTTGTTTCTATATAGGAAAGCTAGCTGCTGTTGGATTTACAACGTGAATAACATAGGGTCCTGGAGACTATTCACACATGTGGACTTGAAGAGAAGATCTGATTCCTGGCAGTTAAACAGCTCTCCAAATAATGCTATCCTACCTTTTCTGAGGTACGTCTTTACCATATTCTGAGCTGTGGGCAATCACATAAACTCTGTATTAATCAACGTAAATGCCTTAAATCAATTACGTTCATAAGGAAATACAGTCCAGTTCCAGTTAGCATTTGACTGAGTTAGCAAAAAAATCAATGAAAGCAGATGAGATTGATTAGCTCAGTTAGTGAAGTCAGGGTAAAATACACCATTCCGACCATATACTAAAAAAGTAGGTAAGAATAACAACTAGAAAATGTAATCCCACGCATAAGGGATTACTGTGCATAGAAATGCCTGTGAACTTTATGATCTTTTTGCATGTCGCTTTGGATAAAGGCATCTGCTAAGAACCATAACCATATTTCAGTTAAATTCAGCTGAGGGTTGTATAGCCAATGCAAAGATTGACAGTTGAGTGTGGATGAGTTGAGTTATGGTTGGACAGAAATCAGACACTGAACATAGAAACCATCAACTTCAGTCTCTTGTCTTAATTGCACAACCTTTGAACAATTAACTTTTCTGTGGGTAAGATGAGGGGGGTAGTTAGATATGCTTCACAGTCAATACTAGAAAATGCATTTCCTGCAGAAAATGCTGAGTGCTGTAGTACAAAGTGAGGTGAAAATGTGTTTTAATAAAGCCAGATGGATTAAGACGTAAAGAAACGTTAAATGGCTTAAATCAAGTGAAGGGATTTTTTAATTGAGTTCAAAAGTCTAAATGGAGTAAACAATGTAAACATGCACACCATTTAAAAAAAATTAAATGGTTGCATACAAATGAATGAAAAGCGCAAAGCATTGCTAAAGATGCAGAAATGTCAAATGAATTGAACTGAAGAATCTGAAAGGTCAAATGTATTGCAGTGCACTGCTGAAAAACCTGGAAGCTGAAATTGAAAACTGACTGACTCCAAATTGCATTACCTGAAGCAGAAAAGTGCTGAAATACATTTGTTACAAAAGCTGGAAGCTAAACTGTAATACTGTCAAAGCTGGAAGATAGTAGTAGTAGTAGTACTAGCTGTAGTAGTAGTAGTAGTAGTAGTAGTAGTAGTAGTAGTAGTCACTGAAGTAGTAGAGTAGAAGTAGCTGAAGTAATAGTGTTACTAGCTGCACAAACGATATGCCATATGAAAGGTGTGGTATTGATTGATGTTTGTAGAAAGAATTATAATAATCCCGCCAGTTCTTTTTAAAACCAGCCGAAATTGAATGTACTCGCCTAATGCTAATTTTTCCAGCCTAACATGATTTAAAGTAGTCAAATTTGGCGGGATAAATCGCCCAATCTGGCAACGCTGCCTGAACGTCGTAAAAAGTAGTCAAATTGAGCGGCAAAAAATGCCCAATCTGGCAACACTGCCTGCACGTCCTTGCGCTCCTCCCTCAGCGTAAATCAATGAGACCAACTGAAAACGAGGGGGGGCATGGAACTAAAAAAAAAAGTATAAAGGTAACCGAAATTCTGTTTTCAGATTATTGAAGATACAAGTCTTGATTTTTTAAACCTTTGAAAGAAGGTTAAGGATAAACTTTGAACCATTGAATTCCATTGTTAAAAAAAAAAAAAAATTTAATTCAACATACTTTTTTCTCAAAAAGTATGTTGAATGGAATCGATTGGTTCAGTAGTTTTGGCCACATTAATTGCAAGTTTGGTCGGAAGAAGAATTACAGAAAAGGGATATCAATATTGTGCATTCCTATGCACAATAATTATTATTATTCCTATAGCTGTTAATTGTAAATTCTGTACTTTTTAGAGTTCCTTCAAACTGCCCGAGATCATACCGCCTGATGACAGTAGACGCTGATGGTGATCAAGTCATATGCAGATATGGAACCATCAACCAACCCACAGGTTTCTACCTGGATGAGGTTTGTAAAAACATATCTTCCTTAACAACATGTGAACTGATTGAATTTGAATTGAATTTTCTTCCCTAATCTTTCCAATTCATATTGTCAGGTCACTTGCATCCTACACTACAGATTCACTAAATACACTGGGACATATGGGTTTGAGTTGGTAGTAGAAGACTTTCCAAGAAGCACCATCACCTTGACCTCCACAAATGGAACTCAAACCATAAGGTCTCCCCTGACTGCACCGAGACGCAAACGTGCAGTATATGGCACAACTGCCGTCTTCCCTACGTGGTGGACCACTACAGCTGCCAGATATGCCACCACAACTCCACCCACCACCACAAGTTCCCCCACCCCCCCTACAAACCCTTGGTGGACGCCAATTCAAGCTCCATCCACCACCACCACCCAACCAACCACCCCAACAACAACAACAACATCTACTACGAGTACAAATGCTCCGTTGCAGACCACAACCAGAAGACCGAATCCTGCTCCCCTCAGTAAACTTCCTCTGCAATTTTCCCTTCTTGGTAAGAAATTGAGTGGGTTTAGGCAGTTGGGGGAATATTGATGATGATAAAAAACAATACTTAACTGTTACTTATGGCGCATTTCCACCGCACTAGTGGTGGCTCGTTCGCGAACGAATCAGTTCGAATGAACGACTCTTTAAAACAAACGAACCGACCTGATTCGCCGCTCTCGTTCGTCTCGTTCGTTCGCCGAGACTCGACTCCCAGCTCCACCCACTAGTCTCTGAGTCGCGCTGACTCGCGAGTCGCCGTTCGTTCACTGACTGTGTTTAGCGGTGAAGACTCGAGGACTGAGAAGTCACGAGAGTCAGCCGGGCAACAACATCCCGATTCCGAACATGAAGCACTCCTCAGCTAAAAGGAACTTAGTTAATGTTGTGTTGATTGATGACCGTTTGCACCATTGCACGATCGTGATTTGTTTGAGAATGAGAACGAGGGAGGAGCTGAGTCTGACCGACTCGGCTGAGAACGTGCATTCGCGATTCGTTTGAACGGGAACGAGGGAGGAGCCGAGTCTGACCGACTCAGTGACTGAGAATCATGATTCACCGCTACCGGAAATGCGAACGAACGAACGAACGACTCTTCTTGGCGAACTGACCGACACAAACTGATTCATTCAAACAAATCATGAAATCCACCACTAGACCGCACCCTCTGGTGTAAATGCGCCATCAATGCTTACTGTATGCGTTACACATGCTCTAAAGTTGTACAGGATATTGCATGCCTTTGTAAGCAAACATTTCTACTTAAATTGTAGTGGATTCAGCTGTGCCGTCCTGCACTGAAGGAGAGTACCTGCCAAGGTTTGTTTACCCAACACCAAGTCATGGAGACCATCTGAATGCTCAAGTCAATGAAGAATTTGAAATGAGGATCAAAGCCCAAGCTTCTCATTCAATGTAAGGACATTTATCCGCTGACACAATGTTACATCTAAAACGGCTCATACGAGTTGTTCATAGCGCCTCAAGTGTCAATCACAACTTGATATTCTAAATAGTAATTCCTTTTGTTTTATTACAGAGTAGGGGATATAATCTTCAGTGGACCCCTGAATACCACCAAACACAGGATCGCACAGGGAGAGTTTTACATTCGATGGACCCCTACTCAATACAATCTCGGAGACCATGTTCCAATTTGCTTTATTGCTGAAGCAACTTTTTCGTAGGTTTCTTTAATTTATACATCCAACCACAATACTATTATTTGAATATACTGTATTTGTAGTAAGTGTCAAAAAAGTCTCTCCCGTTCCAATATTGACCATAAAAGTGACATAAAAGTCACTTGTTGCCTTGAATCAATTTCAGGAATCAGAAGTATCAGTCTGAAATGCGATGTGTTGTGGTGAATGTTGAACATGGTGAGTATTGAATTTTTTTGCATTTTTGAATCAATTACAAAGCAAACGTTATGTTTGTTACATTACATTTAATTGACAGTTATGTTGTTGAAGAAATGTATGTAGCTGATAAAATAATGCAATGTGTTTAGGTTTTGCCCCTGTTATAACTAGAGAGTGCACTGTCCTATCTGTGCACCTCCCTTCTGAAGTTGAAGAAACACTCCCATTCAAAATACATGGGTTTACATTTCGTTCTGTGTATCATGAGAAGAAATTAGACAATCGTGCTCTGGGACACTTCAATAGAAAGATTTCGAACAAAGTCGCATGATACCGGATTGTTTACACATATGGGGCAGTTTACGAGAGATACCAGCTTGACATGTGCACACAGATTGCAGGTTTGAACCACAGCGATGTTTTGCACAATCTCTCAGAATGGGCGAAAACAAGAAGGGGTGAAGAATAAAAATGCCTAGTTTAGGATTTGTAGAATCATTGCAAATATAGGCACAACACAGCAATGGTGGTTTTGACCACAGTTATCAACCTCCCTCATACAACCAATCTACCTCTTTAGACTGAGAAAAAATCTCTTTGAATCAGGATCGCAACGGTTTACAATTGATAATTTGTAGAGAGCTTGAAAACACTTTTAATAGCAGTCATTCTCTATCGAGTATGTTTTTAATCGTGAACAAATCAACAACTTCTACAATTCTCCACACCAGTCAAAGTCCACGTGATCTGCAATGAAACCTCAATGACAGTAGAGTTGGATAAATCCTCATTCAATGGGATCAATGAAGATCACCTGAAGCTGATTGATTCCAGCAGCACCGCCTGCAGTCTACACTCCAATGGCACTCATGTCATTGGTATCATCCCTCTCAATGCATGTGGTACTACGATTGAGGTAATGCAAATATTATGTAAGGTATAATCTGTGTGCAGGTGTGGATTATTTTTCGCTAACAGCAATAACAATATTATTCATATTATTAACAATATTAGAATCATATTATACCATTGCCACTTGCAAACAGTGTTGAGGGTAACCTGCTACAAAGTAACATGTTACAGTACTCAGATTTGATCTTTGTTGTTACAAGTAAAGTAACACGTTAGTTTTCAAAAAAAAGTAATGAGTTAATTAGTTTGTTTTCAAACAAAAAATTTTTTTTTCGGGAACGCATACCTTTTCGAACAAGTTACTTTTTTTTTTTTTTTTTTTCAATATGCAACGCTGTACGATAACAAGTAAATTTTTTTAAGGCAGCAATCTTTTAATGAAACAAGGGTGTTTTATTTTTGGCAAATTCTGTTTCAAAATAAAAACTTTTAGCTCAGTGACTTTTAGCTTAGCGACTTTTAGCTCAGCAACTTTTAGCTCAGTGAAAGGTGATTCTCAGCAACCAATGACAGTCTAACGTATGCGTAGTAGGCGGCACCATAACGGTGTATAAAAGCTGGTTCAAATCATTACCACAGTAGACCTCACGCTGTCAACATGGTCAAGAAAACTCCCGACGACTATGACGTAGTACTACGACTTATGCCAGCGTATACCACGATGCTCCACTTGCTTCAACGTATTCCAGCGTGTTCGCCAAATTGTGTGACAGGGGCATGAGATTCACATGGAATAAAAATCTTACCGTACTCTAAATAGACAAGAGACACCTCTTGTCTATTTAGAGTACGGTAAGATTTTCTCTAGACGATATCCGAAACTGCCACCTCTCATTTTGGGATCTCAACACTAGAAATTATTCTAGTTATTATTGATATATAATTTAAGTGTCCTTGATCTGCAGGAGGATAATGATAATCTCATCTTCAAGAATGAGATCACCACCTTTGACGATGTCGGAGACACCATAACCAGGAAACATCTGTTGGAAGTTGGGTTTTCCTGCCAGTACCCAAAGCGTGGAAATGTAACCCTGGGGTTCACAATACACAGGGACAACCTTACATTAATAGAGAGGGGCTTTGGGAGGTTCACCTATGGCTTTGAGTTCTACCCAGACAACCTTTTTCGCACAATGGTCAATCCCAGTTTATACCCACTGGACTATGAAGTTGGAGCGAAGATTTACATGCAAATAGAAGCCACGTCTTCAGTCAATAACACTGTGCTGTTCGTGGAGTCCTGCAGAGCTTCACCTTACGATAACCCAAATTACCAGCCAACCTACCCCATCATAGAGAACGGGTAAACTACCTTCCTACCTATTTGTCTTCCTTACTTTGTTTGTTTAGCTAAAAAACAACTAACAATTTGATTTAAACTAGGTGTACAGTGGACCCCACAATTGTCATCTATTCCCCAAGTCATAATAAACAGTTTCGGATTTCAATTGATGCCTTCAAATTCATAGGAATGCATGACCAGGTAAAACCAAATTAATTCAACAAAGTAGATAAAACTGCAGAAGAACAGCTAAAGTGTGGCCACGTATTGACGGGATATCTCATTATGTACAGGTGTACATCAGCTGTTCTGTCATTCTATGTGAGGCTGGGAACAACAATACCAGGTGCGCCAAGGGATGTCTAACATCGAACCAGCAGCATCATCGGAGAAAGAGAGAGGCTCGTATTGAAACAGGAGTCCACTTCATTTCCCAGGGTCCTTTGCGTTTGCGAAGCACACCAGCAAGTGAGAGCAGAGGTAATGTTGAAACTCTTCATTTGACATCATCACTTCACTTCAACAACAATATCACTTTTAAAACAAATACATATGACTTGGTGAAATATCTCTGTATTTGTATTTTATTTGCAAATGTTGTATTTATTTACTCTAGTGACCGGTCTGAATCTGAACCTGGCCTTCATCGTCGGATGCCTTCTAGCAGCGATTGCCATGATCTGTGGAGTGATGATTCACAGATTCAAGAGGGCTGCTGTTCAGTATCAGCCTTTGCCAACAACTGAGCAATAGGATATCAGCGAAGATATCAAACCATTATGAGTTTATTAGCTTTCTTTGAAATATATGAATATCACTTTTGACATTTTCAGGACCAGAAATTGGTGGGTGTGCCTGGGATGGGGGTGTTGGATATGTCTCTCTGTAATATGTGATTGTTTTTTTTTGGTGGTGGGGGGGTGGATCTTATTGTCCATCACTTTAAACCTTATGACACTTGCTAAATATTAATGTTTTCAACATTGCCTCACACTACCTTACCATAAATGTTGGCATAGACTATTCAAAAAAATGATTAACAATTATTAATGATTACAGCTTGAATAAAACATGAATTGCTCTCTGTACAATTGTAGAGAGTTGTACTTTGTACGATGTACAAGCCCTAAATATGCATATGATTCTGCTTGTGTTATAAAAGGACAAGCAAGAAATATATAAATATAGCAAAAATACTTTGCTACGCATTCATAAACGTCAGCAGTAAAGTACTTCAATATATATTTAGGTATTCACAGTGTATCTGGATACCTATTGTATTTGTACTAGATATTATCATTAAGTCAAACACTTATAGCTTAGCCCAAAATAAAAATCAAATATTTTCCTCCACCGACTGAGTCACCGGGGAGTCGTACTGGCGAGAGAGGGCGTCGGCCTTGCCGTTCCTGGACCCAGGAAGGTAGGTGAGGGTAAAACGAAACCGACCCAGGAAGAGAGCCCAATGTGCCTGGCGGGAGTTCAGCCTGGCGGGAGTTCAGCCTACGGGGCGGTCTGAATGTAGGCCAGGTTCCGGTGGTCCGTCCACACGATAAATGGGTGCGCCACTCCCTCCAACCAGTGCCTCCACTCCTGCAATGCCAGCACCACTGCTAGCAGCTCCCTGTTACCAACGTCATAGTTAGTCTCTGCGGAGCTAAGACGACGGGAGAGCATCCACCTCCACCACGAACTGGATAGCTGGATCGGGATGACACAGTACTGGGGAAGAGGAGAACAGCTTCTGGAGCCACAGAAACGTGGACTGAGCCGCCTGCGACCAACCAAAAGGAACCTTAGTGGAGGTTAATTGGGTTAGAGGAGCAGCCACCCGACCATAGTCCCTTATGAACCTTCGATAAAAGTTTGCAAACCCCAGGAACCTTTGTAGCTGTTTCCGAGTGGTAGGAACCGGCCACTCGGAAACCGCCCTCACCTTCTCAGGGTCCGCCTGCACCACGAAGCCCAGGAAACTGACCGAGTCGGTGTGGAAGGTACATTTCTCAGCCATGACGAACAGCTTGTTCTCCCATAACCTCCGTAGCACCAGCCGAACCTGCTGCTTGTGTTCAGTCAGGTCCCTAGAAAAAATTAAAATGTCATCGAGATAGACCACTACAAATCGGTGTAACGTATCCTGGAGAACGTCATTGATTAGGGCCTGGAAAACGGCTGGTGCATTAGTGAGCCCGAAAGGCATAACAAGGTATTCGAAGTGGCCCAGTGATTGTCTTGATTTGGTAAATCATATTTCTCTTTGAGCTGTTAAATTATTTGAGGACTAGTCCGTCAAACAGCTGGTCCAAAACCACTAAACCCCTTTCCTTCCATTTCAGGAATCCCTTGTCCAGCCTAGCTGGAAAGAACTCACAGTTGTTTGCTATCATTATAGCTCTGGAAATGGTCATGGGAAGGTGTAGTTTTTTCCTCAAGGTTGACCATATTTTTAAGGTGTTCTTGCTCAATACGTTAGCAATTTTATTTTTCCCCCATATGTCTTGATTTAAGAATGGTATTGAATCTAAAGGCAAATTTGAGCATTCACTCTGCTCCATTCCCACCCATATAGTGTCAGTGTCTTGGGATATCCAAGCAATCATTGATCTGAGTTGGGCTGCCAAATAATATTTTTTCAGGCTAGGTAAGTCTAGGCCTCCTCTGTCTTTAGGGAAGAGTAGTCTTATAAATTTAAGTCTGGGTCGCTTGCTTTGCCAAATAAACTTGGACAGCCATTTATCCAATGTAGCAAATTTGAAAACAGGAACATAGATAGGTAGTGATTGGAAGAGAAAAAGCAATCTTGGTAAAATTGTTCATTCTTATCGTTTCTATTCTTCCTATCAGGGAGAGTGGCAGGATTTCCCATCTTGTAAGGTCCCCTTTTATGTGGCTCATAAATTTCCCATAGTTGGCTCTAAACAATTTTGATAGGTCAGTTGTTATAGTAATTCCCAAGTATCTAAATCCTTGAGACCAGTGGAAATGCAGCCTTCCTGACAATTGAATTGGCCAATGTCTGACTAACATCATTGCCTCTGATTTTGATTGGTTGATTTGATAACCAGAGAGTTCTCCATAATTCTTTATAGTGTCCATCAGTGCAGGGACCGAAAGGACTGGGTCACTTACATAGGTCAGGATATCATCGGCATAAAGAGATATTTTGTGCTCTGTTTCCCATGTCTTTTATTTCCTCATTCTGTCTTATAGATGCTGCCAAGGGTTCAATACTTATAGCAAACAGCAGGGGGCTAAGACAGTCCCCTTGTCTCACCCCCCTCTGTAAATCAAATAATTCAGTATCAGTATTCTCTGCAGATGTTTGTAGTCTGGGTTCCTTGTATAAATTCTGGTAGAATGATGCAAAGGCATCTGCTACCTCTTTGGGTTGAGATACTGTTTTGTTCAGTGTAGGGTGACAGACTTTGGAGACAGTACAATTGGCTTGAGCTTTATGAAGTTGGAAGGCTAGAAGGCGGCTAGCTCTATTCCCCATCTCGTAATATTTCTGTCTGCTAAATCTTAATGCCTCTTCAGCTTTGCAGATGAAAGGTCTCTCTATTGTACAGGAATGCTTTTGTTTCCTTATATATCAAATCAATGCATCATGTTTCTTGAGCCTGTCAACGCTAACATTGAGAATGTTGTTTATCCAGTCAGTTATGTTGATACTGGCACCTAAACTGTGTATTTGATTTTATCCTCAGCTTAATTATTTGTTTCTTATCCTTTAGCCAATCAGAAATGAGGTGTGTTATTGTAATGGTAACCAGATCATCTGCCTCTGAAGGTATGCAGAATACTTCGGAAGCTTGCGTGTGAGTGATGGGTGCAGCTAACTATTAAGTTCTGGAATGTTCTATCCCTTTCATTAAATGTCCCTGTGACATTTAAACTAAGACAAATCAAACAGTGCAAGGCTGCAGAAGTAGTCATAGCCATAATTAATTAAAAAGATGACTGATTTGTTTTGTTTGAGGCTTGTTGTGGTTGAAAGGCAGTGTGCTTGAATTGTGCTCATGCAGGTAAAGCTGTAGTGAAATGCTCAGCAACACAGATGACTGTTTCCCTTGAGAAAGATTCCATGGATGGCATCGACAAGAACTGGCTGAAGATGGAAGACCCCTCCTGTTCTATGAGTTCTAATGAAACACATATCATGGCTACCATGTCATTCAACACCTGTGGAACAAAACTTGAGGTACGGTTCAACATAAAAGGTGAAAAGTGTATTATTGTAGGATTTTACATTGCTGTGGACACCAGACTTATCACTAATTTGATTTATTTAAACCTTATTGTTCTAGATTTCTGCTATTTAATTTGCCAAATCAGATACACAGAGAGCAAAGGAGATGATCACTATTATAAGTCATTGTATAGGGGTAGTATACATTATACAACCCGGTATCACGCAATTTCATGCTCATGCTCAAAATTCATCTATTGAATCGTGTCCTAGAGTATGATTATCCAAGTTTTTTCGTGCTGCACAGAACAAAATGTAAACCCACACATTTTGAATGGGAGTATTTCTCTGACTTTTTCGTGCTACACACATCCTCATCGTCATCCGCTTATCCGGGGTTGGGTCGCGGGGGCAGCAGCTCAAGCAGGGGGCCCCAGACATCCCTTTCCCGGGCCACATTGACCAGCTCTGACGGGGGGATCCTGAGGCGTTCCCAGGCCAGTGTTGAGATATAATCTCTCCACCTAGTCCTGGGTCTTCCCCGGGGTCTCCTCCCCACTGGTCGTGCCTGGAACACCTCCCAAGGGAGGCGTCCAGTGGGCATCCTTACCAGATGCTCGAACCACCTCAACTGACTCCTTTCTAAGCAAAGGAGCAGCGGCTCTAATCCGAGTTCCTCCCAGATGACTGAACTTCTCACCCTATCCCTAAGGGAGAAGCCAGCCACCCTCCTGAGAAAACTCATCTCGGCCACTTGTATCCGTGATCTCGTCCTTTCGGTCATTACCCATCCCTCATGACCATAGGTGAGGATAGGAACGAAGATCGAGAGCTTTGCCTTGCGGCTCAGCTCTCTTTTCGTCACAACGGTGCGGTAAAGCAAACGCAATACCGCCCCCGCTGCTCCAATACTTCACTTGTGCTAAGGACTCATTTCCTACCCGGAGAAGGCAATCCACCGGTTTCCTGCTAAGAGTCATGGCCTCAGATTTAGTGGTGCTGATCCTCATCCCAGCCGCTTCACACTCGGCTGCCAGCCGATCCAGTGAGTGCTTAAGGTCACAGGCCGATGATGCCATCAGGACCACATCATCTGCAAAGAGCAGTGTTGAGATCCTCAGCTCACCAAACTGCAACCCCTCTCCACCACGACTACGCCTTGATATCCTGTCCATGAATATCACAAACAGGATTGGTGACAAAGCACAGCCCTGGCGGAGGCCAACACCCACCGGGAACGGAACTGACTGGCTGCCGAGAACGTGGACACAGCTCTCGCTTTGGGAGTACAGAGATCGGATGGCCCTGAGGAGTGACCCCCTCACCCCGTACTCCCGCAGCACCACCCACAGTTTCTCCCGGGGGACCCGGTCATACGCCTTCTCCAAATCCACAAAACACATGTAGACCGGATGGGCATACTCCCAGGCCATTGAGAACATTGAGAATGTTGTTTATCCAGTCAGTTATGTTGATACTGGCAATGGTAAAAAAAAAAATTCTTATCCTTTAGCCAATCAGAAATGAGGTGAATGAGGTGAGAAATGCATTGCTTTGCAATGCATCACGCAATTGTATTATTGTAACTAAACTGAAACCAAACATAAGATAAGTGTCTGTGGTAAGATGAGGTAAGATAAGGGTATGTGATGGGTGGGGGCATACATCAACTGATTCTGTAAGTATAAGAGCAAATCCTGCTCCATGGAGGACAGTTGGTGAGATTCAAGTACCATGGCTTCCTACTTGGTGTTCTCAGTCCAGCTGCTCCTGCTGATCTCAGCTTCATCCGGATCACACTTTTTTGGAGGCACTATGAAATTTGTTCCCAAAGGAAGAAACCCGGATGGGTCACTTCAGGTAACAATTCTCAAGCAACCTAATAATTGAATGAAAGAAATTATTTAATATTTTTGGATTTTTTTGTATACATTAGTACCCAATAATACCCAGTAATATACTATAATTTACCATATATTTACCTAGTAATTAGGGGACTGTAAAGGGAAGGGTTACCAGCTAAACGGACAGCATGAGTGCTAAAATTATGAATGGTTCAAAAACACTGCGATCGTGGCTCCAAGAGGGAACTAATTGGTAGTGAAGTGCAGACAGGAGGATACATTTTTAGCAGAACTGTAAAAAACGGTGACAGTGAAATGAATCCATGAAACAGCAAATTGCATCTTAAACGTCATCTTACAACCGTCATCCTACAGCCTTCTCATAAGTCTTATTTTATAATAATAATTAGGCTTTTTGAAAAAAGGTTGTTGGTATACAATTGTTAAAAGTGCCTCCTGTGTGAGCTGAGGTGGTACACGGTATAAAAAGTTTGAGAACCACTGCATTAGAGCATACATTACACGATGTACATTAACCAAAAATTTAAATACAATACCCAACTTCTGGGCTGAAGAAATTTAACACAGATTACATATACCCAATTAAAATATATAGTGCCCAGTAATTTGCATTTGGTGACCAAGAATTGATGACGTCACTTCCATCGTTACATTTGTTAGTTAGTTGTTTTTGTTAGCCAAATTACATGAACTGGAAGATGCATAAGCCAACTGTTTTAGTATAGAGAATGATTTCAAGGATTTCTTTGAATGATTTACAATGTGTGAGTTGCATCATCCCAGGACTTTCAAGACCTTGGACACAATAGTTTACTTGAAAAACAACCGTACCCTAATTTGACATATTCTGCATCTGTCATTTCATTTATTCAATAATTGTAATGAATGTGTGGGCTGTTAATGTGGTGTTTGTACCCTTGTTTTGGTTTCTGTATTGCTTTTGATGTTGATGTCTATGTATCTGTTATGTTCTTTTAATCCAGAAAAGGTGGCCGAAACAAGATCGCTTTTAACTCACTTTATTTGGTAAAGGTTTTGGTCTATTGTCTATGAAACAAAAGGAGAGGAATTGTATATAACACGCGCTGAGCTTCTCCAAGCTGAATATCTAAACGATACGCTGCCCAGCAGATCCCCTGGTAAAAAGCTAAGTTTGAGCTTAAATAGACAGGTAACGCCTCGTACCCACATACTCGTGTGGTTACTTAGCGGAAATTCCCTTAAGTGACGTTCATGGAACGCAACTCTAGCTGAAAGAAGCCAGGCTTTACGTTTAGCTTGATGGTTGTTTGGTCGGATAAGTTGCCATGGTTACTTAGCGGAGATTCCCTTAAGCCACATTAATGGAACGCAACCCTAGCTGAAAGAAGCCAGGCTAAGCAAAATAAGCCGGGCTTTGGGTTTAGCTTGGTTGATGGAATACCCCCCAGATCCCCTTGTGACTATGTACAAGTGTTGCAGCTTTTATTACATGTGGTAAGTCTGCTCCCTGTGGCTATGTGAGGATATTACCTCTTAACTATTATATGTGCTCGGTGCTGCTCCCTGTGGCTATGTGAGGATATTACCTCTTAACTATTATATGTGCTCGGTGCTGCTCCCTGTGGCTATGTGAGGATATTACCTCTTAACTATTGTATGTGCTCGGTGCTGCTGCCTGTGGCTAGGTGAGGATATTACGGCTGAAATGTGTCACATATCATAATTGTAATGTGGCTACTTAAGTGATTCTAAGATGTGTTCAGGCTTTTTCATGAATGCAAAAACAATATATATTGAATATATATATATATATATATATATATATAGAACCAGGCAGACATGCATAATTCCAGTAAACATATCATTGCTGTAAAAAGGTCAAGTTAAAACATATTTAACACTGAAGTGTGCTTCACAGGTGGATCTACATTTCAGACAAACCTTCAGTAGCTGCTCAAAAGCCTCAGGTTGGACATGTTTGAGCGGTAACTGTGGCAACAAATGGGCATCCCAATATGGTGTTATTGACACTAGCACTAATTCAGCACCCTCTACAAATGGTTGGTGCGAAACGGAAATAGTGGAGTCAAGATATTTCCCCAGTGACGATCCCTTTGAAATGAGGTGATTTTTCTTTCATAATTAAAATCGTTTTTATTGCTTATGAAATATATTTACATTTTGTAGGAATAATTGAATCTCAATTAACCTAAATTATTTATGTGATGTAGAAATGCACACCTGCCGCTAGTAGCTCAAGAGTTCTGCTATTTAGCTGCAACTTTGTTTCTATATAGGAAAGTTAGCTGCTGTTGGATTTCCAATGTGAATAACATAGGGTCCTGGGGACTATTCACACATGTGGACTTGAAGAGAAGATCTGATTCCTGGCAGTCAAACAGCTCTCCAAATAATGCTATCCTACCTTTTCTGAGGTACGTCTTTACCATATTCTGAGCTGTGGGCAATCACATATCAATCTTATGAACTCTGTATTAATCAACGTAAATGCCTTAAATCAATTACGTTCATAAGAAAATACAGTCCAGTTCCAGTTAGCATTTAACTGAGTTAGCAAAAAAATCAATGAAAGCAGATGAGATCGATTAGCTCAGTTAGTGAAGTCAGGGTAAAATACACCATTCCAACCATATACTAAAAAAGTAAGTAAGAATAACAACTAGAAAATCTAATCCCACGCATAAGGGATTACTGTGCATAGAAATGCCTGTGAACTTTATGATCTTTTTGCAGTTAAATTCAGCTGAGGGTTGTATAGCCAATGCAAAGATTGACAGTTGAGTGTGGATGAGTTGAGTTATGGTTGGACAGAAATCAGACACTGAACATAGAAACCATCAACTTCAGTCTCTTTTCTTAATTGCACAACCTTTGAACAATTAACTTTTCTGTGGGTAAGATGAGGGGGGTAGTTAGATATGCTTCACAGTCAATACTAGAAAATGCATTTCCTGCAGAAAATGCTGAGTGCTGTAGTACAAAGTGAGGTTGAAAATGTGTTTTAATGAAGCCAGATAGATTAAGACGTAAAGAAACGTTAAATGGCTTAAATCAAGTGAAGGGATTTGAACAGAGTTCAAAAGTCTAAATGGAGTAAACCATGTAAACATGCACACCATTTAAAAAAAATTAAATGGTTGCATACCAATTAATGAAAAGCGCAAAGCATTGCTAAAGATGCAGAAATGTCAAATGAATTGAACTGAAGAATCTGAAAGGTCAAATGTATTGCAGTGCACTGCTGAAAAACCTGGAAGCTGAAATTGAAAACTGACTGACTCCAAATTGCATTACCTGAAGCAGCAAAGTGCTGAAATACATTGTTACAAAAGCTGGAAGCTAAACTGTAATACTGTCAAAGCTGGAAGATAGTAGTAGTAGTAGTACTAGCTGTAGTAGTAGTAGTAGTAGTATTAGTAGCTGTAGTAGTCACTGAAGTAGTAGCAGAAGTAGCTGAAGTAATAGTGTTACTAGCTGCACAAACTATATGCCATATGAAAGGTGTGGTATTGATTGATGTTTGTAGAAAGAATTATAATAATCCCGCCAGTTCTTTTTAAAACCAGCCGAAATTGAATGTACTCGCCTAATGCTCATTTTTCCAGCCTAACATGATTTAAAGTAGTCAAATTTGGCGGGATAAATCGCCCAATCTGGCAACGCTGCCTGAACGTCGTAAAAAGTAGTCAAATTGAGCAGCAAAAAATGCCCAATCTGGCAACACTGCCTGCACGTCCTTGCACTCCTCCCTCAGCGTAAATCAATGAGACCAACTGAAAACGAGGGGGGGCATGGAACTAAAAAAAAAAGTATAAAGGTAACCGAAATTCTGTTTTCAGATTATTGAATATACAAGTCTTGATTTTTTAAACCTTTGAAAGAAGGTTAAGGATAAACTTTGAACCATTGAATTCCAATTCCATTCCAAAATTATTTTTTTCATTCAACATACTTTTTTCTCAAAAAGTATGTTGAATGGAATCGATTGGTTCAGTAGCCACATTAATTGCAAGTTTGGTCGGAAGAAGAATTACAGAAAAGGGATATCAATATTGTGCATTCCTATGCACAATTATTATTATTATTCCTATAGCTGTTAATTGTAAATTCTGTACTTTTTAGAGTTCCTTCAAACTGCCCGAGATCATACCACCTGATGACAGTAGACGCTGATGGTGATCAAGTCATATGCAGATATGGAACCATCCCTCACATAGAATGCTCAACATGCATACAACCCACGGGTTTCTACCTGGATGAGGTTTGTAAAAACATATCTTCCTTAACAACATGTGAACTGATTGAATTTGCTTCTAGTTTTCTTCCCTAATCTATCCAATTTATATTGTCAGGGCACTTGCATCCTACACTACAGAGTCACTATCACTGGGACATATGTGTTTGAGTTGGTAGTAGAAGACTTTCCAAGAAGCACCATCACCTTGACCTCCACAAATGGAACTCAAACCACAAGGTCTCCCCTGACTGCACCGAGACCTCCTTGGTGGACAACAACAACACCTACTACGAGTACAAATGCTCAGTATCCTGCTCCCCTCAGTAAACTTCCTCTGCAATTTTCCCTTCTTGGTAAGAAATTGAGTGGGTTTAGGCAGTTGGAGGAATATTGATGATGATAAAAAACAATACCTAACTGTTACTTATGGCGCATTTCCACTGGCGGGTACGCTTCGACCCAGCACTCCTCAGCCTGCCAAGTGAAGGTGCGGTTTAGCTCAGCTCAGTTACGGCTCGTGTTTCCTCCAAGAGTGTCTGGTTGCAGACTCATGGTGGAGTGGAGTAGAACGGAAATACATCACCTTCACTTGAATAAGGAAGTAAGTTGTATAAACAGCATGAAACAATACTGCTATATGTATAGAAATAGAAATAGATCCTAACTAATGCAGAAACATCAGGGTATTGTAATGTTCTGTTAATCTAAGTAATTGTAGATAGTGGAGGTGATGTATTTCCGTTCTACAGTGGAGCTCCACTCCCCCATCAGTTTTGCGACCAGACCACTCTCCTTTCAGACGTCTCAGTACCCCAATGGAGGAGTACTGTGAGACGAGTACGGCTCAATACGGCTCAGTCCGGATCATGCCCACTTTTGGCGGTGGAAACACGACCCGTGCTGCACATTTGCAGACTGAACCGACCGCACTAGTGGTGGCTCGTTCGCAAACGAATCAGTTCGAACGAACGACTCTTTAAAACAAACAAACCGACCTGATTCGCCGCTCTCGTTCGTCGTCGTTCGTCTCGTTCGTTCACCGAGACTCGACTCCCAGCTCCACCCACTAGTTGCTGAGTCGCGCTGACTCACGAGTCGCCGTTCGTTCACTGACTGTGTTTAGCGGTGAAGACTCGAGGACTGAGAAGTCATGAGAGTCAGCCGGGCAACAACATCCCGATTCCGAACATGAAGCACTCCTCAGCTAAAAGGAACTTAGTTAATGTTGTGTTGATTGATGACCGTTTGCACCATTGCACGATCGTGATTTGTTTGAGAATGAGAATGAGGGAGGAGCTGAGTCTGACCGACTCGGCTGAGAACGTGCATTCGCGATTCGTTTGAACGAGAACGAGGGAGGAGCCGAGTCTGACCGACTCAGTGACTGAGAATCATGATTCACCGCTACCGGAAATGCGAATGAACGAACGAATGAACGACTCTTCTTGGCGAACTGACCGACGCGAACTGATTCATTCAAATGAATCATGAAATCCACCACTAGACCGCACCCTCTGGTGTAAATGCGCCATTAATGCTTACTGTATGCGTTACACATGCTCTAAAGTTGTACAGGATATTGCATGCCTTTGTAAGCTAAAACATTTCTACTTAAATTGTAGTGGATTCAGCTGTGCCGTCCTGCACTGAAGGAGAGTACCTGCCAAGGTTTGTTTACCCAACACCAAGTCATGGAGACCATCTGAATGCTCAAGTCAATGAAGAATTTGAAATGAGGATCAAAGCCCAAGCTTCTCATTCAATGTAAGGACATTTATCTGCTGACACAATGTTACATCTAAAACGGCTCATACGAGTTGTTCATAGCGCCTCAAGTGTCAACCACAACTTGATATTCTAAATAGTAATTCCTTTTGTTTTATTACAGAGTAGGGGATATAATCTTCAGTGGACCCCTGAATACCACCAAACACAGGATCGCACAGGGAGAGTTTTACATTCGATGGACCCCTACTCAATACAATCTCGGAGACCATGTTCCAATTTGCTTTATTGCTGAAGCAACTCGTTGGTAGGTTTCTTTAATTTATACATCCAACCACAATACTATTATTTGAATATACTGTATTTGTATTAAGTGTCAAAAAAGTCTCTCCCGTTCCAATATTGACCATAAAAGTGACATAAAAGTCACTTGTTGCCTTAAATCAATTTCAGGAATCAGAAGTATCAGTCTGAAATGCGATGTGTTGTGGTGAATGTTGAACATGGTGAGTATTGAATTTTTTTACACTTTTGAATCAATTACAAAGCAAACGTTATGTTTGTTACATTACATTTAATTGACAGTTATGTTGTTGAAGAAATGTATGTAGCTGATAAAATAATGCAATGTGTTTAGGTTTTGCCCCTGTTATAACTAGAGAGTGCACTGTTCTATCTGTGCACCTCCCTTCTGAAGTTGAAGAAACACTCCCATTCAAAATCCATGGGTTTACATTTCGTTCTGTGTATCATGAAAGAAAATTGGACAATCGTGCTCTGGGACACTTCAATAGAAAGATTTCGAACAAAGTCGCATGATACCGGATTGTTTACACATATGGGGCAGTTTACGAGAGATACCAGCTTGACATGTGCACACAGATTGCAGGTTTGAACCACAGCGATGTTTTGCACAATCTCTCAGAATGGGCGAAAACAAGAATGGGTGAAGAATAAAAATGCCTAGTTTAGGATTTGCAGAATCATTGCAAATATAGGCACAACACAGCAATGGTGGTTTTGACCACAGTTATCAACCTCCCTCATACAACCAATCTACCTCTTTAGACTGAGAAAAAATCTCTTTGAATCAGGATCGCAACGGTTTACAATTGATAATTTGTAGAGAGCTTGAAAACACTTTTAATAGCAGTCATTCTCTATCGAGTATGTTTTTAATCGTGAACAAATCAACAACTTCTACAATTCTCCACACCAGTCAAAGTCCACGTGATCTGCAATGAAACCTCAATGGCAGTAGAGTTGGATAAATCCTCATTCAATGGGCTCAATGAAGATCACCTGAAGCTGATTGATTCCAGCAGCACAGCCTGCAGTCTACACTCCAATGGCACTCATGTCATTGGTATCATCCCTCTCAATGCATGTGGTACTACGATTGAGGTAATGCAAATACTATGTAAGGTATAATCTGTGTTGAGTTGTGCGGTTGTCAGAAAGGAATGCACTTTGCAGGTGTGGATTATTTTTCGATAACAGCAATAACAATATTATTCATATTATTAACAATTAGAATCATATTATACCATTGCCACTTGCAAACAGTGTTGAGGGTAACCTGCTACAAAGTAACATGTTACAGTACTCAGATTTGATCTTTGTTGTTACAAGTAAAGTAACACGTTAGTTTTCAAAAGAAAGTAATAAGTTAATTAGTTCGTTTTCAAATTTTTTTTTTTTTTTTCGGTAACGCATACCTTTTCGAACAAGTTATTATTATATTTTTAAGGCAGCAATCTTTTAATGAAACAAGGGTGTTTTATTTTTGGCGAATTCTGTTTCAAAATAAAAACTTATAGCTCAGCGACTTTTAGCTTAGCGACTTTTAGCTCAGTGACTTTTAGCTTAGCGACTTTTAGCTCAGTGACTTTTAGCTTAGTGACTTTTAGCTCAGCGAAAGGTGATTCTCAGCGACCAATGACAGTCTAACGTATGCGTAGTAGGCGGCACCATAACGGTGTATAAAAGCTGGTTCAAATCATTACCACAGTAGACCTCACGCTGTCAACAGTCAAGAAAACTCCAGACGACTACGACGTAGTACTACGACTTATGCCAGCGTATACCACGATGGTCCACTTGCTTCAAAATATTCCAGCGTGTTCGCCAAATTGTGTGACAGGGGCATGAGATTCACATGGAATAAAAATCTTACCGTACTCTAAATAGACAAGAGATGTCTGTCTCTAGACGATATCCGAAACTGCCGCCTCTCATTTTGGGATCTCAACACTAGAATTTTCACTGGACATGGTATAAAATGTTGTCAAATTAATTTATTGATATTTATTGATTAAATTATTGATATATAATTTAAGTGTCCTTGATCTGCAGGAGGATAATGATAATCTCATCTTCAAGAATGAGATCACCACCTTTGACGATGCCAGAGACATCATAACCAGGAAACATCTGTTGGAAGTTGGGTTTTCCTGCCAGTACCCAAAGCATGGAAATGTAACCCTGGGGTTCACAATACACAGGGACAACCTTACATTAATAGAGAGGGGCTTTGGGAGGTTCACCTATGGCTTTGAGTTCTACCCAGACAACCTTTTTCGCACAATGGTCAGTCCCAGTTTATACCCACTGGACTATGAAGTTGGAGAGAAGATTTACATGCAAATAGAAGCCACGTCTTCAGTCAACAACACTGTGCTGTTCGTGGAGTCCTGCAGAGCTTCACCTTACGATAACCCAAATTACCAGCCAACCTACCCCATCATAGAGAACGGGTAAACTACCTTCCTACCTATTTGTCTTCCTTACTTTGTTTGTTTAGCTAAAAAACAACTAACAATTTGATTTAAACTAGGTGTACAGTGGACCCCACAATTGTCATCTATTCCCCAAGTCATAATCAACAGTTTCGGATTTCAATTGATGCCTTCAAATTCATAGGAATACATGACCAGGTAAAACCAAATTAATTCAACAAAGTAGATAAAACTGCAGAAGAACAGCTAAAGTGTGGCCACGTATTGACGGGATATCTCATTATGTACAGGTGTACATCAGCTGTTCTGTCATTCTATGTGAGGCTGGGAACAACAATACCAGGTGCGCCAAGGGATGTCTAACATCGAACCAGCAGCATCATCGGAGAAAGAGAGAGGCTCTTATTGAAACAGGAGTCCACTTCATTTCCCAGGGTCCTTTGCGTTTGCGAAGCACACCAGCAAGTGAGAGCAGAGGTAATGTTGAAACTCTTCATTTGAAATCATCACTTCACTTCAACAACGATATCACTTTGAAAACAAATACATATGACTTGGTGAAATATCTCTGTATTTGTATTTTATTTGCAAATGTTGTATTTATTTACTCTAGTGACCGGTCTGAATCTGAACCTGGCCTTCATCGTCGGATGCCTTCTAGCAGCGATTGCCATGATCTGTGGAGTGATGATTCACAGATCCAAGAGGGCTGCTGTTCAGTATCAGCCTTTGCCAACAACTGAGCAATAGGATATCAGCGAAGATATCAAACCATTATGAGTTTATTTGAAATACTTTTTTTGAAATTCTTTGAAATATATGAATATCACTTTTGACATTTTCAGGACCAGAAATTGGTGGCTGTGCCTGGGATGGGGGTGTTGGATATGTCTCTCTGTAATATGTGATTGTTTTTTTTTGGTGGTGGGGGGGTGGATCTTATTGTCCATCACTTTAAACCTTGCCATGATCTGTGGAGTGATGATTCACAGATCCAAGAGGGCTGCTGTTCAGTATCAGCCTTTGCCAACAACTGAGCAATAGGATATCAGTGAAGATATCAAACCATTATGAGTTTATTAGCTTTCTTTGAAATATATGAATATCACTTTTGACATTTTCAGGACCAGAAATTGGTGGCTGTGCCTGGGATGGGGGTGTTGGATATGTCTCTCTGTAATATGTGATTGGTTTTTTTTGGTGGTGGGGGGGGGGGGGGTGGATCTTATTGTCCATCACTTTAAACCTTATGACACTTGCTAAATATTAATGTTTTCAACATTGCCTCACACTACCTTACCATAAATGTTGGCATAATATTTTGAAGACTATTCAAAAAAAATAAACAATTATTAATGATTACAGCTTGAATAAAACATGAATGGCTCTCTGTACAATTGTAGAGAGTTGTACTTTGTACGATGTACAAGCCCTATATATGCATATGATTCTGCTTGTGTTATAAAAGGACAAGCAAGAAATATATAAATATAGCAAAAATACTTTGCTACGCATTCATAAACATCAGCAGTAAAGTACTTCAATATATATTTAGGTATTCACAGTGTATCTGGATACCTATTGTATTTGTACTAGATATTATTATTATTAAGTCAAACATTTATAGCTTAGCCCAAAATAAAAATCAAATTTCTGTCATGTATGTGTACTGGTAACTTAGGTCTCCAAAAAGCTTGGTGACCAAATTACCATAGGGGGCGCTATAAATTCTGGTCTTAGTTAAACACTCGTCATGGCCTCCTATTGATTAGAAATTCTGAAACTTGGTGTAAATGCCTTATTTCGCATGCTGAACATTTCTGCCATTTGGACCCATAATGTCTGTCAGGATAGATTTTGCTGTACAGTGTGATTCTTGGCAAAATTTCTAAAATCATCTCAAAATGACACAATTACACACTGGAACTTGAAACGTACCAGGAACATAGAGGACACCTCCCTCAAATCGTTACATTGGCTCCCTGTATGTCAGATAATTGAGTTTAAAATCATGCTGCTCATGTTGCACCCTTGAAAGAACGACTGTCTTCTTTTCATGAAGCAACCAGACTTTTGCAAAGTGTGTCTTGTTCACGTCAACTTTACACCACCGCATTCCAGAACACAGCCTGATGACGTACTGGGTCACACGTCTACTTCAGCATATAAACAAGTTCTAAAATAACGTTTAACCATTTTTCCAATTACATTTTTAGCTCAGTGACATTTGTATATGTTATATTTCTAGGTCGCCACACCCTCTCCCAATAAAAAAAAATGTTGCCTTACATTTACTTTTCTATTTTATAAATATGATACTAAACATGTATCAACAATAAAACTCTTGGGGACAGGTGAATTAACACATTATTACATATCAAAGGTTGTACTATCTCTCTCAGGGGTGTCAAACATATGGCCCGCTGGCCGGAACCGGCCCGTGGGATGATTTAATTCAGCCTGAGACTTGTGGAGCATAAATTTCTGAGTATGTAAAAGAAAAAGCAAGTCTCTAGCCCATTCCTCTGAGGAGTTATGACTTAAAAAATAAATAACCAAAATGCTCACTCCAGCCGCTAGGGGGCAGCCAAAATTAAAAAAGGAAGGAATTCCACACTTTTCCAGCAGAGGGCAGTAACATAACGAGATCAGAAAATAAACAGCACATTTTAGCAACGTGGTAAATGACAATCTTGCTTCACCACTATTAAGAAGTTGTTATCAAGGGTGACACCCCCATTACCAAAATGTCTTTATCAAAAAGAAGAAAAGTGGACACTGAGTACCAGTGACAGTGAGTTTTCCAGGAAAAATGGACTAAAAAAACCAGTGTGTTTGGTATGTAATCAGCAAGTTTCAGTGCTCAAAGAATATAATATTCGGCGCCACTATGAGACTCATCATAAATCAATCAATGTATATCACTCTGAATATCCATGATTGTTTACTTCACCGGTGCTTCCCCCCCCCCCCCCCCCTTTTTTTTCTTTTTCGCTTTACCCCGCCCCAAACCTTTTTGTCCAATGATTAAACGATCTTTGCATACATGTGGGTTCGTTGACAAATTCTGTGACTGTTCCGAAAATTGCAATGTGAAAATGAACCGCACCAAACCAAAAAGTAAACATTGTATTTTGGTCCGGACCAACGAGAGCGAACCAAAGGACTTTCCTGGTGTGAACACGCCCTTAGTCAATCATTTGGAAGTGAAGTTCATTAGTTTTGAGCAAAATAAACATTTTAAGGTCAGAAACACATTGTTGGTCAAAAAGTGCTCCTCCGCTCTGAAAAGCATTTTGCACACATAAAAACTAGAAAAGTTGATACATCAGTCCCTTTCAATGCAAACATGTAACTAAGCTTACATAGCGATATATAAGCCATATACCACCATTTGGCAGTGAAGCACATTAGTTTTGAGCACAATTCACATGTTTAGGACAGAAACACATTGTTGGTCAAAAGGTGATTCTCTCGCTCTGAAAAGCATTTTGCACACATAAAAACTGGAAAAGTTGATAACTCAGTCCCTTTCAATGCAAATGTGTAACTAAGCTTAAATATGGTTATTTAGGCCATAGAGCACCATTTGGAAGTGAAGAGCATTGGTCTTGGGCACAATTCACGTGTTAGGGTCAAAAACACATTGTTAGTCAAAAAGTGCTTCTCTCGCTCTGAAAGGCATTTTGCACACATAAAAACTGGAAAAGTTGATAACTCAGTCCCTTTCAATGCAAACGTGTAACTAAGCTTAAATATGGTTATTTAGGCCATAGCGCACCATATGGAAGTGAAGAGCATTGGTTTTGAGCACAATTCACGTGTTAGGGTCAAAAACACATAGTTGGTCAAAAAGCGCTTCTCTCGCTTTGAAAAGCATTTTGGGCACATAAAAACTGGAAAAGTTGATAACTCAATCCCTTTCAATGCAAACGTGTAACTAAGCTTAAATAGGGTTATTTAGTACATAGAGCACCATTTGGAAGTGAAGAGCATTGGTTTTGAGCTGTGACATATTTTAGCTGTAATATTCTCACATAGCCACATGGAGCAGCACCGAGTACATAGTTGAGAGGTAATATACTCTCACATAACCACAGAGGGCAGCACTGAGTACATATAACAATTAGGAGGTAATACTCTCACATAACCACAGAGGGCAGCACTGAGCACATTTAACAAAGTTGCAACATTTACACATAGGGGGCAACAACGGACACACAGATGAAGTGATCAAGTTTTTAGCGAGGTAGAAGAAGTCTACCTTCACCTGTTTATAAAAGCAACAGCATTGCGGTAGCCAGGCATAATCTCTTGGGCGGCGTATCATAGATATAAAGCTCAGAGACGCTCCGCGCGTGTTATATACCATTCCTCTCCTTTTGTTTCATAGACGATAGACAATAGACCAAAACCTTTACCAAATAAACTAGTTAAAAGTTAAAAGCGATCCTATCTCGGCGGCCTTTCCTGGATTAAAAATAACAAATCTGAGAATGGACATTCAGAATTCTGCACTCTCAATTTGGTGTTTGGCCCAGCTTGTGAAGTGTGCCCCCCAGACTTCACAGCCATAGAGTGAGAGATAGTTTATAGATAGAAAGTATGTACATATACTTTGGTTCCTCTTCTGTGAATGTAGATGCTGTATGTATACAAATATATTTGAGAACTAGCCTACTATCTATAAGCTAGTAGCTGCATCTATGTTATAACCCAATCAATGGCTCCTTCATAAGGACAAGCCAGTGTTTTTTCTGGTGGCTCTTTCAAGAACACTCATAAGGCTATCTTGCAAACAACACACAAACAACACACTCTCACGTTAAAATGTTCTAACGTCAAAGAATTTCACTCATTCAAAATGTTTATTTTAATATTAAAGCACTACATATCTGACTGTTGTACTGTAGGTATGAATAGAGCTATATTGGTAGGTTCCTTAATAGCCTAACTAGTTAAATGTTAAATGTTCAGCTACCATTGAGGACACAGAGGTCATGTCCTTGCCGGTATTTTTTTCCTTAAGTTTTGTTTCTGTGATAACGGCGCAAAGGGTAATTAAAATGTGTTAATCCGCTTGTCTACCACTAGGTGGCATATATACTGCCATTGACAATACGACATCAGTCTCCAGATATGGATATCATTAGTGCTTACGATGAAGGAAGGAAAATGGCTGAAGTCATCGAAAGCCTGAGAAGTGATGAGAGAGATTCACTGCCATGTATAAACAAGCAGTAAAGATGGCCAGCACCATTGGTGTTACCCAAACGACGAAGAGGATCACTGTGAAGCAGCAACATATAGGCAATGTACCTGCAGACCCTATTGCTGAACATTTTAGGCTGAATTTGTTCCTCCCATTCATTGATCATGTAACTAAAGAAATAAGGACCAGGTTTGCTGAATCTAGTGAACCAGCACTTGATGCAGGCTTCCTGGTGCCCAAAGCTCTACCACAGCTGACAGAGAAAAGAGAGAAGCTTCTTCTTTCATGGTACAGAGAGGACCTGCCTCAACCTCAGGCTGCAGAGCAGGAGATACATCTATGGAAGCATCTTTTCACTCGTTACCCCGGGCACCCCCCAGGTACAGCAAAGGAAACATTGCAGGAAATGGATATGCAATTTTATCCGAATATTAAATGCATCCTTTGCATTTACCACACATCGCCAGTGACAACATGCTCCTGTGAGAGGATCTCTCTCACGCCTCTTGCACACTACCTCCGTCAAAGGACGCATCTCATTGACTTTGCACGGGGCGCCCTCGAAATGCATTGTGGGTCCGTCCGTCAAGTCGGCTCCGTGGCCTGCGTCAAAAGTTGAGAAATGTTCAACTTTTCGGGAAGCGACGGGTCCGTCGGCCAATCAGATTGCGGTTATGCAAATACACTAGTGTGCCGCTACTTGGACAATGTCCATTGAAATGGCCAACTTTACTGAGCTGTACCAATGTGACCTAACTCTAGAAAAAATAATATTGGAATAGGAAAGCATCTGATATCTGATATATATTTTGTAACTGTTTGCAAAACCCCCAATACAAAAAATATATGTAAAAGAAATACAGCCTTGTATTCCTATGGATAGTAGTAGTAGTAGTAGTATTAAAGTTATCAATGTAACTGTAAATGTGTGTGTGTTTAAATATATATGTGAAAATAGGCAGGGTACACAGAATGAATGAAAGAAAACACCATGTTCAGCAAATTTGCGTTGCAAGTTCTCTGCAATCTGGTTTTTCCTGTTCAGTGGTTATGAAAGCACCGCCTCTCAATCACAAATCACTTTAAACAGACTTGAATGTGTAGTCGTGGGAGCACAATGGCAAAAATGGCTATTTTAATGCTTTTGCCTGCATTATTAGGTATTGCTTTAACTCAGGAGAACTTCTATGGCGAAAGTTTAAGTTTTATGCCTATACAAAAGAAGGATGGAACTGTTCAGGTATGATTTGGCATATTTTTTTCTGTAACGTCAAAGCAAAACAGAAAAAATATATATTCTGACAAATAGACAAATGGCTAAACTACAGAATAACTATATATGTATAACAGGATATATGTCTCACTACCAAGAATTGAAATAAACACATCCTATATATATCGTACTGGGTCTTTGCAGGTGAGCTTCTACTATCGACAGAATGGCAGAGGTAGCTGCAAAGACCAACTCTCGTATCGGTGTGAGATTGGGTATTGTGATAACATAGAGGACTCGAAGCCTGTGCTTACAGACAGCAGCAGCTCTGGTCATGAAAAGTGGTGCCAGTCAGAGGGACAGGCCAGAGTAGCGACCCTCAACAACCAGTCCCTTGTCTTAAAGTATGTCAAAATGTCAGCGTTTCAATTTGTTTGGATTTGTGCATCTAGGAATCGAGGAAACTCACTAAAGCACATTAGCAATGTAGTAATAATACATGTATAGTAGTGTTTTTGCTAATCTAATAACTAATCAAAATAAATGTGATTGATTTTTGTGATTTATGAGGATGATCATGATTATGATCAAGATTATTATTATTTTACATGATCCTATCTATCTAATTTCATTTATTCAGCAAACTATATTAACTCGATTTTTTTAATGTCTAAAATCATTCATTGGAATTTGAGGTTTACTAACTACTTTAGCACAGATTATAATAATATGTCTTCACTGTTTTAGAGACACAGGTTGCTGCTGGCCCTCTAATGTTCATGGTAAAACAAAATGGATGGCTGGGGGAAAGTTGGACCTTGGATATCGATCAGACACTCACACCTACAACAAATTTCCTGTCACTGCAACAGTGGCATATTTACGGTACAACATGTTGTTAGTTCTCATATCAATAGTTGACCTGTTGTTAAACAAAAACCTTGACCCATATGTTGATATACCACAATGAATGGCTTCTGATGTATAGCATACGATGTATAGAAGAAGCAAACAATGTGAAAGTTAGTTAGATTGAAGCTGCAATTCCTCCTGCATTGACATTACCTACAATGAGATAATTCCTAGATAAATCTGAAAAATGGTACTTTATGAAAATGTATTAATCATCATAAACAATCCTTCGGAACACCATCCCTAAAATGTATCTTGGTATTTCTTGTTTTTATGAATGTACTGTATAGGGTACCTCAGAACTGTTTCACAAAGCTTCGACTTTTGGCCTATGATCCTGATGGAGACCATGTGCGATGCCTTTTTGCATCAACGAGTGTTGATTCAAAGGTTACTCTGGATGAGGTAATCTAATTAAAAAACAAATAGGTACAATTATGAAACAAGATTGTTTTAGGGTTGGAATGAATGGTCTTTAATGATATCGATTGGCTTCATTTGATACTTCATCTCACTAGAATGAGTGCACAATCAAAGCCAGCAAGCAAGATGCATTCTGGAAGAGATTCCTTGATTGGCCCGGGAGCTATCAATAATCTATATTGGCTCACACAGAGGCAGTTGCAGAAAATTGAAACCGATATTCTCAGAGTGCATTTCACTCTGATGATGGATGACTAGGACATTTGTAACAAATTACCCTAAAATAGTAGCTCTTAAATCGTACCTAAAATGTCTTGCATACAGAATATGTTATGACGATATTAATGAATTGTAAACTACTAATGACCCACCATCTCTTGGTTTCAGTCCTATTTCCGGCACACAACTGCATAGACGGTCACGTGGTTCCCCGGTACCTGCCGCCAACAGCCTCCCATGGTGAAGTTCGCCGGGCTCCTGTTGGGGAAAAATTCCAGCTTCATATCCACGCCCAGGCCAGCGAGAACAAGTACTTAGCCATTACTTTAATCAACAATAAGAATAAAATAGAATCTTCAGTGTACCTGGTCACAATTGTGTCTTGGTTGTTTACTTTGTATACATATAAAGAAAAGAAAATGCATAGGATTTTTACATATATGTCAATTCATTGTCTTGCTTATCTTTTCATCTTTTCTGAAGGATTATGGACTTTCAGATCAGTGGCCCTCAGAACATGGCCAAGGAGATGACCAGTGGTACTTTAGGGAATGTGTCAGTCATTCTGAACTGGACACCAGCTCTCAATGACCTCTACCGGCTTGTACCAGTTTGCCAGTTCACCTAAACTGTGCATTTGATTTTATCCTCTTAATTATCCGCTTAATTTTTTTTTTCTTATCCTTTAGCCAATCAGAAATGAGGTGTGTTATTGTAATGGTAACCAGATCATCTGCCTCTGAAGGTATGCAGAATACTTTCGGAAGCTTGCAATACTAGTGATGGGTGCAGCTAACTATTAAGTTCTGGAATGTTCTATCCCTTTCATTAAATGTCCCTGTGACATTTAAACTAAGACAAATCAAACAGTGCAAGGCTGCAGAAGTAGTCATAGCCATAATTAATTAAAAAGATGACTGATTTGTTTTGTTTGAGGCTTATTGTGGTTGAAAGGCAGTGTGCTTGAATTGTGCTCATGCAGGTAAAGCTGTAGTGAAATGCTCAGCAACACAGATGACTGTTTCCCTTGAGAAAGATTCCATGGATGGCATCGACAAGAACTGGCTGAAGATGGAAGACCCCTCCTGTTCTATGAGTTCTAATGAAACACATATCATGGCTACCATGTCATTCAACACCTGTGGAACAAAACTTGAGGTACGGTTCAACATAAAAGGTGAAAAGTGTATTATTGTAGGATTTTACATTGCTGTGGACACCAGACTTATCACTAATTTGATTTATTTAAACCTTATTGTTCTAGATTTCTGCTATTTAATTTGCCAAATCAGATACACAGAGAGCAAAGGAGATGATCACTATTATAAGTCATTGTATAGGGGTAGTATACATTATACAACCCGGTATCACGCAATTTCATGCTCATGCTCAAAATTCATCTATTGAATCGTGTCCTAGAGTATGATTATCCAAGTTTTTTCGTGCTGCACAGAACAAAATGTAAACCCACACATTTTGAATGGGAGTATTTCTCTGACTTTTTCGTGCTACACACATCCTCATCGTCATCCGCTTATCCGGGGTTGGGTCGCGGGGGCAGCAGCTCAAGCAGGGGGCCCCAGACTTCCCTTTCCCGGGCCACATTGACCAGCTCTGACGGGGGGATCCTGAGGCGTTCCCAGGCCAGTGTTGAGATATAATCTCTCCACCTAGTCCTGGGTCTTCCCCGGGGTCTCCTCCCCACTGGTCGTGCCTGGTGGTCCAGTGGGCATCCTTACCAGATGCCCAAACCACCTCAACCGACTCCTTTCTAAGCAGAGGAGCAGCGGCTCTAATCCGAGTTCCTCCCAGATGACTGAACTTCTCACCCTATCCCTAAGGGAGAAGCCAGCCACCCTCCTGAGAAAACTCATCTCGGCCACTTGTATCCGTGATCTCGTCCTTTCGGTCATTACCCATCCCTCATGACCATAGGTGAGGATAGGAACGAAGATCGAGAGCTTTGCCTTGCGGCTCAGCTCTCTTTTCGTCACAACGGTGCGGTAAAGCAAACGCAATACCGCCCCCGCTGCTCCAATTCTTCACTTGTGCTAAGGACTCATTTCCTACCCGGAGAAGGCAATCCACCGGTTTCCTGCTAAGAGTCATGGCCTCAGATTTAGTGGTGCTGATCCTCATCCCAGCCGCTTCACACTCGGCTGCCAGCCGATCCAGTGAGTGCTTAAGGTCACAGGCCGATGATGCCATCAGGACCACATCATCTGCAAAGAGCAGTGTTGAGATCCTCAGCTCACCAAACTGCAACCCCTCTCCACCACGACTACGCCTCGATATCCTGTCCATGAATATCACAAACAGGATTGGTGACAAAGCGCAGCCCTGGCGGAGGCCAACACCCACCGGGAACGGAACTGACTGGCTGCCGAGAACACGGACACAGCTCTCGCTTTGGGAGTACAGAGATCGGATGGCCCTGAGGAGTGACCCCCTCACCCCGTACTCCCGCAGCACCACCCACAGTTTCTCCCGGGGGACCCGGTCATACGCCTTCTCCAAATCCACAAAACACATGTAGACCGGATGGGCATACTCCCAGGCCCCCTCCAGGATCCTTGCGAGAGTGAAGAGCTGATCCGTAGTTCCACGTCCAGGGCGGAAACCGCATTGATCCTCTTCAATCTGAGGTTCGACAATCGGCCGAACCCTCCTTTCCAGCACCTTAGAGTAGACTTTCCCAAGGAGGCTGAGAAGTGTGATACCCCGGTAATTGGCACACACTCTCTGGTCCCCCTTTTTGAACAGGGGAACCACCACCCCGGTTTGCCACTCCTTTGTCAACCATGACAGCCCCTCAACACCCAGAGCTTTTAGCATTTCTGGCTGGATCTCATCAATCCCTGGGGCTTTGCCACTGCGGAGATGTTTAACTACCTCAGTGACTTCCACCAGGGAAATTGACGATGAACCACCATCAACCTCGAGCTCTGCCTCCATCATAGAGGGCGTGTTAGTCAGATTCAGGAGTTCCTCAAAGTGTTCCTTCCGACGTTCGACTACCTCCTCAGTCGAGGTCAACAGAGTCCCACCCTTACTGTACACAGCTTGGATGTTTCCCCGTTTCCCCCTTCTGAGGTGTCGGATGGTCGTCCAGAAACACTTTGGTGCTGACCGAAAGTCCTTCTCCATGTCCTCTCCGAACTGCTCCCACACCCGCTGCTTAGCCTCCGACACGGCAGCGGCTGCAGCCCTTCGAGCCCGCCGGTACCCTGCAACTGCGTCAGGAGTCCTCCGGGATAACATACCCCAGAAGGCCTCCTTCTTCAGTCGGACAGCTTCCCTGACCACCGGTGTCCACCACGGTGTCCGAGGGTTACCGCCCCTTGAGGAACCTAAGACCCTGAGGCTACAGCTCACCGCCGCAGCTTCAGCAATGGAGGCTTTGAACACCGCCCACTCCGGCTCAATGCCCCCAACCTCCACAGGAGTACTAGAAAAGCTCAGCCGGAGGTGTGAGTTGAAGATCTCTAGGACGGGGGCCTCCTCCAGACGTTCCCAATTCACCCGCACTACCCATTTGGGCTTACCAGGTCTGTCCAGAATCTTCCCCCATTCCCTGATCCAACTCACCACCAGATGGTGGTCGGTTGACAGTTCTGCCCCTCTCTTCACCCGAGTGTCCAAAACATAAGGCCTCAGATCAGCTGACACGATCACGAAATCGATCATCGATCTTCGGCCTAGGGTACTCTGGTACCAGGTACACTTATGAGCACCCTTATGTTCAAACATGGTCTTCGTTATGGACAATCCATGACTAGCACAGAAGTCCAGTAACAAACGACCACTCGGGTTTAGATCAGGGAGGCCGTTCCTCCCCACCACGCCTCTCCAGGTGTCTCCATCGTTGCCCACATGGGCGTTGAAGTCTCCCAGCAGCACTACGGATTCCCCTACCGGAGCGCCATACAGGACTCCATTCAGGGTCTCCAAGAAGGCTGAGTACTCTGAACTGCTGTTCGGTGCATACGCACAAACAACAGTCAGAGTTTTCCCCCCCACCACCCTTAGGTGTAGGGAGGCGACCCTCTCGTCCACCGGGGTAAACTCCAACACCGCGGCGCTCAGCCGGGGATTTATGAGTATCCCCACAACCGCCTGGCGCCTCACGCCCTGGGCAACTCCAGAGAAGAATAGAGTCCAACCCCTATCCAGGAGTACGGTACTAGAGCTGAGACTGTGCGTAGAGGTAAGCCCCACCAGATCTAACTGGTAGCGCTCCACCTCCCTCACAAGCTCCGGTTCCTTTCCCCACAGTGAGGTGACGTTCCACGTCCCCAGAGCCAGCTTCTGCCGCTCGGGTCTGGTCCGTCGGGACCCCTGCCTTTCACTGCCACCCATGTGGCAGCGCACCCGACCCCAGCGGGTCTCCCTGCAGGTGGTGGGCCCACAGGGCGAAGAGGGGGGGGGGGGTGCCACGTAGCTTGTTCGGGCTGTGCCCGGCCGGGCTCCGTGGCAAACCCGGCAACCAGGCGCTCGCCGGCGAGCCCTCCGTCTGGGCCTGGCTCCAGACGGGGGCCCCGGGCTTCCTCCGGGCAGGGTCTCTCCTCCTCTTTTTTGTGTGTTCATTGGGGTTTTCTGAACCATTCTTAGTCTGGCCCCTCACCTGAGACCACTCTGCCATGGGAGACCCTACCAGGAGCACATGGCTCCAGACAACACAGCCCTCAGGTTCACAGGGACACGCAAACCTCTCCACCACGATAAGTTGACGGTTCCAGGAGAGGCTCTTAAATCGTACCTACAATATCTTGCATACAGAATATGTTATGACGATATTGATGAATTGTAAACTACTAATGACCCACCATCTCTTGGTTTCAGTCCTATTTCCGGCACACAACTGCATAGCCGGTCACGTGGTTCCCCGGTACCTGCCGCCAACAGCCTCCCATGGTGAAGTTCACCGGGCTCCTGTTGGGGAAAAATTCCAGCTTTATATCCACGCCCAGGCCAGCGAGAACAAGTACTTAGCCATTACTTTAATCAACAATAAGAATAAAATAGAATCTTCAGTGTACCTGGTCACAATTGTGTCTTGGTTGTTTACTTTGTATACATATAAAGAAAAGAAAATGCATAGGATTTTTATATACTGTATATGTCAATTCATTGTCTTGCTTATCTTTTCATCTTTTCTGAAGGATTATGGACTTTCAGATCAGTGGCCCTCAGAACATGGCCAAGGAGATGACCAGTGGTACTTTAGGGAATGCGTCAGTCATTCTGAACTGGAAACCAGCTCTCAATGACCTCTACCGGCTTGTACCATACTTTTGTTTCCTTACATGTCAATCAATGCATCATGTTTCTTGAGCCTGTCAACGCTAACATTGAGAATGTTGTTTATCCAGTCAGTTATGTTGATACTGGCACCTAAACTGTGCATTTGATTTTATCCTCTTAATTATCCGCTTAATTTTTTTTTTCTTATCCTTTAGCCAATCAGAAATGAGGTGTGTTATTGTAATGGTCATCATCTGGATCATCTGCCTCTGAAGGTATGCAGAATACTTTCGGAAGCTTGCAATACTAGTGATGGGTGCAGCTAACTATTAAGTTCTGGAATGTTCTATCCCTTTCATTAAATGTCCCTGTGACATTTAAACTAAGACAAATCAAACAGTGCAAGGCTGCAGAAGTAGTCATAGCCATAATTAATTAAAAAGATGACTGATTTGTTTTGTTTGAGGCTTGTTGTGGTTGAAAGGCAGTGTGCTTGAATTGTGCTCATGCAGGTAAAGCTGTAGTGAAATGCTCAGCAACACAGATGACTGTTTCCCTTGAGAAAGATTCCATGGATGGCATCGACAAGAACTGGCTGAAGATGGAAGACCCCTCCTGTTCTATGAGTTCTAATGAAACACATATCATGGCTACCATGTCATTCAACACCTGTGGAACAAAACTTGAGGTACGGTTCAACATAAAAGGTGAAAAGTGTATTATTGTAGGATTTTACATTGCTGTGGACACCAGACTTATCACTAATTTGATTTATTTAAACCTTATTGTTCTAGATTTCTGCTATTTAATTTGCCAAATCAGATACACAGAGAGCAAAGGAGATGATCACTATTATAAGTCATTGTATAGGGGTAGTATACATTATACAACCCGGTATCACGCAATTTCATGCTCATGCTCAAAATTCATCTATTGAATCGTGTCCTAGAGTATGATTATCCAAGTTTTTTCGTGCTGCACAGAACAAAATGTAAACCCACACATTTTGAATGGGAGTATTTCTCTGACTTTTTCGTGCTACACACATCCTCATCGTCATCCGCTTATCCGGGGTTGGGTCGCGGGGGCAGCAGCTCAAGCAGGGGGCCCCAGACTTCCCTTTCCCGGGCCACATTGACCAGCTCTGACGGGGGGATCCTGAGGCGTTCCCAGGCCAGTGTTGAGATATAATCTCTCCACCTAGTCCTGGGTCTTCCCCGGGGTCTCCTCCCCACTGGTCGTGCCTGGAACACCTCCCAAGGGAGGCGTCCAGTGGGCATCCTTACCAGATGCCCGAACCACCTCAACTGACTCCTTTCTAAGCAAAGGAGCAGCGGCTCTAATCCGAGTTCCTCCCAGATGACTGAACTTCTCACCCTATCCCTAAGGGAGAAGCCAGCCACCCTCCTGAGAAAACTCATCTCGGCCACTTGTATCCGTGATCTCGTCCTTTCGGTCATTACCCATCCCTCATGACCATAGGTGAGGATAGGAACGAAGATCGAGAGCTTTGCCTTGCGGCTCAGCTCTCTTTTCGTCACAACGGTGCGGTAAAGCAAACGCAATACCGCCCCCGCTGCTCCAATTCTTCACTTGTGCTAAGGACTCATTTCCTACCCGGAGAAGGCAATCCACCGGTTTCCTGCTAAGAGTCATGGCCTCAGATTTAGTGGTGCTGATCCTCATCCCAGCCGCTTCACACTCGGCTGCCAGCCGATCCAGTGAGTGCTTAAGGTCACAGGCCGATGATGCCATCAGGACCACATCATCTGCAAAGAGCAGTGTTGAGATCCTCAGCTCACCAAACTGCAACCCCTCTCCACCACGACTACGCCTTGATATCCTGTCCATGAATATCACAAACAGGATTGGTGACAAAGCGCAGCCCTGGCGGAGGCCAACACCCACCGGGAACGGAACTGACTGGCTGCCGAGAACACGGACACAGCTCTCGCTTTGGGAGTACAGAGATCGGATGGCCCTGAGGAGTGACCCCCTCACCCCGTACTCCCGCAGCACCACCCACAGTTTCTCCCGGGGGACCCGGTCATACGCCTTCTCCAAATCCACAAAACACATGTAGACCGGATGGGCATACTCCCAGGCCATTGAGAACATTGAGAATGTTGTTTATCCAGTCAGTTATGTTGATACTGGCAATGGTAAAAAAAAAAAATTCTTATCCTTTAGCCAATCAGAAATGAGGTGAATGAGGTGAGAAATGCATTGCTTTGCAATGCATCACGCAATTGTATTATTGTAACTAAACTGAAACCAAACATAAGATAAGTGTCTGTGGTAAGATGAGGTAAGATAAGGGTATGTGATGGGTGGGGGCATACATCAACTGATTCTGTAAGTATAAGAGCAAATCCTGCTCCATGGAGGACAGTTGGTGAGATTCAAGTACCATGGCTTCCTACTTGGTGTTCTCAGTCCAGCTGCTCCTGCTGATCTCAGCTTCATCCGCATCACACTTTTTTGGAGGCACTATGAAATTTGTTCCCAAAGGAAGAAACCCGGATGGGTCACTTCAGGTAACAATTCTCAAGCAACCTAATAATTGAATGAAAGAAATTATTTAATATTTTTGGATTTTTTTGTATACATTAGTACCCAATAATACCCAGTAATATACTATAATTTACCATATATTTACCTAGTAATTAGGGGACTGTAAAGGGAAGGGTTACCAGCTAAACGGACAGCATGAGTGCTAAAATTATGAATGGTTCAAAAACACTGCGATCGTGGCTCCAAGAGGGAACTAATTGGTAGTGAAGTGCAGACAGGAGGATACATTTTTAGCAGAACTGTAAAAAACGGTGACAGTGAAATGAATCCATGAAACAGCAAATTGCATCTTAAACGTCATCTTACAACCGTCATCCTACAGCCTTCTCATAAGTCTTATTTTATAATAATAATTAGGCTTTTTGAAAAAAGGTTGTTGGTATACAATTGTTAAAAGTGCCTCCTGTGTGAGCTGAGGTGGTACACGGTATAAAAAGTTTGAGAACCACTGCATTAGAGCATACATTACACGATGTACATTAACCAAAAATTTAAATACAATACCCAACTTCTGGGCTGAAGAAATTTAACACAGATTACATATACCCAATTTAAATATATAGTGCCCAGTAATTTGCATTTGGTGACCAAGAATTGATGACGTCACTTCCATCGTTACATTTGATTTTTGTTAGCCAAATTACATGAACTGGAAGATGCATAAGCCAACTGTTTTAGTATAGAGAATGATTTCAAGGATTTCTTTGAATGATTTACAATGTGTGAGTTGCATCATCCCAGGACTTTCAAGACCTTGGACACAATAGTTTACTTGAAAAACAACCGTACCCTAATTTGACATATTCTGCATCTGTCATTTCATTTATTCAATAATTGTAATGAATGTGTGGGCTGTTAATGTGGTGTTTGTACCCTTGTTTTGGTTTCTGCATTGCTTTTGATGTTGATGTCTATGTATCTGTTATGTTCTTTTAATCCAGAAAAGGTGGCCGAAACAAGATCGCTTTTAACTCACTTTATTTGGTAAAGGTTTTGGTCTATTGTCTATGAAACAAAAGGAGAGGAATTGTATATAACACGCGCTGAGCTTCTCCAAGCTGAATATCTAAACGATACGCTGCCCAGCAGATCCCCTGGTAAAAAGCTAAGTTCGAGCTTAAATAGACAGGTAACGCCTCGTACCCACATACTCGTGTGGTTACTTAGCGGAAATTCCCTTAAGTGACGTTCATGGAACGCAACTCTAGCTGAAAGAAGCCAGGCTTTACGTTTAGCTTGATGGTTGTTTGGTCGGATAAGTTGCCATGGTTACTTAGCGGAGATTCCCTTAAGCCACATTAATGGAACGCAACCCTAGCTGAAAGAAGCCAGGCTAAGCAAAATAAGCCGGGCTTTGGGTTTAGCTTGGTTGATGGAATACCCCCCAGATCCCCTTGTGACTATGTACAAGTGTTGCAGCTTTTATTACATGTGGTAAGTCTGCTCCCTGTGGCTATGTGAGGATATTACCTCTTAACTATTATATGTGCTCGGTGCTGCTCCCTGTGGCTATGTGAGGATATTACCTCTTAACTATTATATGTGCTCGGTGCTGCTCCCTGTGGCTATGTGAGGATATTACCTCTTAACTATTGTATGTGCTCGGTGCTGCTGCCTGTGGCTAGGTGAGGATATTACGGCTGAAATGTGTCACATATCATAATTGTAATGTGGCTACTTAAGTGATTCTAAGATGTGTTCAGGCTTTTTCATGAATGCAAAAACAATATATATTGAATATATATATATATATATATATATATATATATATATATATATATATATATATATATATATATAGAACCAGGCAGACATGCATAATTCCAGTAAACATATCATTGCTGTAAAAAGGTCAAGTTAAAACATATTTAACACTGAAGTGTGCTTCACAGGTGGATCTACATTTCAGACAAACCTTCGGTAGCTGCTCAAAAGCCTCAGGTTGGACATGTTTGAGCGGTAACTGTGGCAACAAATGGGCATCCCAATATGGTGTTATTGACACTAGCACTAATTCAGCACCCTCTACAAATGGTTGGTGCGAAACGGAAATAGTGGAGTCAAGATATTTCCCCAGTGACGATCCCTTTGAAATGAGGTGATTTTTCTTTCATAATTAAAATCGTTTTTATTGCTTATGAAATATATTTACATTTTGTAGGAATAATTGAATCTCAATTAACCTAAATTATTTATGTGATGTAGAAATGCACACCTGCCGCTAGTAGCTCAAGAGTTCTGCTATTTAGCTGCAACTTTGTTTCTATATAGGAAAGTTAGCTGCTGTTGGATTTCCAATGTGAATAACATAGGGTCCTGGGGACTATTCACACATGTGGACTTGAAGAGAAGATCTGATTCCTGGCAGTCAAACAGCTCTCCAAATAATGCTATCCTACCTTTTCTGAGGTACGTCTTTACCATATTCTGAGCTGTGGGCAATCACATATCAATCTTATGAACTCTGTATTAATCAACGTAAATGCCTTAAATCAATTACGTTCATAAGAAAATACAGTCCAGTTCCAGTTAGCATTTAACTGAGTTAGCAAAAAAATCAATGAAAGCAGATGAGATCGATTAGCTCAGTTAGTGAAGTCAGGGTAAAATACACCATTCCAACCATATACTAAAAAAGTAAGTAAGAATAACAACTAGAAAATCTAATCCCACGCATAAGGGATTACTGTGCATAGAAATGCCTGTGAACTTTATGATCTTTTTGCAGTTAAATTCAGCTGAGGGTTGTATAGCCAATGCAAAGATTGACAGTTGAGTGTGGATGAGTTGAGTTATGGTTGGACAGAAATCAGACACTGAACATAGAAACCATCAACTTCAGTCTCTTTTCTTAATTGCACAACCTTTGAACAATTAACTTTTCTGTGGGTAAGATGAGGGGGGTAGTTAGATATGCTTCACAGTCAATACTAGAAAATGCATTTCCTGCAGAAAATGCTGAGTGCTGTAGTACAAAGTGAGGTTGAAAATGTGTTTTAATGAAGCCAGATAGATTAAGACGTAAAGAAACGTTAAATGGCTTAAATCAAGTGAAGGGATTTGAACAGAGTTCAAAAGTCTAAATGGAGTAAACCATGTAAACATGCACACCATTTAAAAAAAATTAAATGGTTGCATACCAATTAATGAAAAGCGCAAAGCATTGCTAAAGATGCAGAAATGTCAAATGAATTGAACTGAAGAATCTGAAAGGTCAAATGTATTGCAGTGCACTGCTGAAAAACCTGGAAGCTGAAATTGAAAACTGACTGACTCCAAATTGCATTACCTGAAGCAGCAAAGTGCTGAAATACATTGTTACAAAAGCTGGAAGCTAAACTGTAATACTGTCAAAGCTGGAAGATAGTAGTAGTAGTAGTACTAGCTGTAGTAGTAGTAGTAGTAGTATTAGTAGCTGTAGTAGTCACTGAAGTAGTAGCAGAAGTAGCTGAAGTAATAGTGTTACTAGCTGCACAAACTATATGCCATATGAAAGGTGTGGTATTGATTGATGTTTGTAGAAAGAATTATAATAATCCCGCCAGTTCTTTTTAAAACCAGCCGAAATTGAATGTACTCGCCTAATGCTCATTTTTCCAGCCTAACATGATTTAAAGTAGTCAAATTTGGCGGGATAAATCGCCCAATCTGGCAACGCTGCCTGAACGTCGTAAAAAGTAGTCAAATTGAGCAGCAAAAAATGCCCAATCTGGCAACACTGCCTGCACGTCCTTGCACTCCTCCCTCAGCGTAAATCAATGAGACCAACTGAAAACGAGGGGGGGCATGGAACTAAAAAAAAAAGTATAAAAGGTAACCGAAATTCTGTTTTCAGATTATTGAATATACAAGTCTTGATTTTTTAAACCTTTGAAAGAAGGTTAAGGATAAACTTTGAACCATTGAATTCCAATTCCATTCCAAAATTATTTTTTTCATTCAACATACTTTTTTCTCAAAAAGTATGTTGAATGGAATCGATTGGTTCAGTAGCCACATTAATTGCAAGTTTGGTCGGAAGAAGAATTACAGAAAAGGGATATCAATATTGTGCATTCCTATGCACAATTATTATTATTATTCCTATAGCTGTTAATTGTAAATTCTGTACTTTTTAGAGTTCCTTCAAACTGCCCGAGATCATACCACCTGATGACAGTAGACGCTGATGGTGATCAAGTCATATGCAGATATGGAACCATCCCTCACATAGAATGCTCAACATGCATACAACCCACGGGTTTCTACCTGGATGAGGTTTGTAAAAACATATCTTCCTTAACAACATGTGAACTGATTGAATTTGCTTCTAGTTTTCTTCCCTAATCTATCCAATTTATATTGTCAGGGCACTTGCATCCTACACTACAGAGTCACTATCACTGGGACATATGTGTTTGAGTTGGTAGTAGAAGACTTTCCAAGAAGCACCATCACCTTGACCTCCACAAATGGAACTCAAACCACAAGGTCTCCCCTGACTGCACCGAGACCTCCTTGGTGGACAACAACAACACCTACTACGAGTACAAATGCTCAGTATCCTGCTCCCCTCAGTAAACTTCCTCTGCAATTTTCCCTTCTTGGTAAGAAATTTAGTGGGTTTAGGCAGTTGGAGGAATATTGATGATGATAAAAAACAATACCTAACTGTTACTTATGGCGCATTTCCACTGGCGGGTACGCTTCGACCCAGCACTCGTCAGCCTGCCAAGTGAAGGTGCGGTTTAGCTCAGCTCAGTTACGGCTCGTGTTTCCTCCAAGAGTGTCTGGTTGCAGACTCATGGTGGAGTGGAGTAGAACGGAAATACATCACCTTCACTTGAATAAGGAAGTAAGTTGTATAAACAGCATGAAACAATACTGCTATATGTATAGAAATAGAAATAGATCCTAACTAATGCAGAAACATCAGGGTATTGTAATGTTCTGTTAATCTACGTAATTGTAGATAGTGGAGGTGATGTATTTCCGTTCTACAGTGGAGCTCCACTCCCCCATCAGTTTTGCGACCAGACCACTCTCCTTTCAGACGTCTCAGTACCCCAATGGAGGAGTACTGTGAGACGAGTACGGCTCAATACGGCTCAGTCCGGATCATGCCCACTTTTGGCGGTGGAAACACGACCCGTGCTGCACATTTGCAGACTGAACCGACCGCACTAGTGGTGGCTCGTTCGCAAACGAATCAGTTCGAACGAACGACTCTTTAAAACAAACAAACCGACCTGATTCGCCGCTCTCGTTCGTCGTCGTTCGTCTCGTTCGTTCACCGAGACTCGACTCCCAGCTCCACCCACTAGTTGCTGAGTCGCGCTGACTCACGAGTCGCCGTTCGTTCACTGACTGTGTTTAGCGGTGAAGACTCGAGGACTGAGACGTCACGAGAGTCAGCCGGGCAACAACATCCCGATTCCGAACATGAAGCACTCCTCAGCTAAAAGGAACTTAGTTAATGTTGTGTTGATTGATGACCGTTTGCACCATTGCACGATCGTGATTCGTTTGAGAATGAGAACGAGGGAGGAGCCGAGTCTGACCGACTCAGTGACTGAGAATCATGATTCACCGCTACCGGAAATGCGAATGAACGAACGAATGAACGACTCTTCTTGGCGAACTGACCGACGCGAACTGATTCATTCAAACGAATCATGAAATCCACCACTAGACCGCACCCTCTGGTGTAAATGCGCCATCAATGCTTACTGTATGCGTTACACATGCTCTAAAGTTGTACAGGATATTGCATGCCTTTGTAAGCTAAAACATTTCTACTTAAATTGTAGTGGATTCAGCTGTGCCGTCCTGCACTGAAGGAGAGTACCTGCCAAGGTTTGTTTACCCAACACCAAGTCATGGAGACCATCTGAATGCTCAAGTCAATGAAGAATTTGAAATGAGGATCAAAGCCCAAGCTTCTCATTCAATGTAAGGACATTTATCTGCTGACACAATGTTACATCTAAAACGGCTCATACGAGTTGTTCATAGCGCCTCAAGTGTCAACCACAACTTGATATTCTAAATAGTAATTCCTTTTGTTTTATTACAGAGTAGGGGATATAATCTTCAGTGGACCCCTGAATACCACCAAACACAGGATCGCACAGGGAGAGTTTTACATTCGATGGACCCCTACTCAATACAATCTCGGAGACCATGTTCCAATTTGCTTTATTGCTGAAGCAACTCGTTGGTAGGTTTCTTTAATTTATACATCCAACCACAATACTATTATTTGAATATACTGTATTTGTATTAAGTGTCAAAAAAGTCTCTCCCGTTCCAATATTGACCATAAAAGTGACATAAAAGTCACTTGTTGCCTTAAATCAATTTCAGGAATCAGAAGTATCAGTCTGAAATGCGATGTGTTGTGGTGAATGTTGAACATGGTGAGTATTGAATTTTTTTACACTTTTGAATCAATTACAAAGCAAACGTTATGTTTGTTACATTACATTTAATTGACAGTTATGTTGTTGAAGAAATGTATGTAGCTGATAAAATAATGCAATGTGTTTAGGTTTTGCCCCTGTTATAACTAGAGAGTGCACTGTTCTATCTGTGCACCTCCCTTCTGAAGTTGAAGAAACACTCCCATTCAAAATCCATGGGTTTACATTTCGTTCTGTGTATCATGAAAGAAAATTGGACAATCGTGCTCTGGGACACTTCAATAGAAAGATTTCGAACAAAGTCGCATGATACCGGATTGTTTACACATATGGGGCAGTTTACGAGAGATACCAGCTTGACATGTGCACACAGATTGCAGGTTTGAACCACAGCGATGTTTTGCACAATCTCTCAGAATGGGCGAAAACAAGAAGGGGTGAAGAATAAAAATGCCTAGTTTAGGATTTGCAGAATCATTGCAAATATAGGCACAACACAGCAATGGTGGTTTTGACCACAGTTATCAACCTCCCTCATACAACCAATCTACCTCTTTAGACTGAGAAAAAATCTCTTTGAATCAGGATCGCAACGGTTTACAATTGATAATTTGTAGAGAGCTTGAAAACACTTTTAATAGCAGTCATTCTCTATCGAGTATGTTTTTAATCGTGAACAAATCAACAACTTCTACAATTCTCCACACCAGTCAAAGTCCACGTGATCTGCAATGAAACCTCAATGGCAGTAGAGTTGGATAAATCCTCATTCAATGGGCTCAATGAAGATCACCTGAAGCTGATTGATTCCAGCAGCACAGCCTGCAGTCTACACTCCAATGGCACTCATGTCATTGGTATCATCCCTCTCAATGCATGTGGTACTACGATTGAGGTAATGCAAATATTATGTAAGGTATAATCTGTGTTGAGTTGTGCGGTTGTCAGAAAGGAATGCACTTTGCAGGTGTGTAGGTATTTTTCGATAACAGCAATAACAATATTATTCATATTATTAACAATTAGAATCATATTATACCATTGCCACTTGCAAACAGTGTTGAGGGTAACCTGCTACAAAGTAACATGTTACAGTACTCAGATTTGATCTTTGTTGTTACAAGTAAAGTAACACGTTAGTTTTCAAAAGAAAGTAATAAGTTAATTAGTTCGTTTTCAAACAATTTTTTTTTTTTTTCGGTAACGCATACCTTTTCGAACAAGTTATTATTATAATTTTTTTCAATATGCAACGCTGTACGATAACAAGTACATTTTTTTAAGGCAGCAATCTTTTAATGAAACAAGGGTGTTTTATTTTTGGCGAATTCTGTTTCAAAATAAAAACTTTTAGCTCAGCGACTTTTAGCTTAGCGACTTTTAGCTTAGCGACTTTTAGCTCAGTGACTTTTAGCTTAGCGACTTTTAGCTCAGTGACTTTTAGCTTAGTGACTTTTAGCTCAGCGAAAGGTGATTCTCAGCGACCAATGACAGTCTAACGTATGCGTAGTAGGCGGCACCATAACGGTGTATAAAAGCTGGTTCAAATCATTACCACAGTAGACCTCACGCTGTCAACAGTCAAGAAAACTCCAGACGACTACGACGTAGTACTACGACTTATGCCAGCGTATACCACGATGGTCCACTTGCTTCAAAATATTCCAGCGTGTTCGCCAAATTGTGTGACAGGGGCATGAGATTCACATGGAATAAAAATCTTACCGTACTCTAAATAGACAAGAGATGTCTGTCTCTAGACGATATCCGAAACTGCCGCCTCTCATTTTGGGATCTCAACACTAGAATTTTCACTGGACATGGTATAAAATGTTGTCAAATTAATTTATTGATATTTATTGATTAAATTATTGATATATAATTTAAGTGTCCTTGATCTGCAGGAGGATAATGATAATCTCATCTTCAAGAATGAGATCACCACCTTTGACGATGCCAGAGACATCATAACCAGGAAACATCTGTTGGAAGTTGGGTTTTCCTGCCAGTACCCAAAGCATGGAAATGTAACCCTGGGGTTCACAATACACAGGGACAACCTTACATTAATAGAGAGGGGCTTTGGGAGGTTCACCTATGGCTTTGAGTTCTACCCAGACAACCTTTTTCGCACAATGGTCAGTCCCAGTTTATACCCACTGGACTATGAAGTTGGAGAGAAGATTTACATGCAAATAGAAGCCACGTCTTCAGTCAATAACACTGTGCTGTTCGTGGAGTCCTGCAGAGCTTCACCTTACGATAACCCAAATTACCAGCCAACCTACCCCATCATAGAGAACGGGTAAACTACCTTCCTACCTATTTGTCTTCCTTACTTTGTTTGTTTAGCTAAAAAACAACTAACAATTTGATTTAAACTAGGTGTACAGTGGACCCCACAATTGTCATCTATTCCCCAAGTCATAATCAACAGTTTCGGATTTCAATTGATGCCTTCAAATTCATAGGAATACATGACCAGGTAAAACCAAATTAATTCAACAAAGTAGATAAAACTGCAGAAGAACAGCTAAAGTGTGGCCATGTATTGACGGGATATCTCATTATGTACAGGTGTACATCAGCTGTTCTGTCATTCTATGTGAGGCTGGGAACAACAATACCAGGTGCGCCAAGGGATGTCTAACATCGAACCAGCAGCATCATCGGAGAAAGAGAGAGGCTCTTATTGAAACAGGAGTCCACTTCATTTCCCAGGGTCCTTTGCGTTTGCGAAGCACACCAGCAAGTGAGAGCAGAGGTAATGTTGAAACTCTTCATTTGACATCATCACTTCAACAACAATATCACTTTTAAAACAAATACATATGACTTGGTGAAATATCTCTGTATTTGTATTTTATTTGCAAATGTTGTATTTATTTACTCTAGTGACCGGTCTCAATCTGAACCTGGCCTTCATCGTCGGATGCCTTCTAGCAGCGATTGCCATGATCTGTGGAGTGATGATTCACAGATCCAAGAGGGCTGCTATTCAGTATCAGCCTTTGCCAACAACTGAGCAATAGGATATCAGCGAAGATATCAAACCATTATGAGTTTATTTGAAATACTTTTTTTGAAATTCTTTGAAATATATGAATATCACTTTTGACATTTTCAGGACCAGAAATTGGTGGGTGTGCCTGGGATGGGGGTGTTGGATATGTCTCTCTGTAATATGTGATTGGTTTTTTTTGGTGGTGGTGGTGGGGGGGGGGGGGGGTGGATCTTATTGTTGTCCATCACTTTAAACCTTGCCATGATCTGTGGAGTGATGATTCACAGATTCAAGAGGGCTGCTGTTCAGTATCAGCCTTTGCCAACAACTGAGCAATAGGATATCAGCGAAGATATCAAACCATTATGAGTTTATTATCTTTCTTTGAAATATATGAATATCACTTTTGACATTTTCAGGACCAAAAATTGGTGGGTGTGCCTGGGATGGGGGTGTTGGATATGTCTCTCTGTAATATGTGATTGGTTTTTTTTGGTGGTGGGGGGGTGGGGGTGGATCTTATTGTCCATCACTTTAAACCTTATGACACTTGCTAAATATTAATGTTTTCAACATTGCCTCACACTACCTTACCATAAATGTTGGCATAATATTTTGAAGACTATTCAAAAAAAAATAAACAATTATTAATGATTACAGCTTGAATAAAACATGAATGGCTCTCTGTACAATTGTAGAGAGTTGTACTTTGTACGATGTACAAGCCCTATATATGCATATGATTCTGCTTGTGTTATAAAAGGACAAGCAAGAAATATATAAATATAGCAAAAATACTTTGCTACGCATTCATAAACATCAGCAGTAAAGTACTTCAATATATATTCAGGTATTCACAGTGTATCTGGATACCTATTGTATTTGTACTAGATATTATTATTATTAAGTCAAACATTTATAGCTTAGCCCAAAATAAAAATCAAATTTCTGTCATGTATGTGTACTGGTAACTTAGGTCTCCAAAAAGCTCGGTGACCAAATTACCATAGGGGGCGCTATAAATTCTGGTCTTAGTTAAACACTCGTCATGGCCTCCTATTGATTAGAAATTCTGAAACTTGGTGTAAATTCCTTATTTCGCATGCTGAACATTTCTGCCATTTGGACCCATAATGTCTGTCAGGATAGATTTTGCTGTACAGTGTGATTCTTGGCAAAATTTCTAAAATCATCTCAAAATGACACAATTACACACTGGAACTTGAAACGTACCAGGAACATAGAGGACACCTCCCTCAAATCGTTACATTGGCTCCCTGTATGTCAGATAATTGAGTTTAAAATCATGCTGCTCATGTTGCACCCTTGAAAGAACGACTCTGTCTTCTTTTCATGAAGCAACCAGACTTTTGCAAAGTGTGTCTTGTTCACGTCAACTTTACACCACCGCATTCCAGAACACAGCCTGATGACGTACTGGGTCACACGTCTACTTCAGCACATAGACAAGTTCTAAAATAACGTTTAACCATTTTTCCAATTACATTTTTAGCTCAGTGACATTTGTATATGTTATATTTCTAGGTCGCCACACCCTCTCCCAATAAAAAAAAATGTTGCCTTACATTTCCTTTTCTATTTTATAAATATGATACTAAACATGTATCAACGATAAAACTCTTGGGGACGGGTGAATTAACACATTATTACATATCAAAGGTTGTACTATCTCTCTCAGGGGTGTCAAACATATGGCCCGCTGGCCGGAACCGGCCCGTGAGATGATTTAATTCAGCCTGAGACTTGTGGAGCATAAATTTCTGAGTATGTAAAAGAAAAAGTAAGTCTCTAGCCCATTCCTCTGAGGAGTTATGACTTAAAAAATAAATAACCAAAATGCTCACTCCAGCCGCTAGGGGGCAGCCAAAATTTTAAAAGGAAGGAATTCCACACTTTTCCAGCAGAGGGCACTAACATAACGAGATCAGCAAATAAACAGCACATTTTAGCAACGTGGTAAATGACAATCTTGCTTCACCACTATTAAGAAGTTGTTATCAAGGGTGACACCCCCATTACCAAAATGTCTATCAAAAAGAAGAAAAGTGGACACTGAGTGCCAGTGACAGTGAGTTTTCCAGGAAAAATTGACTAAAAAAACCAGTGTGTTTGGTATGTAATCAGCAAGTTTCAGTGCTCAAAGAATATAATATTCGGCGCCACTATGAGACTCATCATAAATCAATCAATGTATAGAACTCTGAATATCCATGATTGTTTACTTCACCGGTGCTTCCCCCCCCCCCCCCCCCTTTTTTTCTTTACCGCTTTACCCCGCCCCAAACCTTTTTGTCCAATGATTAAACAATCTTTGCATACATGTGGGTTTGTTGACAAATTCTGTGACTGTTCCGAAAATTGCAATGTGAAAATGAACCGCACCAAACCAAAAAGTAAACATTGTATTTTGGTCCGGACCAACGAGAGCGAACCAAAGGACTTTCCTGGTGTGAACACGCCCTTAGTCAATCATTTGGAAGTGAAGTTCATTAGTTTTGAGCAAAATAAACATTTTAAGGTCAGAAACACATTGTTGGTCAAAAAGTGCTCCTCTTGCTCTGAAAAGCATTTTGCACACATAAAAACAAGAAAAGTTTACATATCTGTCCCTTTCAATGCAAACTTGTTACTAAGCTTACATTGGGATATATAAGCCATATACCACCATTTGGCAGTGAAGCACATTAGTTTTGAGCAAAATTCACATCTTAAGGTCAAAAACACATTGTTGGTCAAAAAGCGCTTCTCTCGCTCTGAAAAGCATTTTGCACACATAAAAACTGGAAAAGTTGATAACTCAGTCCCTTTCAATGCAAACGTGTAACTAAGCTTAAATAGGGTTATTTAGGCCATAGCGCACCATATGGAAGTGAAGAGCATTGGTTTTGAGCACAATTCACGTGTTAGGGTCAAAAACACATTGTTGGTCAAAAAGCGCTTCTCTCGCTTTGAAAAGCATTTTGGGCACATAAAAACTGGAAAAGTTGATAACTCAGTCCCTTTCAATGCAAACGTGTAACTAAGCTTAAATAGGGTTATTTAGTACATAGAGCACCATTTGGAAGTGAAGAGCATTGGTTTTGAGCTGTGACATATTTTTAGCTGTAATATTCTCACATAGCCACATGGAGCAGCACCGAGTACATAGTTGAGAGGTAATATACTCTCACATAACCACAGAGGGCAGCACTGAGTACATTTAACAATTAGGAGGTAATACTCTCACATAACCACAGAGGGCAGCACTGAGCACATTTAACAAAGTTGCAACATTTACACATAGGGGGCAACAACGGACACACAGATGAAGTGATCAAGTTTTTAGCGAGGTAGAAGAAGTCTACCTTCACCTGTTTATAAAAGCAACAGCATTGCGGTAGCCAGGCAGAATCTCTTGGGCAGTGTATCATAGATATAAAGCTTAGAGATGCTCTGCGCGTGTTATATACCATTCCTCTCCTTTTGTTTCATAGACGATAGACAATAGACCAAAACCTTTACCAAATAAACTGAGTTAAAAGCGATAATAAATCTGAGAATGGACATTCAGAATTCTGCAGTCTCAATTTGGTGTTTGGCCCAGCTTGTGAAGTGTGCCCCCCAGAATTCACAGCCATAGAGTGAGAGATAGTTTATAGATAGAAAGTATGTACATATACTTTGGTTCCTCTTCTGTGAATGTAGATGCTGTATGTATACAAATATATTTGAGAACTAGCCTACTATCTATAAGCTAGTAGCTGCATCTATGTTATAACCCAATCAATGGCTCCTTCATAAGGACAAGCCAGTGTTTTTTTCTGGTGGCTCTTTCAAGAACACTTATAAGGCTATCTTGCAAACAACACACAAACAACACACTCACGTTAAAATGTTCTAACGTCAAAGAATTTCACTCATTCAAAATGTTTCTTTTAATATTAAAGCACTACATACCTGACTGTTGTACTGTAGGTATGAATAGTAGTGGTGGCTCGTTCGCGAACGAATCAGTTCGAACGAACAACTTTTTAAAACGAACAAACCGAACTGATTCGCCGCTCTCGTTCGTCGTCGTTAGTCTCGTTCGTTATCCGAGACTCGACTCCCATTTCCACCCACTGTCGCTGAGTCGTGCTGCAGCTGACTTGCGAGTCGCCGTTCGTTCACTGACTGTGTTTAGCGGTGAAGACTCGAGGACTGAGACGTCACGAGAGTCAGCCGGGCAACAACATCCCGATTCCGAACATGAAGCACTCCTCAGCTAAAAGGAACTTAGTTAATGTTGTGTTGATTGATGACCATTTGCACCATTGCACGATCGTGGTTCGTTTGAGAATGAGAACGAGGGGGGAGCTGAGTCTGACCGACTTAGCTGAGAACGTGCATTCGCGATTCGTTTGAACGAGAACGAGGGAGGAGCCGAGTCTGACTGACTCAGTGACTGAGAACCATGATTCACCGCTACCGGAAATGCGAACGAACGAACGTATGAACGAATGAACGACTCTTCTTGGCGAACTGACCGACGCGAACTGATTAATTCAAACGAATCATGAAATCCACCACTAATGAATAGAGCTATATTGGTAGGTTCCTTAATAGCCTAACTAGTTAAATGTTAAATGTTCAGCAATATTGAGATATTTGGAAGCAGTAATGTTTTTTTGGTCATTGGTTAGAATTTCATATTTGCAAATATTTGTCATTATTAGGTGACATTGTTGTATTAGACATTGTTGTGCATGCGAGACATGGCAAAACTGTCTCAGTCATCCCAGTCGTTTCTACATAATTTAGCTTTTAAATGTCTACCATGATATATTCAGTGTTTTAAATAATATTTTAACAGTGAAAAAGCAATCATAATATATAAAGCTACAATCATTAAACAACATATCACATTGTGCGCCTAACGCACCATCAGTCAGTGCAATAGGATATAATGGATTTGACATTTATCATTGGAACTTACCAATGGATTGTCAATTATCATTGAGGTTCCAACAATTATGATTCAAACTCTCTGGCATGAGAGGTTGATTAATCAAACCTTCCAATCATGTAAAGTGGTGTTGTCTATGGTGGTTTCATGAAGTAAATGAAGAAAAATGTGAAAAATAATTAATAGGAATGTATTTGTCACTCACAGTGTACACAAGATTTTTCAATATCAATTTAGAAAAATATAATTTAGAGTTTTGACAGTTGCCATATAAATCACATTGCTGGTGTCCATTTAATTACATATAAATATAATTGTGTAACACAGAATAGATTTTACACAGCACACAAATAGCTGGATATCACATGTGTGACACTGACGGCCCCATTAAAAACCCAAAAAGAGAGCTCAAGAAATCAAGGTCAAAATAGACAATGTGGTCAAACCATGCCTAACCAGTCACATTACCGAATGGATATTGCATCCTCTTTATTACAAGGTCACTTTTAAGAGTAGATACAATTGAATGAGTTTAAAGAGTTTCCTACATACAGCACTCATAGGAATGTAGACCATTACAATGATACATTCTTGAACCATCGTCACAGATCAGCTCCTTGTGACAGCACAAACAGCACACGGACTGGAAGTGTTGAATCACCCCCACAGATCAGCCCCTCGTTACGGAACACATGGACTTATGGACTGAAAGTGTGAAACCGTCCTCACAGATGCGCCCCTTGTCACAGCACATACATTACGTGGATTGAAGGAAACACAAACAGATTGGTTCCCATCCCACAATGCAACAAATAAACAATTACAGTTCGCAGATGGATATCTTGAAAGAACAAATAAACAAACACGCAAGCCATAAAACTGGCCTTAATCAAAACAAAGGTACAGTCAACTTTTTCTTATCAAGGCCTATTCTGAATCATAAAGTATAACACAAGATTTTAAAAACAATGTTTATGGTGGGCACATATTTGACCAGAACATTTTAAAAAGGAAAAATCTAACCAAACAACCTTAATTTAATTTATAGAAACAAATCCAGTATTATATTGCTAAAAAAAAGTCTCAAGTTAATAGAATACTATTCCAATTTTATGCGTTCCTGACGCAGTATCATGCAACACAAACACATTTAACAATGTGATAAAACTTTCATATTTCACTATTAACGTACAATAACCACACGTACAGTATCCTTTTAAATACATTTACATCTATAGAGATATAGTTAGTTTAAACTTTTCGCTATATATTGACTAAGGTTACATGACATTGTCACCTCTGATATGTTAATTTAGATCATTTCTAAAAAGGCTTTCTTATAAAAAAAAATAGTTAAATATATAATTATATAGGCTATATATATATATATAATTATATAGGCGATATAAATAAAATATTCATATAATATTGTAAATATTGGGGTTGGAATGAAGTTCTCGCTGTAAGACTGCACTTTGGCTTAAATGAAATGCTGAAATGAATTTTTTTAATAACTATGAACACGATCATCAAAGAAGTAGATGCTTATACAGTGAGAGAAATGCAATTCAATAGAAAAAACTGATCTGTAAAAAAGTGTACTTCAAATCTATGTAGGCCTATTAATCATACACTATTTAACGTTTCTACAGCAACTATTTACTGAAATAGAAATTTTCTCAAAAATAGTGAATCCATCCCGGGAATTTTCCTCTGTAATTCTTTCTCTATTCAGGTCATATTTTGCTAAATCTGAATGAGCGGGTCGTCAGAAAAATATAAAGCTATAATTGTAGCTTCAACTTCAGCCACTAGAGGCTGCTAATGGGAAAACTTACATAGTGCAGGTTTAGGTAAAAATAATAGCTTTGTTTCATATTAATACAAATGTTTTGAAAACCTACATTTTCGAACGCAGTATAAATGCAGTAAAATGTAAATAAAATACAGTATGCAGATAAAGCTCTACATACTATGTACTCTACTACGTTTACATATTTTCACCTCAGTTTTGTAATCGTCAAATGCAAATGTAGATTCATGTATAAACACAATCTTCTAATAGGTAATAAAAGTATTTTGGATATGTGTAGATGCTAGACTGTGTTAACAGGTATTGTGTTCTGATTGCAGCAGGGAGGAACTGTGAATGTTAGATATTTGAAGAATGGCAGCTGAAGAATGGAGACTGGAGAAAAAAAAGGCCCAGCCTCGCAATAGACCTGGGTCTAGTGTCCCACATAGCCTATGGCGCCCTTGCCGCTCACAAGTATGATTATGAGGATCCTCCTTCGAAAAAGAATGGTCAGACAAATACAAATGCTCATCATTCAGTTCACGTCTCACAGCTTTTACCTCACAGAACCTAAGAAACAAAGAAAAGGGGGAACCATCTTAGTGAGCAGTACATACATTATTACACACCTTGCAAAGTGACAGCACAATGCTTTGAGCAATGAAGAAAGATAATATGACAGTATGGACTAACCTGGGTGTTAATAGGAGCGTGTTAAGGTGTTCCCTGGCTCCTGCTGCAGGCTGATCAACAGATCCTCCATTTTCTCCATGTTCTGTGAGGAGGCCATGGTGCTCTGGATCGCCCTGGACTCTGACAACGACTGGATGAAAAGGGACTGGATGTGCGCTTCTGTCTCCCTCTGGTTCTGCCCAGACTGGCTGATGGCTATGATGTGATCTGACAGGGAGGTTCCGGGGGCGTTCATCATCTGGTTGCACTCTGTGTGGGACCAAAAAAAAAAAATTCATTCAAAGATTCATTGGAGCACGCACGCACGCACGCACGCGCACGCACACACATCATTCTCATTTCATTACCATCTCATTATCACGTTTCTATCATGAAAGTGGGATCTTTTTCCATTGCGTTTTTTTTTTTCTCATTCTCACTCTTTTACCGTTCTCCATCCCGAAGAGGAAGAGGCCCGGGGGGGGCGCCTGCTGAGGGTGTCCGGGCCCCGGGCCCCGCGCCCCGCTGCCCACCGCCGCCGCGGCGACGGCCTGGAACAGGGAGCCCGGCTGCTTCACCGGAGGAGACGCGCCGGCGCTCTGGAGGCCCGCGGCGCCGTTCTGGGAGGAGAAGATGGCGGAGGACGGGGGACGCTCCTGAGCGGCCCCCATGCCCCCTTGTAAGGAGGCCATGTTGGACTGCGGGATGAAGAGGGAGACCGGCGGCTGTTGGGCGCCGCCGTCAGCGCTGACACCCAGCTGCATGGGCTGCTGCATGGGCTGCTGCTGCTGCTGGGGGAACAGGACCTGCTGCCGCTGCTGGCTGGGGTTGCCCAGGGCCATCGGCTCCGAGCGGTCCTGCTGGCCGACCGGCACCATGCTGGACTGGGAGAAGAGCAGAGCGGGGTTCTGGGCTTGCTGGGTGGAGTTGAGGCTGCTGCTGCTTAAGGGAGGCATGGGGCCCTGGCCGCTGAACAGGAGGCCGGAGGGCTGGTCCTGGCCGGACAGGTTGGGGTTAGTGTGGAACAGCAGACCGGCCTGCTGCTGCTGCTGCTGCTGCTGCTGCTGCTGCTGCTGCTGGCCCGGGGAGAGGGCGCTCGCGGCCGGATGCGGGGGTATGCTCTGGAAGGCCTGCTGGGGAGATTGCGTCTGGGGCTGGGTGTGCTGGGGCTGCTGCTGTTCCATAGGGGTTCCCTGCTGAATGGGAGCGAGCTGGGTCTGAGCCTGGAACACAGGCTGGGGCTCTGGGACAGAGGTCTGCAGCGCGTTGAGGAACGCCATCTGGGGCTGGGATGGTAAGGAGGTCTGGGGCAGGAAGGAGGCTGCAGGCTGCTGCTGCTGCTGCTGCTGCTCCGGAGCCAGACTGCTCCCGGTCAGCACTGTTATTCGGTTATTCGGGAAGAGCGTCGCCTGCAGTTGCTCCTGAGCGCAAGAGCTCTTCTGAGCGTGGAACGCGGCGCCCGGCGGGTCGCGGGCCTCGGCCATGGAGCCCTGTCTGTGGAACAGCGGCGGCGAAGGGAGCGACGGCGTCTGCTGCAGGAAGCTGGTTTGAAGAGGGAGGAGCTGCTCACTTGCCTGCTGCTGCTGCTGCTGCTGCTGAGCCTGCTGGAACAGGGACCCACGGTTTGGGACGGGTCCGCGGTTTGGGACGGACCCCTGCGGGGAGCCCTGCTGTTCGGCGTTGTCCCCCCTTGAGGCGCCGTGAAACATGTTGCACTCCATGGGGATTTGTGACTGGTACAGTTGCTGCAGTTGTTGTTGCTGCTGCTGGTGAATATGTTGTGTTTGGATCTGCTGCTGCTGCTGGTGAATATGTTGTTTCTGGATTTGTTGTTGTTGTTGTTGTTGTTGCTGCTGAATGTGTTGTTGACATTGCTGCTGTTCGGCCATTGAGTTGTCAGACTGCAGCGGGAGCCTATAGAATCCCGTGGCCTGAAGCTGCCTCACTGCCTGTTCGATCTCCTCCAGGGGCAAGAGGGGCAGTCGGTGCTGTTGCTGGGACCCCGGTTCCCTCCGCAGTCGGCCCACCGGCCCGGGGCTGGGGCAGCGCCTCTCCTGCCGCATGCTGCTCTCTCTGGGCTCCATGCGGAAGGGCTGGGGGCCCCCCGGCGCCTGGAGCAGAGAGTCTGCGGGCACAGCGAAGCCGCCGGCGTTGGAGAGGTCTTGGCTCTGCAGGACGGCCGCCGCCGCCGCCGCCGCCGCCGCCGGCACGGCGTTGTCCCCGTCGGCCGCCGCCTGAGGCAGGCCGCCGGGGAACGCCTTGTTGGTGAGGCGGCAGGGCGGGACGTCTGTGCTCTGCCGGGCCTGACACATCATGTCGGTGGGCGACTGGAAAACAACAAGACGGGGATGTTTAGGAGTGCCTTGTTTCGGTTGTTTGGGGACTCATATAAATGCAGTCCATTTACCATTTACCATCACTCGACTGGGAACTCAAAAGTCATTTTGAGTTCCCAGTCGAGTGATGGTAAATGGTAAATGGACTGCATTTATACGGCGCTTTTAATCCAAAGCACTTTACAATATCGCCTGACATTCATGCCTTTCATGCACACATTCACACACCGACGGCGGAGTCGACCATGCAAGGGGGCAGCCAGCTCGTCGGGAGCAGTTCAGTATTGGCTGCCTTGCTCAGGGACACCTCGACACCTCGACACACACCTCGAGCTACTGCCACCCGTATCTACCCATCCAAGTGATGGATGGATACGTCGCTCAATATGTTATATACGTGTTACAGATGTATATAAAACAGTTCTGTTCATATGATTACGCTCTCTTTTCATATTGTATAGCATTGCACACCATGAAATCGCACACAACCAATTGAAGGTAACAGTTTTCATGTAGCGATTGCGTTAAGTCCCAAACATGTGCACCACCTTAAACACTCTGGTATGAGTGAGGTTGCTCGACACATCCATTGGTGTGATGTCTTCTCTCTTCACATGGGGCAACATCAAGGACCCAGGATCTAAGGCTGCGAAGCAATACACCATGTAAGTTAGGATGGAATAAAAAAATAGCAATACAATTGTTTTACTTAGATTTGACACAGACACTGATTTGGATGCATTTAATCACCTTCAACTTTTCCTTCATAGGGGCAAGGCTTCACTGGAGAGGAGCGCTCGTTTTTGACAGAAACATCCTTTTGGGCTGCAAGAACATGAATAAATAAATGATAGAAAAAGTTCCTTAAAGTTGAGATTTAGAAGATTGCAACAGGAGGAGGGGTTAACCCAACCGACCGGGGTCTGGGGTGAAGGTGAACGGCTGCACGTCGTTGGATCGCCCGGCGTTTGTCAACACGTAGATCCCCACGCAGACTGAGGAGGACGCGTCCTGGTTCTGGTATGGGGGAACTTTCACTATCAAGTGATTCTGGCCGGAGTCATATCGCGTGTAGAACAATGCAGAAGAAACAAAAACAACAACAAATAGTCAATGCAAAAGCAACATCTAGAACTAATTACAATTTAATTACAGATTTGTAAATACTCTTCATATAGAAAACAAAAATAAATTACTCACTTTAGGTAATAATATATAATATATATCAAATTATATATTCAAAATATATCTATAATTTATATTGGTATAATTCCAAAAACAAAACATTATTTTTTTTCACAACTATTCATGATTGTGCTACCACTCATTTAGCGCAGACCATTTAGCTTAGACTGAGATGGATTGCTGAAACCTTACAGAGTTCAGCCTCTGTAAGGCTGTTGCATAATTAGGTCAGAACACAATGAAACCACTGAAACACTGGTACCAGTAGCCATTTAAGATGATTACATCTAAGCTTGTTTACAATGCTGGATTGGCTACTGCTTTCCAATATTCTCAGGGTCAGATTAATTGTCTGGGACCTAAAACACTGCGTGGCTTGTTTACCTGGTGAAAAAGCTCCATGTCAATTTCAGCCTCTTCCTTCCAGGAGTTCTCATCTGAAACGGACAGAGTGTTAATGTTATATTCTTATTATTATATATATATTATGTTACACACATATATAAATATATAAAGAGAGAGAGAAAGAGAGAGAGAGAAAGAGAGAGAGAGAGAGAGAAAGAGAGAGAGAGAAAAAAATAAAACCGATTCTTACCGGATGTATTTTCTTGAAAAATGACTTTGGTGTCCTTAAGAAAGTTCTTGCCAATGATGAAGACCTCCTCCCCTCCCCTCACTGAACAGCTGTGGAGTGACTTCTTCAGGATCTCAGGCAGCCCTGCAGGTTGGGCTGCAGACAGGACACCAGGACATGAGGTTAACCTATGGCTCTTCTAGGACCACACAGTAAGAACTGTAGTAACCAGATTTCTGAGACGGGGGGACGGGAGGGGTGCGGGCGGACGGGATTGTTGATGGGGGGGGGGGGGTCGGATCTTTCAGTCACAGTCAAATCCGGGGACAGGTCACTGAAAACAGGGACTGTCCCCGGAAACCGACGGGACGTCTGGTCACCCTACCACACGGTTACATGTACCATGTAGCTGGGAAATGCTTAACAAGGCATTGTGTTTGTAACATGCATGTCAATACAAGGCAGTGCAAAGAACAACAAGGACCATACTCTCTGGGCGATCAGACCTCCTAACTGTCTCCTGGCTCCACTAAAACATCCGTTACCCGATATCGTTTGTCAAAATGACAAATGTTGCGCGGATTCTGCTGAAGAGCGGTTAGCATGAACGTAGCGGTAGCACATGGGTCTTTGCAAGAGGACATTGTTGTGTAAACTCAGTGGATTTGTCGTTGACAAACTTCCTGATACGACATGCATTGACTCCAAAACACAAAAGCGCCTAAATGCCTCTGTTTACGTTGGTGGCAAGAGCACGCTCGTGATGAAGGCTCTTTGGAAGAATCGGCACAACAAAGTCCTTTTTGAATTATATTGGTAACAGATGTTACAGTGGCGCCAGGAGCTATGGTGGTTTCATCACCCACACCGGTATTGTCCTTCTTCTACGGTCGTTTTCTGAGAAAGATTGGAAGTACAGGGTAACTCATTTTATGTGAGCGCTTTAGAAGCGTATGATTTCTATGTTCTCTTGGCGCTCGTTCAAATGTTGTTGTTAGAAACAAGCCCCCGGCCCCCCCTTCTCCGACCGCTTTCTCACATTTAATAGGTTTCCTACATGACGCTGTTGTCTGCTTTACAACACACACACACACACATAAACAAACATTTATACATGCCCAGGTAGATATGTATATCTTGTTGAAAGATATTTCCTTCAATTCAAGTGTGTTGGCTGTCTATAAAACAATGGACGTCAATGCAACTTTGTTTATTTCTTTCTTTCCTTTCTTTTGATTCGACAGACAGTACTTCCATATCCACACACAGAGAAGAAACTCTCTTCTGGCCCACTGCAGTCTTTCCTGTTTAGTTTTTTTTTTTTTTTAAAGAGACCACACCCTTTACCTCCTGCTAAAAAAAAAACCCTTGAGAGCTGAAGGCCAACTTCTCACATTGTCTCTGACATCAAAAGACAATGTCATCCCGACCCGAGGCTAAGTCAAACATATGCAGTTAAGCCGCATGTTTCAAAAGGGCAAATCGGTTAATCATTAAAACTATTAACTGATTCAAGTTAGTTTACAGCTCAACTATCTCTGGTGCCCTTTTAAACGGCTTTAACCCCCGTGGGTGACATTGCGGCAACGACGCCGTCCGGTCAAGTTGACACGACCAACAACAGATCAGTCATGATGTGTTGAACTATTTAAAACACAGGAGTGACTCACTGCAAAGGATGGGCGACGAGGGGGTCTGCAAGGTGAGCAGCGATCCATCCGGACCCGGGATGTTGACCCGGAACACCAGCCGAGCCCGGGTGCTCTTTTTCTTGGAGCCGGCGACGCCGATGCGGGCCTCGACGTCAGCGTTACGGAGCTTCAGGATCCCCACGCAGTCCACCCTGCAGGGGAAAGCACCGCCACCGCCGTCAGCTGGACACGCGCGCGGTGCTCACGCAGTGGATTTGGTTTGGGAACGCGTATTTGGGAATACCGTTTGAGTCAAAATGAAATAAATAAATAAATCTGTAAATATGGCCTATGAAATAAATCAATGAGGCAATAGATATACGAATAAATCTAAATATATTGAAATAAATAAATATGTTTTTATTTCATAAAGGAGGTTATGCAAAAAGGACTTTTATTTCATAATGCCACATTCATTTATTTCAGGGGACTTTTATTTCATAATGCCACATTCATCAGGGGACTTGAAGGGGACTTTCATTTCATAATGCTGTGGTGAAGACATAATTCACCACAACACGTCACGTCATGTTTGGCAATACGTTGCCTTCAGGGCCGTGTCTAGGCAATGACGCAATAGAGGGGCGGTTGTGCTGTGTGTCTTGTTGTGAGTGTTTAGTTTGTGTATATAACACATTTATTTATTTATTTAATGCCATATTTATTTATTTATTTAAAGCCACATTTATTTCACAATGCCACATTACCATCTGGTGTATTCAAATATGCGGGGGGGGCGCGGTTATCTCAGACCAAAGCATCCGCGATTTCTAACTTGGTCTATCAGCTTGACATCAAGTTCAGGGGACTTAAGACATAACGGCAGCGAGCATTTCGATCAGCAAACTGCATTCCATAAATGCAGGCGTGACAACCCAAAGCAACAGTAGTAGTGGTTGAACGCTCGTCGTTTGCAGTTTCTCAGACAAGAGGTCAGGAACCTTTTCAGTTGCCACAGTCATGCAAAACAAAAGGAAGAGTCCACAGACTCAATACATCAAGGTTCCCATTGGGGTTGTGGGCTAATTACTTTTAGTGTTTAGTGGTATAGGTTCCCGACCCCTGGTTCAGACAAATCTCATAAAGGCAGACGTTGTAATGTTAACATTGCGTTAAGGTACGTACGCTATTGTCATGCCGGTGCTGGGGTCGAGCGGAACCTCGATGACGGTGGTGCCCTCAATGTCCACCTCCTTGCAGGCCGTGGTGTTGCGTCCGGTGACCCTGCAGGCCTGGTAGAAGCCGTGGGGTCTCACCCGCCCGGTGTCGTTACCCACAAATACTTGCAGCAGCACCGGCTCATTCACGCCCTCCAGCTTGTGCGAGAGAATAAACAGAGTCACGTGTCAGCTGTAACGCGCCATACATGCATTTCAGAGACATTTAACTGTTGTCTCATTTTATTTCAGTTTAATTTTGCGCAACGAGAATGTACTGTATATATAAACAAAGGGCACATTGAAACCTAGACTATGTTAGTTTCCCCATTAGAAACGTCTAGTATCTGAAGTTGTAGCTACAGTTATTGCTATATCATTTCATAATATAGTTCTCACAATAAAAACAATCAGGAGAACAATTATCTTAATCAGAGAAAGTTTTACTTTTAATAAAAAATGTAACAGTTATTTATCCATATAGATACAAATAACTTGCTAACACAGCAATGAGTAAAAAGAAAAGCCGTAACATAACAATCACATAGATAGAGAGGGGCTTGTTGAAGGAGCGCTAACCTTACCTTCACGGTGGGGAAACCTTGCTGCGTGCGGTCTTTGACAGACCCCCTGCTGCCCTCCGTCAGGTAGCGGGCCCTGTGTTGCGTCTCGGGCTGAACCACGATCTTCAGCTCCTTCCCCTCCCTCTTTGATGGGTACTGCATCGACAGAACCCTGCCCTTCTGGATTGTTGTCGACGGCCCATCTGTAGCACTGCGAGCGACACCGAGGCAAGAACTGTTATCCACAGTTGTACGACTTGGGTAAGGGAATCTATTAGACAACTTTATCTTCCCTGTTGGAATAGTGGATATAGTGATACTAGCCAATGTGGTATTATGCAGCTTATACCTTATACCTTAACTTATGTCACACGTTTTGCAACAGTGTATTACTAGGCCCTGAATGGCCACATAATATGCACTTTGTCTTTATTTAGCGGGTGACACAATTCTGCTGTTGGGATCAAATTGTGATTATGTCATAAGGCAAGTCAAAGACAGGCCCTTGAATATATATTCTTTGGCAGAGCTTTTTCTAATGATTTGCTGACATTAATGCCGACTTGTAACAGTCCGTACAGCAGAGTGCGCTCTACTGCTCTAGTACTCAAATCAGCCTCCTATAAACCGAATGGGTTTACTTGAGCTTTGCGTCGTGATTCACCAAAGCCTACATCCTGTGCCGTTACATCTGGCCACTCCCTGACATCTGATCCAACCACTTCTCTTACTAGCGGGGTATTACACTATTACACAACCATATGACATTAGTAGTATTTTGTATTATGACGGTGACTATACCTTCCTATGGGGCAGGGCTTGCTGTCGGAGCCTAGCTGTGAGAGGACAAAGTGTGGGCCCTTGGCGCTGTCTGCGTCAAACACGTCCTTGCTGCCACTGTCCAGGGAGAGGCTCTTGGGCCCGGGCCGCTGGCGAGGGGTGCGTTTCCGGGACTTCCGGGGCACCTCCGTGTTGTCGTTGTACGAGCTGGAACTGAGGTTGCTGAAGTTCGACACAGAGTCCTCCGTCCAGATGCTGTTGCTTTGCTCCGAGTCGAGGGTGGTGGCCTCGTTCTGGAAGGACATGCAGCTGTTGTCAAACAGGTCCTCCGGCGGCGGGGGGATGATGAGCACAGTGCGGCGCTTGGAAGGGGTCATCTGATGCTGCTGCTGCTGCTCCTGCGAGGAGCAGCCTCTCCCTCCTCCTCCTCCTCCTCCTCCTCCTCCTCCTCCTCCTCCTCCTCCACATTGCTCAGAGCCAGCTCTGCAGTTCCCAGCAGTCCCGCTGTTCCCGTTCCCGGCCTCGGCACCCAGGACATCTGGGGGCCCCGCTCGTGAGTCCTCCGGCTCGGCGGTGCCGCTGTTGAGGCCCGCAGGGGCCAGGTCAGGGGCCAGGGCGCCGGTGAAGTGCATGGTGGAGCTGGAAGTGTCAGGAAAAGCACTGCAGAGTGGGCCCCCTCCCACCCTCATAGCGGAGGAGACGGCGGAAGCATCTACAGAGCAAACAGTGGCAGTGTTAATAAGGGCCTCTCCGTCAGCATCGGCTAGCAGTCCCAGTTAAAGCAGCAAAATTTGTCAATGATTGCTTACTTTTTTTTTCTTTTTTTTTTTCTAAATTTCTTTTGGTTACCCAATTCTTTTTTTTTGGTTTTGTTTTACTGCATCGTGTGCATGTGTGTGTGTGTGTGTGTGTGTGTGTGTGTGTGTGTGTGTGTGTGTGTGTGTGTGTGTATGCATGTGTTGCTTGCATGACGCATCGTGAAGCCAGGAAAGGGTTGTTATAAATGTCCAAAATAAAATTAGACAGTAGGAATTTTACACCTGGGAGTGAGTGATAGTAGATAAAGGAATTACAATGCAAAAAAACGATGAAAAGCCAAATCATGTCAGGATTCATCTTTTGATTTTGCCTTTGGTTGATTTGATCTACTGATTACAGAATTGCCTATAAGTAAGACAATGTTATCCAAGAAAGCTCAGCGTTATGTGTATGTGTGTAAGATGATGCATGCCAATTGGATCATTTTTGCTATACAGGTTTTGTCGGGACTGAACGTAGCCACGGAGACAAAATAAACAAGCTTCTGACCTATGAAGCAGAGAACTGCAGACCATTTTATATGCAGACACTCCCTGCTTCAGAGGGAACTACCTGGAATAAAAATGAGACAGCGAATGAACAATAAAAGCTGAACATGAAGTATTTCATTTTTATTTTGTATGTGTTGTGTTTCTTTTAGCATGCCGACACATTATTTTATAAACGATCCTGTTAGTTGTCGTTAAGTTGTCAAGTGGCAGTGACAGGTCTAGTGACAGGTCTAGGGTTTAGTATCAGGCACTGGAATGTTAAGACTGCTGATGACTGCGTATCCTGACGTAGCTGAATTTATGCAGGCCAGGTTACACAGCAAGCTGCAGACTAAATGAGTGATTACATGATGAAATAGCCAGAGGTGTCTTTGGTCACATGCAAATTAACCAAGAAGTGGAATAGCACAATGAAAAAGGGCATTAAAAAAGTTTGAGGAAAGAAATACAAGTTATATTTAAGTCAACAATCCAATCGAATGTACCTGTGAATATGTAAACTTTCAAATGTATTGTATTTCAGTAAAACCTTATTTTGCATTGCATGGATATACAACTGCTCCAAATACATAATGTTCATTTGTTTGACTTTGAAGACTTGAAGTTCCTGCTGTAGGTATAATTTAAGAGCTATTATCTGAGTTAGATTTGAAGTAACCCTCTGCTACTCTGAGGTGAAATGTGCTGTGCAAATGTCACGGTTTGAGCCAATTTAGATCTCAGACAGCTCCCGGCTCATTTCTGACCTCTCTGACATCTCTTCCCTGATTGGCTGGGGGTAAACATCTTGACTTTCAAACATAGGTGTGATTTTTGTTTCCTCAATGGTGGTAAATTGTGGGAAGGTAGGAAGCAGAGAGGGAGGGGACATCTTTTTGGTTGTTTAGATTCATAATCTTCTCTATGCTCTCTTCTGCTTTTTTTTACTGCACTTGCTAAGAATTTATTGTTCCATATCAAGAGAAAACATTGATGTCAAAGCTGCTTCTAAGACCATATTATATTTAATATATTCCAACATATTCCATTGCAATATTATAGATCCTAATGGTTGTGGTAGAAACCTAACAATGGTCAATTAATAGCACGGTTGGTAGCATAAATAGGAAATCGAGCACTAGTGTAGCCTAGTGCATGCTGGATCAAATAACTTGGCCGAAATGAACTGCTAGTACAAACGTTGTATTAAACAACAGTTGTAAGTAAGTAAGTGTCCAATCAAAGTAATTTGATTCAATGCAAGGCATACCATGAGTGCCGAAACGAACTGTTAGTACAAACGTTGTATTAAACAACAGTTGTAAGTAAGTAAGTGTCGAATCAAAGTAATTTGATTCGACACGAGGCATATCATGAGTGCTGATATGGAGAGTAACAGCATAGGGACTTTTAAGTACACATGCAAGCATTCCGATAAACAGGTGTTTCTAATATCAGCTAATTACATTTATGATCGGAAGCTGTGAAATCATCGGAATTGCACATGCCTCCAAAGCAACTGTCAAAGGACTCCGATTTCCATGGTTGCACAATAAATGGATACATACAGATAAATGTACCTGCAGTAACATACAGACCATCACAAAGTAGAAAACTATTGTGCAGGAAAATGTTCATGTGTTTCTTGGCAACAGTCCAGTCCAGTTGCAGAACTATTTGTGTTGGCAGAGCCGAATAAAAGATAAAATAGACAAACAAATGATAATCAGTTGTTGTGCATTCATGTTAACTAATACATGGCACTTGTAGAACTGTTGTATAAATACAATATCATACTAGAGGGATTGCGATTATCTTAGACAGCCCTCCCTCTCGTGTGATATTGTTTAAATAACAGCTAACAGGAACCAGTTGCTGAAACTTACAGGTTGTAAATAAGGGAGTTGCTTGTAGGACTTGACTGTTGAATTAAACTTTTCTTGCATTCATTTTGTTGAAAGAATTACTCTGAATATCCATGAGGATGAGTAGCTAGTCGTGTATAGTGGTCCGGTGGTAGAAGTCCCAGTGAACTGATCTCAATACAGATCTCAATTTTTTCTTTTTCTTTTTCTAACAAACTGTCACATTCACTGTAACACACATGGTGGATTCAGTGCTCACTTTTTATGTGCTGTAAAATAATTTACAACAAGTAATCTGGTTGCATATTATATAGGCAAAATCTGACATTTTCTACATTGACCATTGCTCTCGGATTTATGATTAAACCAAAAATTATAATTAACATTATTGGCCAGGGCCCATTGAACCAATTTTTGTTAGTTACAATACGTGTCCTTGTTCCTCGATAACCCCTTTAATCGTAGGTCAAACACAGGTGTCACTAATAACAACAATTATGGGTCTGAAGCTGTTATGTACCAGGGCACAGTTAGTAGTGTACACTAGTGAAGATAAGGGGGTTTGATCCAAAATATGAATTAAGGGTTGGCCCCTTGAATTACCATCCCCCTTTTTTTAATGAGCAACCTCACTTCTAGATGCAAGTAAATCCTACACACTGCACATTTAAGTAAAGTATGGCAATTAGGGGATTTTTGGAGAAATTGCAAACCTGTGAATCATCCAACATTGCACAATACTTTGCCAGCATTGCCAATGCAACTTAACTCCTGAACTATAACTATGTGACTCTGTGATACAGTCAGGCCCTGTTCAAGTGAGAGAAATAGTGCGCTTCTATAACCGGTTCTAAATCTAGATTGGATAAGGAATCCAAAACTCATCTGTTTCCAGTATGAGCCCAACAGGCTGTTGGGCTCTGCATGGCATGGAGGCAGTAAGGCACGAGAGATCCCCACTTGATTTGGGGCCACACATATTGGTTTAAGGTTTCCCCAATGGAAGTTTCAGAGAAATTCCCATTGCCCCATCGGCTTTATATTGGCCAACGCCACCTAAGTGACTTAATTCTAACAGGATCCTATTTTAGTTATAATACACACCATTGGTAGTGCTAGTGAGGACAATGATTTAAATCTACATCGATGCACACAGATGGTTGTTTTTGTTTTTGCTTTCTTAACATGAAAAAATAACTAAAATGAACGATTGACATTTTTTTTTTTTTCTTTTCTTTGAACCCAACACAAATAGCCACACGCCAGTTAATAACAATACCTCTAGATGTCTATCTGACCTGCCAGCAGAACTATAGTGTAAACAAACAAGCTTGAGGTGAGAGCATGGAGGCTCAGTGCTTTGGTGTGCCAAAGAAAACAGTAGGTGAACCAACCCGAAAGCCCTTTGAGAAAGCCCTGTAGGTGAAGCCTCTTGTACTAAACCACCACCGACCCCATTCTAATTGTTTACATGTACTTCAAACAAGCCATTTATTGGGCTGTTTCTTTTTTAGCTTGAAAGAGATTCACTTTGGGTAGTGCTCTTTTATTCTAGATTTGCTTGTCGTTTTTCCAACTGTGTGCAAAAAGGGCACAACACATGACCACGCTCAAGACCACGTCGTCCGGGGCCGCACCGGCACGTTGGACTGTGGAAAAACCGTCCCTGGGGGTTCGAGATAGGACAATAGGAAGGGGGGGGGGGGGTGGGGGGGGGGCTCACCCGGTCCAAGGGCCGCTGGAGCTGGCGCTGGCCCGGCGTCTCCACCACTTGTCTGACTCATGGCCGCTTCGCTCTGCTGCTTGGAGAAGGGCAACTGAAGCTCTGTTGGAAGCAGATCATAAACTGATTCTGTGAAGAGAACATGTTGTGGGTTGTCAGCGGCAGAAAGAGGAGATACAAAATTCATCATCAACAGACAGTCGCCTGTATTTACGTTGTATGTATCGGAATGGTACAGGTTTCTAGCACCGACATACGAAATGCCTACCTATTAATACAACAGAGGCAGAATATAATAGAAACTCTTATTTTCCATTGGGGGAATTTTGATGCTAGATTTGCCAGTTTTTTGTAGGCTCCCCTTTTGAGCCTTGAACTAGATTGATCTAAAAAGATATCTTGCTCATTAATTCTCTATCTATATCCCCTTGAATATGTGTTGCAAGAGGAAAGTAAACTTTTACACAGTAGACGTACTATGATCTCTGGTGGATAGATACACATATTTGCAGTAGTATCAGAAACCTTAAAGCAGAAAAAGAAGCAAAGCCTAATGGCCAACAAACGTCTTGAACTCTGCATAAAACAAGCATGCTCATACAGTGGAGTAAATTCCACTTCATGCTTTTTCCACTTCATGCGATTCATGCTCTGAATTATAAAAACAATTCTATAACTTTACAGCAGCCATGACAGTCCTCCAACTATCCTCTACCAACTGCCAGCTTTAATTACTTGCAGCTGAGTCCCAGGGGTGGTGTGCGTATCAGATACTCACACCCCCCGGTCACCATTGTTTCCACTCACTGCGTACAATATACAAACCTGGGACACACTGAAACCAGCAGCCTCTTAAGTCCTAAAGCCCCACAGCCGCCCAGAGTTGGGCAGAGCAGGAACACTGGTTCCCAGCAGAGGTGCTTCAGTCCGAATTGGGTTAACTTGCATTCATGCACCCCACACACGCACATACACACGCACACGCACTGTCTATCTATCTATCTATCTCGCACACACATACAAACATGAATTGTCACGCACTGTCACACTCTCACTCACACATAGACACACACACACACACACACACACACAAACTCTCTCACTCACTCACTCACTCACACAGATACACACACTATGATCCCAGTGTTAGTTTGCTGGTTGTTTGCTAAGATCTGCGGACAATCTTCCAATAGTCACTGACAAACTCAGGCACACACATCCCATACAAAAAGCTAATACCCATACTCACTAATACACCTTCCCCCCCTTCATCTACACGTTTAACAGTGCTCTTATTGGGAGGCCTTATTGACTGACTGCACATGCAAGAACATGTGCAGTGGTTGAAAAGTTCTTCCAGTAAACAGCAGTCCCACCGCACCGGCAGAAAATATGTACTTAGCTCTTAGAGCAGCATTCGGATCACTGGTAGGCCTGTTTAGAGTGTTTCCACAGTCCCCAGAATGTATTCAAGAAAAATAAAGTTGTATTCTAATGCATGGGCTGTATTTGTTCCACTCGCACGGAATTGAAAAAAAAACAAAGTGTTTTACTTACACACTGAAAGATGTCTGGAAATCAAAAAATGTTGTTTTCTGGGGCATTCTTATTCGAAACATAACGAGCGGGCTAAAACAACAAACAAAGAATAATGTAAACTCTGTTGAAAAATCCAAGATATGTTAAGAGCCTCTTTATACCCTAAACCATGCCTTTGAATACGTTTATACAGTAAGCAGGGGGACTAAAGGTGAAAAAGAAAACATTCACCAAGTGAAAGGCAGGACTTACGCTCCCATTCATTTCTCTCACATTCCTGCTGCTTGCTCTTACTAGCCCTGGCACCTGGGGCGTGGCATTTATTATTTTGTGGGCCAGGGTGACTGGTAACTTCCCTTCTGTCTCCCACCTCCTCTTTGTCTTCCTCGCTTTGTTTATTACGAGGAAATTTTCTCTCCGGGCCCATACTACTATACGGTCAACAGGTATTGAAGAGTAGCCAGTCAAGCATAAATTGTGTAAAAAGGTGAGCGGGGGGTTGAGAGAGTGAACCGTCGGCACTTGGTCGAGCACATGAAAAAGGAAACTTGTGGCAGGCTAGAAGTGTGTTTAAAAAGGGCAGCACACCCTCTGCAACAACCCTGATATGTTAACAGCCAGGCGTACGCCGGAGCTGCCACTGACCCCATGGCAACGCCAATCACGGGACCACTCCAGGAGAATCTGCTCCCCTCATTGGAGTGTGTGTGTGTTTGTGTGTGAGTTTATGTGTGTGTGTGTGTGTGTGTGTGTGTGTGTGTGTGTGTGTGTGTGTGTGTGTGTGTGTGTGTGTGTGTATGTGTGTGTGCATGCCTAGCAAAACATCCCAAAACCCCCGGCAAATCTTTTGCAAGGTATTTTGCAACTTACAAAGTGTTGATCACGTAATATTAGCCTCATCTAAGTGGTTATAGTAGTTATTCTGTTGTTTTTCTGTTGAAAGAGGTGGAGGAAGTGATGCAGAACATAACTAAGATCTTTATTTGCTGATGATTAGGTTGAATTGTAATTATACAAACATGTTTGGTTTCTGGTTGGCCGTTCTGTACATTAAAATATAATTTGAATCTAAAGAAGTGCCATGCCATTTAGCTCCTTTTTGAAGAATAAGGGGGATGCCAATTCGAGAGCCAACTCTTAACTCAGTTTTTGGACCAAATCAAGTGAGCACAAGAAGCTAGTCACAGTTCTCTTCGGTGCACTCAGTTGGCTTGAATGCCAACAGTGTCAAAATATCGCAAGCCTCATCTCACCGTGCACCCATATAGCATATTTACCGAATGAAAGAAAAAAAACAAGACTTTAATTGTCCAGTGGCACGGTCAAGTAAACACTTGATGCTTGATTCAATGGAAAGGAAGAAACAAATATAGAGTGTTCTCAGCTCCAGAGATGCGTGCTATTAAGAAATGGCTTCGGCCCGAGATATATGACGGGGTATAGGAGTTGCATCCCTCTGTGTTTCTGAGGAACAGGTTAGTAGTAGTCACAATAACATTGGATTTCTCCAACCACAACGGTTTAGTTCCAAATTGATAAGTAAAATTAACCAATGATTCAGCTCCTGAGATTCCTGTGCAAATGAAGTCACACAGTGTACATAGATCTGGTGTCGGTTTTGCTTACATCATTCTTTCACTAATTCACAGATTCACTTATGTAATATATCTTAATTATTAATTACTTATCTCTCTGAACTGGCTCACATCATATATTGGATAACATTTCCTGTATGCAAAATGTGTATATTTTTGAGGGAACACCATATACTTAATTACTATTAACTATTCTTACTACTACAGTGGGAAGAATGTTTCACATACAGTAGTGCCCTCTCTGTGTACCAATGCAGAACGTTCTCGCAAGTTTGCAGGAATAGAGTATGGGGTAACGCCTGGTAAGTCTGAGGAAACATCACAGACACTACTATCATAACCAATGTAGTGTGTAAATGCTTGGCTCATTAAACTCGACTTCATACTCATCTATGTCATATTATAGTGATCAGATTGAATAACCAGCTTATGATAAACATCTAGAAACAGGATGCAGGGACAGAAAGGACAGGGTTAATGACGGTTGCGTCAGAGAAAACATTTAAAGAAGAAATAAACAGAAACAGCTGTTAATGATAGAATGGTGACAGAATTTCCATTGTACCACATACAATATTCAGGGTATGAAGGATGTGACTCTGTAAAAAGAATCCCTTTGCAGCAAGAGATAGTGGTGAAAAGATCAGCTCACTGGAAACAAGATTAAATTGAAATAAGTAACACTTGAAATGGAACCAACAGTGTTTATAGCATTAGCTGTAAGTTATCCTGAAAGTCGAAACGCTTCTTCTCACAAGCCAATTGAAATACCTCAATAATGAAAGCCTTACTGACACGCTCTGAGTGTATTGGGTGTTTCAGGGTATCACACATCCAGGACTAGCCAATAAGAAGAGAGAGACATGCTGTCCGGTCGCTATCATTATAATAGTTATTGACATATGTGCTAACGAGGTATAATTAGGAAAGGAAATTAGTTAACTCTTTCAACTTGCATAACATGTATTATAATTCTTGACCTATGCATAAATATTTGAGACAGATTAGGTCTAGTCTTAAGTATTTACTGAGGTTTAGGTTAACAATTAGGCTCTATGACTTGTTTTTCTAAAGGATGTGCTTATGATACCAATGGACTTTTGAATCAATGTTTTACATTGGTGAAAAACATAAGTAAAGCAAAGAAAACATCAGATATTCAATATTAGATGTGACTAGAGGAAGTGTGATTGAAAATAATAGTGAAATCAGGAATCGTTATACCAGGCCTTTTTTTACGTTCCTTTTTTGGTTGAAGTGAACCACAACCCAAAATACTGGTTGTGTTTACCTGTATCTCAACATGTTTCTCTGTGCTTCACAGAGGGAATTTCAACCCAAAACAGGAATTTCTTACTACGCAAGCAAAACGCTTACTTTTTGAATTTCACTACTTAATAATTACAGCTAAACAAAATAATAACAAAATGTGAACTTGGCTTGTAAGATAATTGTTGTATTGGCCAAAAATATCTACAAAATATTATTCATACTAGTCATGCAATATGCCATTATTATAAAAAAATACCACATCTCAAAAAAAGGCTAAAATCTTACCTATTGATAACTTAAATGGTTTCAACCCATACACAACTCTTCACATGCATAAAGCAAACAAAGGCTATCATGCGTGTGGTTGTTTGAGATTCAAACAGTTATCTTAGCTAGAATCTCTCTAAATTAAAAACACACGTAAAAAGGATTTCCTTTTGGCAGCTGGTATCATTAACAAATTCCTGTTTTTAAGTTGTTTTTGTTTTTAAACAATGAAACCAAAACGATAGGATTAGTGCTGCCTAGAAGAAAAGGCCATGTGTGTGCGGTTTTAAGTCTTTCATCATCTGAAATCTACAAGCTTTTAGGGCAATTGACTATTTTTAAGCAAAGGTCTCTTTGTTTGTTTAACATAGCAAAGTCAATATTAATGGAGTGCTATGTAAGCCCAGGTTAACACACAGAGTGGCCACATGGTTAATGATTGGCAAGGCTTTGGTGTCAATATAAGAGGGGGGGGGGGGGGGGGGGCTAGGGTTAAGGTTAGTTTAGTCAGGCCTTGAAGTCCAAAGAAGAGCCATTTCATTCTAGATGGCAAAATTAAACTAAGACCTGTCTTCAGATAACCTGACACTCTATTCAACACAAAATGGCATTCTTCTAACTCAATATTTATGAAAGAAATTGCCATCAGATCCCTCACCTTGTTTAAACGTGTGTTATTTAATTTACAGAATGATTTCTTTAACAAAAGTCAGCCTAGTGTTTTGAAATACAATACAGGCCCAATGGCAATACTTCCTTCAAATGATGCCTTTTCCTTTATTTACTCCTGGTATGATTTTCAAGATGAAATTTCATAGTTCTGTTTTTTTACCCAAAGGGTATACAGTATAGTCAATAACTGTATCAATGTACTGAACAAAATGACACCTATGACTACTGCACTCTTTGTTTTGTTTTTAAAGGTTTTGCTAACCCTAGAAAGCTCCTATCACCAGCAAAATGTTCTCATGCCACAAGGAACCATCAGATTGTGATATAGATCAACATATATATCTTAAAATAGTACTAATGATAAAAGCACTCTCAAGAGAGTAAGTAGGTTAGCCATGTGAATGCTCCATATTCCCAACCTAATATTCAAAAGATAAACCTGTGTTCACATTCAATACTATCCAAAGTCAAACACATTTACAGAATTCACTAGAAGCAGTGCTCTAAGATAAACTACATATTTGCCAATGCTCACATCCAGCTTGAGATGTTAATTAATACTTATCTTACCAGTACGTATTGAGGAAAACAATCAAATCATCCAGTTTTTCCTATATGATGTTGTGCACAACATCATCCCTTTAAGTTATAATTAGTAATATAAACTAGAATAACAGGTAACCACAGATACTCTATGAATACCTAATGATTACCCAATGATTATTGTATACATTTGCTGGGATGCGTGCCAAATTTATGATTGTCAATCAGCATACATCCATAGACCAATAATATCTATTCTCGTAGCTTTTTTTTCTTCTTAAATTTGTCAATGCGTCATTGAATGAGATTTTTTGATACAATTCCTAAATTCCCGTTAGTGGGGCTGCTCATAACCGGATGCCGGAATGACTTTTTTGGGCACGTCACATATTTGTCTATTTCTCGACAGTAGGCTATTCCCTTTCAACTTGAGGGTAAACTTGAGGGGGTCAATTAAATGGTGATGTAGGTAAATAATGTTACTGTATGCATAATCTCCCAACACTAATCATTTCACTGTAAACCGATGACAAAATAACTGGACAAATTCGAGGATTAAGGACTAAGTGTGCCATAAAACTTGCCATTAAAACGGATCAATTTTATGAACATTGGAAACTTCGCTGAACGTAAACGGATACGAGGCTATACGAATAAATCACATGAACGATTAGATACCAAGTAACTAAATGACAGAACCATAAGGAAAACAATCGTAGAATACAAGCAAGTGTGTTACCTTTAGAATACAACGATCTGGGAGAATTCAGGTCGAGGTCTCCGCTGAAAAGTGATATAAAGTCAGAGGGCATCGCAATGTCTCTGGAGTGGAGAAATCGGATACGCTCTTACGAAGCGTGACGTTTTCCGTGAGAACCGTTTCTTCGTTGACATGTAAAAAAAAAAAGTTTGTTACAAACTTCACATAAGTCATGTGTTAGAAATCATCTAGGTTGAAGTTGGCTGGCCCCTGGCTGTCATCCTCGGCCGTTGGTCGAGTTCATTGTGAATGTTTATGATCTGTCCGAGCGACTCGTGCTGAGGGTGACGCCCCCACGATGACGTGGACTCAAGTCCGAATTGTGCGCATGCTTTTATTAACTTTTTACGTAATAAACAAATGACAATTTAAACCATAAAATATTTTCAATGATTGATTGATTTTCAATGATTTTAAGTTAGCAGAATAAAGATAAGTAGTAAAGTAGTTGATACAAAGAAAGACGCACCGTATCTGCCTTGTAGGGGTATAATAAGGACAAATAGTTAATGTTAAATTGTAGGCTACATTAGTAGGAGATAAAACATGTCAAGTTTTTATTGTGATCGTGTCATTATTGTGACAGGGTATGCTTGCGTCACTTTTAAAGTAACAAAAAGGCTGAAATATGAGGCAATGTTGTGTAGATAGACACCCAATATGCGACTTGGGGGTAGAAGAAATAGTGATAGCCTTTAAGAGGTATATACTTTTACACCCAATACAAGTTCATAATATATAACAAAAAACAGGGAATTGTGCCCAGAGCAGTAGGAGCCCTAGTATTGAACAATAATTAGCATTATTAAGTAGCCTACAATTAAGAAAAGAAGCAATTTCATTTCAGTTGTATTAGAGCAACACCAATTTATTTGTAAGAAAATATACATAAGTAGGACTATAGAATGCTAATAATGCTTATAATGATATATAACAACAATAATTTCTCAGCATATCAATTACAATAGCAACAAGAATAGCCTTATATAAGTGGACAAATACAAATTGTAATAGACACAATTACTAATAACATATATGTTATTAGATATATATTATGTTAATACAAAACAGTCTCTAAAGATTGAAATACATATCTAACTTGTCTTATGCGTTGTTTAATTCAAACAGACATTAGAGGAAATCATTGAGACTCCGTTATTTGAAGAGGGGCAGACAACTGTGTCCTGACTCGGATCGCTTTGAATCTTGAACTTAATTCCGAACAAACTGCAGAGTTTCATCAGCATCAGGTCCACTATCTCCTCCTCTTCGGAGGGCTAGAGACATCAGTGAGAGAAAGAGTAAAGCATCACTACAGAGAACAATGTAGTCCTTCCTCCAGATCCTCGGTTTATCACAGGGATGGACCCCATAGCTGTGAGGCCGGTGTACGACAACAATACCCATTCATTCGGAGTGACAATATTCTAAACGGGCGGATAGTTTAGCTCTAGCTGAAGCATTCGTTTTGGTTTCAGAACTAACAATCAATCCTCGTGAGAAAATGACAAACCTTGTGATGGATCTGCTCCTGGGTGAACGCCACCAAGATGACGGATATGAAGAGGTTCAGAACCACGAAAGTCATGAAGACAATGCAGGAGCCGATCAGGAATCCACCAAGCAATGGGTTGTAATTCAGAACCTGAGGAAGGGTACAGGATAACCGAGTCCATCACACCACAAATCTACTGTTATTGAATACTTTACAGGGGAATTCATCTCCACCGACCTCTTCATAGTTGAATATTCCTAGTTGAAGGCTGACCATGGTCAAGGCTGAATCGAGCAGAGTGCGGTATGAGTACATCTTCCATCCATACAGAAGATTTGACTGAAGGAACGAAAGACCAAAAGGTATGATAGACTTTTTTTAATCCCAGACAAGGAATTCAGGTTTCCCCGCACAAAGTAAAGGACAGTAATATTAGTTAGAAAGAGATACATTTTTTTTCAATTGACAGGATAACTTGCAGAACTTCCACCATCCAGAAAACGTCTCCTATACATACACACATAAACATTCATTCAGAACAGTTTTGAATTTGATAAATACATGAACTACAAGGGGTTCTTTGTGAAACATTCACGTTTGCTCTTACCGCGATGGAGTAGGCGAGGAACATAATGGTGATGACCACAAGGAAGCCGGAGATGTCAGTCCAGGCCCGCTGCAGTGTGGCTGTGATCATGTGCAGCTTAGGGTTGAGTCTCATCAGGTGCCACAGTTTGATCGTCGCCAGCAAAACCAGGAAGGCAATCAGATACCCCAGCACTGCATCGGCTGTGGCTGTCTCATGGAAACTGGGAAATCTGCACATACAGTCAAGTCAATTAAATGTGTGTATGCCTTTATCAATATCACATTGACCATCCTCAAAGGGCTCCACAGGCCACGTTACACGACACCCCCCTGAAGCGTTCTCAGAGCATGGAAAAACTCCCTTGATCACCAAGAAAGAAACCTTGAGAAGGAACGCAGAAAGAGTGATCCTTCCTTGCAGGCATTGTGAGTGCAATGGGATCTCTCATGGGCAGAAACATCGGTAGCATAACAAGCAGAAGAGTTAGAGGCGCACATTACTGTGTGCATAACTGAACTGACAACCACATGAACATGTCAAAGTAACCACATTAATGAATTAGTGCAGAATCATGTCCCTGTACATCACCTTTCTTTCATCAAAGGCACAAAACCGGTTTCTCAAGAGTGTGTGTGAATGACTCACTGGTCTTTGTGCGTCTGGTAGTAAGCCATGTCGCGGTTCCCCAGAAGGGTTCTCTTGATGAAGACAGACAAGGCACTCCAGCTGAGCAGAATAATAGCCAGCTCTAATAGATTCCACTTGTTCCGGAAGTAAGCCCAACTGTGTTGTTTCATGAGCTTCCCCTGTGAGAATATAAGCACACAGACTGTGACGGTGAAACAGAATAGCGTGGCTATCAAGTGTTGAAACATATAAAATATAAAATATACATATATGTTACATATGTTATACATATAAAACATTTATTTATGTTGGGGGGGAGACAGACCCACACACCAAAATTAAGGTTGGGGGTTCTATTTTATACACTCTACGGTGCGGAATGGATACAATATTTTACCTGAATAACCATGTAATAAAAGATAAAAAGGAAGTAGATGGCTTCAGAAGCCATGACGAAGATGTGAAGCCCACCAGCAGACTGGTAGAGACGGATGGTTTGCAGCTCACTCCGGAACTGGAACGCTCCTGGTCGCATTGAAAGTCAATATTGATCAGAATTAAACCTGCACTCGTTGAAGGCACTGCTTCTTCATAGTTAGTTAGTGTTGAAATGTGCTGTTAGTAAAGATTTAAGAGCTGGAAATTCAGTGTAATTTGTTAGACATACCATAGAGGCTCCGTCAGCTATTTGTGAATAAAATGCTCTGTGAGAGTATCTGTTTCCAGGTGACTGACCTCTGCATGAGATAATTCCCTGATTGGGCCAGGGAATATAACTTGCCTGTCAATCACATGCGCCAAACTGCATTATCGTAGCTCTGCCACAGGTGGAGGAGCAGTTTTAAATAATGAACCCCCTTCACCTACAGCTCAATCAAGCCAGGCTTTCTCTGACTCTCTAAACAACTTCTGTCGTGTGTGTGCCCGGTCAAAGTGGGATTTACGTACAGTATGGACGGATGGATGGAGATTAAGAGGTGTAAAGCGCCTCGACAAGCTGTTGAAAGTTGTTGAGGCTTTTTGTTACTACATTAACTTTCACACCATTTTAAACTAAAACCACTATACGGGGACACAGTATAGTACATAGCGCATGTCGACGCTATGATGCCATTATGCAACTCAAGTGGTTATATACGTGTGACTTACCTATTCCAGTGGTCTCTAGCATGAGTGTGACAAGGCAGAAGAGGTTGACATTGGCATTGTATACGGTGAACTCTACAAATAGGGCTTGGGTGTACACATCCAGCCAGGTGTTTTCAAATAGATAGCCAAGTGTTCTGAAAAAAAAATAACATAACATGATATTGTATCACTGGGTATCATATGAAAATGTATATATTATACCTCCATTATATATTAAATGTATTTCTGCAGCTGTTTCAGTCACACAATTACCTTAAAGGGTAGGCAATTGTTTTATTTTCATAAGATTATCTTTACATCCCGACAGCATGGATACTTTCAACATCTGGCCAACTCTGTCTGGTTTCTCAAAATGGCCTACTCTAGCTTTAAAATCAATCTAGCTTTAAGCATTTTTTTTAAATTCTTCGAAGATAAATTATATTTGGCTCTGTATTCATAGTAAAGGTTGCTTTTTAATCAATATAACTTCACGACGGCACGTATACCAGACGTGTTTAAATGTATTCACGCCGTCTCTACGCGGTGCACCGTTCCCATCGGTGACCGCAGGCTCACCTGCTAGAGTTCTGTATGGACGGCACCAGATCCACCACAAAACCCCCTCCCCTGTAGAGCCTCACGCTCCCCCAGAGGGGCAGGGCCTTGAGCCGGGCCTGGGACTGGTACTCCCAGGGGCTGCTGAGGCCCTCCGAGGCATTGTCCCCCCCGGCAGGGCCCCAGGACGGACCATAGGAGCCCATGTCCTCCACGTCCCACGAGTATGGGGCGTGGCACTCTGGCACGCCGGGTTGCATGGACTTGTCGATCTGGCAAGTGTTTTTCTGTACCCTGACCTGGCGGAGTCGGGCGTTACCCACGAGCTTAGAGTTCCCATCTGTGATGAATCCTGTGATGGACGTAAAACCAAAAAAACTCAACAAATTTTTTTTAATGATATAACTTTTCTGCGACATTCACATAAAAGAAAGAAAGTCGCATACACCTTCTTATCTGCAGAATGTATCTTTATCGTTCATATGTGATTCTTTCAAGGCCCCTTCCATTTAAAAAAAATGGACAACATCAACCGCACACAACACTGTGATTCACCCGCATGCGATCCGAAAACGTTTTTCAGCAGAGAGGTGTTTGCCCAGACGAACACGTCGCCGATGCTCATCGTGTCCGAGATCCCCTGGCTGAAGCTCCGCTGGATGTGCCGTGACAGGAAGTAGGCGTTGGGATCCCTCTGGCCGTACGCCACCAGCAGCAGCATCCACATGAATCCGGCATAAGCTGCGTGATCACATGTCGAGTTGAGTGCCTCTAAAGGTAACGTATCTCCCTGAGACAGTCATTATATTCATCTTCATTCCACCAGTTCATCCATCTGTCCAGTCAGCCATCCATCCTACCCAAACAAACAAACACGCCCATCCGTATGGCTGTGTGTGTGTGTGTGTGTTTCTCCTTACCAAGGATCTCCTTAATGAGAGCATACACTTTCTGCTCCTTGATCATGTTGCTCTTCATCCTCTCTATGTCGGTGGGGGGTGGAGGCTGGTAGAAACTACAGTTACTATCCCTCCTGGCCGCTCGAACGGCATCCGGATCGTCTGTGAGAGAGAGAGAGAGACGTGGTTCATGCTTTCATCATGTGCTGCTCCTAACCCAACATAACAACCCAGCTGGAGCTTAACAAGGAGAAAGGAAATGAATCAGCATTCTGATTCATTTCCTGAGCAGCATTCTTCGCATAATAGGAGATAACAGAAGGAGACAACAAGCGCATCAGATATTTTTGCAAGCCGGATTACATTTTTTTTCAAAAGGTTGTAACTGCACATTATGTATATATAGCTCCCAACGTGTTTATTTCAATCAATAAATACTAAATCAGGTTTTAACTGACTTGACAACAAACATACCTGATGTTCTCCGCGTGTCCTCCACCTGAGGTTCCCCGTAATCCTCCTGGTCCACTTTCTTCAGAACCAGTGAGAAAAAAGCAGCAAATCCAAGAACCTTTTTGCAGGAAAATACAAGATTCAATACATTTTCTACAATATAGCAAAAATCAATAATTCAATATCAATATTAAATATTACATACTGTACATTTTCTCTCTATACATTAATATTTCAACGTGATCTTTTTATAGAGACATAGATATATTATGTGTATTTGCGTAGCACCTTCAGAGGTTGGGTGATGAACAGACTCTCCACAAAGGACACCACCATGGAGATGAGCCAGCTGACGGAGCGGTCCTTCCCGTAGGTCAGCCCGTACATCATGGTGAAGTAGCCCGACACGCCGCTGGTCGCGATCACCAGGGTCCAGCCGACGAACACGAACCACCAGGGCAGCCCCCCCTGGCAGCACTTTGCCCTGGCGCCGCCGTCCCCGTGCAGGCTCTCCTCCGGGCTGGAGGAGGAGGAGGAGGAGTACGCCGGCTGGCTGGAGGAGGGCGGCAGGTGGTACTCCAGGAGGCCCTTCATCCCCTGGACCTGTTGCACTGCCCTGCTGTAGCCGCCCGGGTCCGGGAAGCGGGACGCGCCCAGCAGGCACAGCTCCTTCTCCACGTGACGCAGCTGCCGGTACAGGTACTGGCTGTTGCTGCTCATCTTCTGGACGGTTCCGTCCACGGTTTTCTCGGGGCTCCCACACAGGTTGGTTTCTGTGCGGAAAAATGATATGAATAAGTCAACGGTGAATGAGTGAATAAGTAAACAGTGGTGACGCTGGGGCAATAGACAATAAGCTTTATAAAACAGTTTATAATATTATCACAGAAGTGTAATAGGAGGGTGTAGCCCACGATTTAAATTAGGGGCACTGGCGTGCCTTCCCAACCTGCGGCCACTCAAAGCACTTTACAGTTAGTGCCTCACACTCACCCATTCATTCATACATTCATACACAAATTCATACAGTTAACGGCGGTTGTCTACCGTGCAAGGTAGCAGCCAGCTCATCGGGAGCGGTAAGGGTAAGGTGCCTTGCTCAGGGACACCTCGATATTTGGCTCAGAGGAGAAAGGGATGGAACCAGCGACCTCCCAGTGGGCAGACAACCCGCTCTACCCCCTGAGTCGCTGCCATCCCTCATATAACATACAACAGCCCATTCTCGTCTCTTCACTGTGAAGGTTTTGTGAGAACTTTTTTTTTTACAACGATGAGCTGTGCTAGTTGGTCCAACCCAACATATACACACATTACAATCCGATGAACGAAAAGAGAAGGATTTGCTGCACAACTACATACAACAAAGTTTCACCGATGCCCTGAACAATACCTTGTAGATTCACGGCCCCTAAAGTGAGGATCATCGAAGCTTCCTTTTTAGACGCATCAGAATAGAATTCTCCGCCTGCTCGATTTTGCTTCCTGATGATGTCCTCCACCAGAGACAGCAGTGTGTTGATGTCCGCTGGCTGACCGCTCCTCAGCTCCAGCGCAGGCAGTGGGCTTTTCATTGCTTTGGAGAGCGACTGAGCGATTCTCTTAATGTCCTGAAATGAAGACAAAAAAAGAAAGGGTTAGGGTTAAGGTTACACATAACGCAAAGAACTACGATTTTTGGAAACATTGCCCTGCCTGACAAATGCACGACAATCCGGCTTCAATTTGACTATACCTTCATCACAGTGTCGGGGGAGATGTCCTTGAGCTGCTTCTGCGGTGAGGTCTGTGAGGGGCCCACTCTGCCCCCAGACTTCCCCTGCTTGGAGGCGTCTGTCTGGGCGCTCCTGTGACGCGGGCGAGTGTTCCGGAAGATGCTCACGATGAGGACGTTGATTGGGAACATGATGATTGAACTCTGGAATCCTATCATGACTTGTTGCCATGTGAATTCAATATGACCTTTGAAGTTGAACAGAGAAAGAAAACAAAACAAACGTTCCATTTCCAGAATGTGCAGTAGTGAGTGAGACGGTATTTTTTTTGTCTAAGCCTATTGACATCAGTAATCCTGCACTAATCCTACACTGTATTTTCTCTATCATCTCAGAGCTTGTGTGATCCTGTTTTACGTGCGCTTGTGAATCGATAGTTACCGAGGTCCATCGTCTGCTCCGACGGATCGGTAGGAATGCCCCAGAACATGATGCTAGTGAGCATGGTGCACAGCAGCAGGGAGAAACAGCAGGAGACTCGCTGGACGCGCGTGAATGTGCTGCAGGGCGGTCGGCTAATCACAGAGAACCAAATGTGGCCGTCACGGAAATCCTTGGCAGTCTTCATGAAGAACAGATTGCTAGAATTAACAAAAAAAAATATGGACCCATATGTATTCGACGTAAAAGTCACTTAGGATTTGCATCCAAATGGATCTGATGAGTTTTAGTGTGATCTCAAAAACACTGCTTTTACCTGAATTTCTTCAAATCTGTTTCTGTCGCAACTGGGAAAACTTTGTCGAGAGTGCACTCTCCCATATCTATGGACAGCCACGAGTTGCACAAGAAATGCCACTTTTGGCCCGTCTCCAGATCTTGCACCATCACTTTGTTGATATACCTTCAAATAAACACAAACACATCCATTCAACATTCCTTCTTAAGAATCTGTAATGTACTTTTCACTGCCATTTTCACTTTCACAGCCATAACGTGTTAAAATGATGTGTAGCATTGTTGTTCCAAAGAGCAAAACAAATACCTTCTCCTTTCAGTTTTTGTGTGTTAACTCAAGTAGGCTTATGGATTCAACAAAAAGTTGAAAACGGGTCTGGTTCTTTGTTTCTTAGTCTCTTAGTTTCTTATTAACACGAACATATCTCAAATGATCCCAAAATAAATAGCCAGCAGTGACACACACACACTCTACACATTGCTTCAAATAATTGTTTGACCAAAAGCCGATTGCTGCTATGGAAACAGTAACGCAGCCTCCCAGTTTCGACATTGGCTTGTTGCGTTTGGGGTACCACACCAAGCAGGGTGCTCCCCAGAGTTATCGTGCCAGAGCCTGACACTCTGAAGCTCCCCGATGGAAAAGGGCGTGGTCAACAGGAACATGTCCATGCCCCCCCTCTCAAACACCGGCTTCTCCGAGTCTGCGAGATGGTGGGGTTCACTCTCTCCCTCTGTACCCTGCAGGGTAACTGCCACCTATAACACACAGATGTTGATATATATATGTATATATATATATATATATACTGTATATATATATGTATACATATAATGAATATATATATCCCATGGGGGGGACCAATTCCATCTAAAACGTCTTGGACCAGTGGGACATGACTTGCATGTGAATGTGCACACGTCCAGAGATAGTTTTCATGGGTGTGATGCGTAACAGACTTTGTTTTCCCTTTCTTTTATGTTATGAGGGGCTGAGGTGGGCCCACTCACCTGAGAGGAGGTGGACGCGCCCCGACGGTGCCCAGTGTTTACAGTCAACATGTAGCGATACTCAGCAAACGGGTCATTGTCATCCAGTACTGTTATCTTCACCTAAATGTTGACGCAAGAACAAAGAAGTGTCCCGGAGAGAAAAGAAAAACCACAGTTAAAATCTCTCATAGCTATCTCACAGCAGTTAAGCCTATCGGGAAAAGTAGATTAAATTCACAGTTAATCAATACACAAAAAAAATAAATCAACTTTTAGTGGGGCCTCACCTTAGCTAAATCCTGGATGTCTTTCCTGCGGGCCCAAATAGCTACGAGGAGATACACGACAAAGATGGCCCCCACGAAACACACCACTACGGGATTGGTGGTGAACGTGGCAAACAGTTCTGCGGTCCGCGACACGTCCACCAGGTTAGGCATGACAAAGAAAGAGCTTCCAAACAGGGTCAAATGGTTACAGAGGCACTGGGTGACCAACGGTGTGGTGAGTGGACCCACCTGCAAAATAGATGTCATTTAATTTAGGTCCTCTTTATGGACGATAAGGTGACAATAAGAGGCTGCGGTATAGTCGGTACTCACCCTGCAGCCGTTCTCACTCCAGGCTGATGTACTGTCATTCCAAAACTTGCACTGGGCAGCAATGGAAGAGACAGATACTGTGGCGTTGATGGATTTCACCCCAGCCCCCACAATGGGTTTGACCACGAGGTAGTGCAAACCCACATGTTCTTTTCTTTCCTCTGGCCCCAGCACCCAGATGTATGATTCCTCTATGTAAGAATAGTGAAATGTGGTTCAATATAAACATGCACATGTTATATGTAAGCACACACTCAAAGACACACACACACACACACACACACACACACACACACACACACACACACACACACACACACACACACACACACACACACATATATGCACATTGACTACAAAACACTAGCTTGAATGACTACATGGATCTATGGTTCTAGGGGCAGTTGCATTTGCCCTTGTGTACCTTCTGCAGCACCCTCTAGGGGCATCTGGATCTGAGCTACATGGTCGTCATCACTGGGATAGTCGCCGAATCCCAAGAAGAGTTTGAAACTGATGTTTTCAGAAGGCTCAATTCTCAGTACCAGGGTCACTTCTGGTGAGGGCACATCAATCATTACAGTGCTGAAGTTGCCCAGGTCCAGAATGGTGCTCTTCTGCTGTTCCCCCTCCAGTCTGGGCAGGAGAATCTGTCAAAACACCAAGGAGACACACACTTATGATGTCCAGGAAATACTTCATGCACATTAGCTCTTCATGTTTGCACACCAGACAGCTTTTGGTTCTCCCTGTTAATAGGAATATGTCAGTAGATGAATGCTGTAAATACATACTTATAGTATTTATCAATGTATTTCGTCAATGCAACCAGACAGTGCATTTGATTTCTAAACATTTTGTTTATTTTTCTTCTACTGCTCTGCCAACAGCAGTAGCCAGCCGTATTTGTTTATCATTGATATAGCTTCTCTTATTGTTATATTATTACTTTATTTTGCCAAGATTTTCTTCTATGTATTTCTATCATTACTGCTTTAACACTGGGATTTTCCTCATGGGATTAACAACTCTCTTTTATCATATATTGTGCAGTGGTTAAAGAACATATGATTAATATCCAATGGGTGAGTTTACCTGGGCCTTACCTCTATCTCATTAGGCAAGTTCTCCACAGGGATAGTTGTGCCATCTAATTTAGTGAGGGAGACCGATCCTACGGTGCCAGTTATGTTGTCTTCTTCGCCGGGATAAGGATTCCTCTCAAAGCTCATCATCTATATGCCACCCAAAGAAAAGCAGCAGCACAAACACATGTTATCAATCTCCTCTAGCAAAGGACTTGCTCATGTCAAGACAAATGTTCTCGTTAGAAGTTGAGAATCACAGGTGACGGACCAAGAGAGTGATGGACAGAATGACCAGGACACAACTGTCTGTTGGGAAGACAACGTGAGGAACACAAGAACACAAACACTCACTCTCACATCCACAGGCTCCTCTGGAGGCAGCAAACCGGCAGGAAGCGACGGGAAGATAAATTGCGAGGAGCTCTTCTCATTGGAAGCAATACTCTGCATCTGTATGCCTTTTGGAGACACTCTGAAGACAGCGAATAGGGGTATCAGAATCCAGATGTTAAATCTGCAATCAGCAATAGTTGCTCGCTCCACCTTGTTTTGATTGAGGTTCATGGTTCTCATGCATTTGTTTGACTACTAGTACTGGCCGTTGCTATAGAGATGAAGGCATGAGAGCCATGAGCCTCAATCAAAGCACAATTTTATCCCAAAAAAAAAATCTAAAATTGCTATTTCAGCTTTAATATATACAAATATTTATTCTCCATTTCAATTCATACTGGGGTTGGTCGCCATCGTCTCTTACCTGTTGACATACAGACTGACGTGACCAGAGCTAATGATGCTAGGACCTTTGTTTATTTCTTTGCCGTTTAACAATGCACTCTGGACATTGTTCATTCCTGTGAGAAGAATATCTGAAACGTCTTTCTGAGGGGGGAAAAAGAAAATATATATATATTGAGTTGTATTGCCTAGTGTATTCTGAGTTATATGAGTCATACAGGCAAAACCAAATTTTCCAAAATACATTTAGGCATTTACATATATCCAGTTAGCGGATATTTCTTATCCAAAGCGACCTATAGGAGAGTTATCGTAGGTGGCTGCTCCTATGAGGATGTACTTATATATAATATGATCATATATAATTGTTCATGTACAGCGAGTTCAACACATTCTCTCATATTAAACTCTACTTGGCCTGCTGTAAGCAATGTCCCGTGCTGTCAAGTCCGAAATAGAGATCAGATAGTGGTAAAGTATTGTACAGCACAAAACATTTAAAGGGCCTAGAATCCAGTAAGGTTCACCAATATAGGCATATTTCAATCATGAGTTTTAGCCATCAATATTCATTTAAGCGTCTCAAAGAAAGAGACTAAGTGTACTTACATTTAGTGAAACATTCAAGATATTGCTGACTGCTTCAACTATTGGTGTGGCCGCTTCCAACACTTCCTCTTCATCACCATCTTGTGGATGAACGTTGATAGAGAGGAGAGACAAACTGAGGTCTGCCAAAAGCGAACTGGCCTCTACCTGTTAAACAAGACAGGCACGATTTAGGCCTAGGTTCATTTCTACTTTTGAAAACAAAAATAAACGGTTGGAGTATTCTAACGGCCAACATCTAGGTATGGTGTACATTTTGGCCTGTGTAATCATTATTTGGCCACAACAAATGTCCCATCAACAAACCACAACAAACCTTACTACTGCACACCAGTATGTACCTGGGCTGAAGGACTGAGCTCATCAGATATTTGGGTGAGGCCTGCCACTGCTTTGGCTGTCACGTACACTTCCAGGGAGCTGTTGCTGGGAGAATCCAACAGGACAGATGTCATTTTGCTCAGCATCTGCTCTCTTAGCTGCAGGGGAGGGAACAGGCTTCATTAAATATACATATACAAAAACATACACTACACCATTAAAGTTGCAACTTGACAATCAGTCAGCCCTGATTGGTCAGGGGATTAGCAGGGAGCGGTCAACCAGAATAGCCTTACTCTTAACATAACTCTACCTTTAGTCTGGCACCCTTCTGCTCGTCACTGGCGTCCGTGTTGAGCATGTCAGAGACGGAGGAGAACATTTGGCCCAGGGCCGCCCCGGTCAGAAGACCCTGCACCTCCAGCTGAGCTACGTTCCCCGCCACGGCAGCCTGCAGAGCGTCCACCGAAGAGCTGGTGTCACTCTTCCTTACCTTGCAGAATAACAAAGAACCAGACCCGTTTTCAAGACGTCAAGCGCGTGTGTATTTGACATCTAAACAAAGAGGGTCACCTCATTCTTCCAAGATGCATGCAAATTTGTGACAGATGACAAACCTGAGTGGCGATGGTCACGTCGGTGTCCTTATCGCCGTTTTTCACAGTCACCACAATTGTCAAACTGTAGTTATTGTTCTTATCTCCGAGGGGCAGGGAGACTGACTTCAGTTCATCCGAGTTACTGCATCGGAGTTGTTGCCCTAAAACCAGGACAGCCTTAAGCACTTAAGTTCAATGCATATTCACTAATATTATTGGATGAACATTTTTGGATTATTTGGCAGGTGCTCTCGTCCACATCTATAACATGTGCAAACTCAGAATCAGCATCCCTCCTTGAATCGTCAAGATAAACAAAAGCGACAAAAAGCAACCTCACCTTGCTTTGTTTTGAGGCAATAAAGACAATTGTTTGCAGTGCAAGGGAAACTGGTTTTGCAGGAGATGTTGAACGTATCGAGCACAGTCCCTGACAGCGGGGATAAGACACAGGACGGGCTGGGGTCGGCGGCCGCTGCGCTGGTCATTGGTGAGGCGGGGGTTGACGAGGACTCAGTTGGCGCGACACTCAGTATTGGGAAAGTATACATGGCAAAGCCCGGTTCCGTCTTACCTTAAACCCAGAACACATTTTCAGGTTAACATGCAATTCTTGGTTTTTGTTTTATCGAGACAAACTTTATTTCAAACTTTCAAACTTACTTTCAAAATGTAAAAGTATGCAGAAAAAAAACAATGAGGTTACGTTTAGAGTATTGCTTTTTTTTTAATTGAGCGTTGCTGTTAATTAAGTTTAGTAGGGCATGACTTTACATACCATAGGCAATAACAGTGATGTTGCGGAATGCATCCTTTGCCTCTTTCAGACGTTGGCTATGCACAGTGTACACAGTGTTGCCATCCTGTGTCTCTATCAATGGCCTCCTTGATGCGCTGGTGTAGCAGTCTTGGAGCTCACCCTGAGGGAGAAATCCACAGATGAACCCATCCTGAGAGGTACTTGACATGACAGTTTGTTCCTGGTTAAATCCCGTGTGTGTTCTCCTCATACCGTGGGCGGCTTTGTGTCCTCAATGTTCCACACAACCTCTGGGCAGGTTCCTACACAAGTCAGACTGAGCTCTACAGGGCTGTTCCCATCTACGGATGCACAATCGGGACAACTACGAAAAAATACACGCATATATAGTTTAGTATGTATATATTGATATGTATATATATGTATATATATAATTCACATGTTAATATGTTGTACATAATGAATTGTGTCAATGGGTTCTAGTTTACCTAATAGTAACATCTGTGAATTCCTTTGGTGTAACAGTGACGCACTTGGATGCAGAGGTAACGACACAATTTCTAAACCATGTTTTCCTCTTCACAGTGAAAGTGTATTTTAACATCTCGAATGGATTGGGAAGGCAGTGCTTTCTGATAATACGAGCTTTGAGACGCGTGACGTCTTTGCATCTGCAATTTCCATCTGTATGAATCAGAATGAATGAAACAATTAAAAAAACAAAAACAAGAATAGTGAACTTATACCATCAATTAGAAGACTGCGTTGTACTACTTACCACAACTCCATCTAAATGCCATCCCTTGTTTGGATAGCAGTGCATCCGCTCCAGTGCCTGTGAGTTGGATACTCTGAGCGCGGTCTACTGCAGGATCCGGAGTGGCACTGATCTCTAGCTGATGAGAGCTTGGAGTCGTCCCGACACCTGACTAAAAATGAAAAACCAAGTCGCTATCAACAGGCACCACTATCTCAACTGCAAATTGTTTGAAAGTACACAAATATGACATGCAGTGAACACATGTAACTGTGAGAGTTGCTCCAAGGAGACAAGAGGACGTGTTAAAGTGTGGTAAAAGAGTGGTGAACATACAGCATCACCGTCGTCTTCCGCCGAGCAATCAGAGTTATTCCTGCACGCTTTGAGCATGCTGCGAAGGTCCACGTCCACTTCCAGAGCAGAAAACAAATTTGTGGCTCTTATATTCACTTCTCTAAGTCCTAGATCACAAAAAAAAGAGGCATATGATATTATACACTGGTAATTGTACACCAATGGTTGTGGTTTATTTGTTGTGTTTTATTTTTATTTTTTGGGGGGGGGGGGGGGGGTTTTGGAGTACCTGGGATTGGGTCTGAGAAATTATAATCTTGTGAACTATCATTCTCTATTTCCCTGGTTTCCGTCCGGTTGTCCCTGGGTGAGGTGAGAGTGAAGAGAAGCTCTGCAGGACCCCCACTGTCCAGGGAGACCCTGAGGGCCAGGTCTGAAGTGTCCAGCGGACACGTGCCGTCCTCGGCCACGACCGAGGCCTTGAGCCCGTCCACGGGCTCCACCAGACACAGGCGCAGCGCCGCGGACACCCCCGCGGGCGTCACTCCGTTGGAAGCGTGCAGAGTGAGGTCATGGCAACCGGGCTCGAGCTGCTCGCTCACCTCTGCGCTCACCGTGAGGTTGTGTCCGATCGCCCCCTGAACCGCGGAGAAATTTGCCACCACCGTCCCCCCGCTCTGGATCTCAAAATTCACATTTGTGCCTGTATGGGAAAAAAAATGATTATAATAATAAGTAATTGCATCACTCGGATACCTATCGGGTTATTTGTAAAAGGTAATAACGTTGATGTTTGCTTACCGGCTTGCACCACGACGTGGAGGTGAAGCGGGGTCCCGTAGAGAGCTTGGCACGCAGCACCTTCTGTGGACTGGTTTTGGCTGTAGCACGTGACGACGCCAAACTCACCGACGGGCTCCTGGATGGTGATGACGCGCTGAGCAGTGACGTGCCAGTCGCTTGTGGTGCACTCCACCCCCACTGTGAAAACCCCCGGCTTGCTGTACGTGTGCATAACACTACTGTCCACTCTGGAAGAGAACAAAATAATGAACACATTAATCATTTTATTAATAATAATGATATATATATATATATATAATATATGTGTAATAATAAATACTGTATTAGTATTTTGACATCAACATAACATATTGACATTTCGGGCCAATTAACTACAAAAGTGTAAAGTTCTGCTCACTCTTCAGGAGTGTAAGAGTCAATGTTGTGTCCATCTCCTGCATTAAGGGTGCAAGTCAGATTTCCCTCGAATGGATGAAGGAGCCACTTCACCGTGATGTTGACAATGTCAGAGACAGCAGCCAGCTTACTCATTAACAAGTTGAGGCCTGCCAAAACACATACATATTCATCTATCAATAATTAAATCTGACATTGTGTTTAAAACAAAAACACAGCATTATGGTTATAGATAATTGTGTATGATGAAATATATGACCATAAAAAGCATAGGCCGAATCATACCATCTTTGCAATGGTATTCCACAGACAAATAACTTCCCTGTCCAGGACAGGGTTCCCCGAAAGTCCCTACGTCTGCTACAGCCTGGCAAGCCTGTAGTCCATGACAATGACCTGGAAGGACAAAAGAGATTTCCTCATCTGCACTGTCCAATCAAAGCTCTTTTCTCCCTGTGGAAGAATAGTATATAAATATTGTTAGCCTCATAGCATAATTGCCTAAGTTCTATTTTGGCCAAATGGTGATATCAAACCTAACTCTACTCCCCTAACGCTGCTGATTCACGGTGCCTCATTGGCTATATCCTGAGCCAATCAGAGTGCTTTTCATATTCTATAATCACTGTCTGCCTGAGTCATCTATTTGACTTAAGCATTTTTGACAGTAAAAGCAAGATGCACCTTAAAATATGACTTAGGCATTATGCTATGAGGCTAACAATATTGAGATAAATACACAATGTATATTCTACTTCATTAATGTCATTAGGTATGATGTATAGTCTTGGCAGCAGTCTAGTTGTCAGCTTTTACTTTTTAAACTCATAATATTAAGAGTACCCCCTGTAAATGGAGGAGAGCTTTCTGAATGAACAAATGAGATCCATTTTTCCCCCACAAAGCCCATATCCGTGTCCCTGGTCAGGAATAACGTGTCCTGCCTTTCAGTGTAATGGTTGTGTACACAATCATGTTCAGAACAATGGATATATAGAGGCATTGTTTGTGTGGTTTACCAGCTCTTAGTGAAACAGCTGCCTTGCATTTGATTATGCTTGGAGAATTAAATTTATTTGATGAATTTAACTAATTATACTGAGCCTTTTTTATTTACTCATTGTATGCTTCCACCTAGGCATGTATAATACAGACTCACTCTCCATTTACACGTAACTGTCATGATAGCTAAATAAACATATGATGTATAAATAAGAAAGATTACCTTTCACTGTATCCACAACATCTATCCAGCTACATTCCTCTTTGGAAGATGTAGGCAACAAGGTATTTTTCGATTTGCAGTAGTGAATTGTCTTACGGCCATAGAAGCTGTCGTCTATCTCTATTACCTGACCTGAGCCACATTGCAAAGTGGCGTTTAGTCCATCACATGCAATAGACCTCCCAGAATCTGAGGAAACACAGGACATAGTCAACGCATTACAGGGCTGCACAAATCTTTTGACCTTGTCTATTCTTCTTCTATGAATACATATTTGACGCGTACCAAACTGGCAGATGAAGTTTAGATCCTGACTACAGTTGTTTTTGGCTTCCCACTGGAAACCAGAGTTTCTTAGGACGTGTCCGCAGGCCGAGTCTGCCTGAGGAGTAGTCACCCAGTTGTTATAGCTGACGTCTGAGCCATCAAGCCAAGAGAGAGCGCCTGAAGGTCGAAATCAGAGGAGGACAACAACAATGGATTAATTAATGAATAACTGATTAATCCTTAAAATGTTGCTGACACTTTATTGATTGTTCCCAGTCAGGATATCCAGGTCCTGTGTCAAATCAATTTAATAACGAATATATTAGAAGACAGTATGGGATGTGAATAACTCAAATTTTTCATGGTCGAATAATCAGTGGGTGGTATGAACGAATAATCGATTATTCCATGTGTGCCGACATTCACAAAGGCAGCCATGGATCATCGGCAAGAAATCACTTAATATCTTAAACGCAAAAAAACAAACTTTAACAGTGATCAGTGTTTGCGTTGTATTCATATATATATATTAATATTTATGCTTGTGTATTGTGTATATAGTTTTTCTGTACATGATTAATAATAATAAAATCAACTAATAGTGCTACAGAACCAACATTAGTTCTGTCCGTTAATTCTTGTTTATTTGGGAAGAATTTTAACGATGTTTTAAAAATGTTAACGGTCCAAATGTTAAAAATCGGCTTTGACCCTCAGGAACGAATAATCGAATAATCAAATATTCTGACCCATCCCTAGAAGACAGCACCTGCCTTTTACATCTTCCCCTTGGGGGTAATTTCAGGAATGGGTCCTTAAAGGTTATCTCGGTTACAAGTGACATGGCTAAAAGAGGGTTACGACGTGTCCTTTGTGAGGGGAACTAAAGGGACACTCACAAATCAGCCGTTGTTGTTGCCAAAGCCATTTGGAATCTCTGCTAAATGAGCACAGGCTCTCCTGTCATGCACGCTGCTAGAGGGAGATAGGCAAATGTGTGTGCCTTCCAACAATAGGCAGTAAACAGACATCATAATGGTAGTGAGTACAGACATGCTGCATTGAGAGATAGGTGCTGTTTGTAATCTATCACCAAATGATGATTCTTTTTTATTTAAAAAAATGATCTCCTGCTGATATTCACAAATACTAAAACTTGTAATAATTGCCTCCCAACGGGAGATAGCAGTTTGACACTTTCCAAACTGTTTCCTCGTTCTGACATCTGTCATACCTTAGGATTCATTTCCTTTTGACAATATTACCAAATTTTCCCCTCAGGCATGAATCAAGTACCAATCTATTTATGATACAAATATACGGTGCGGTAAACCTCCATACATACATGATTGTTATGTTTATCAAACACACTTACTTTCATTGCTGGCAGTGGATTCGAGTGTGAGGTTCGGAGCCGCGGGTGCGAGTCCAAGCCACCAGTCCTTGCCGGGGTCCAAGTGCTTCTGAAGGAACTGCTGCGTTTCATCGTTGAGGATGAAGGCCAAGTGCCCTCCGCCCCGTTCGCACCAACTCTGGGCGTGCAGAAACGGCCGCTGCAGGGCCACCAGTTCATAGCAAGAGCCGTCGAAGGACTCCTGGGAATCTGGGCAAGACGTGTCTGTCAGGTCCTGAGCATAGGAGACAGCGTTTAGCGAGAGGCTCATCAGGAGCGTCACAGAGAACACAGCATCAGCCATCTCTGTCGTTGGACCTCGCATCTGTTGCTTTGGGTCCACTCACCTAGGGGCTTTAAAGGGCACTGACGTCACGTTTCTGGGGCACACAATCCATCTTTTCAGATAACTGCTTGACAACCCCCCCCCCCCTCTCCCGCCCCCCTGTCAGCCTGGCATTGTGTGGTGCTGTTCAAATGCTTGAACACAAAGCCTGGGCTTTGAACGAAAAGGTACAAATCCACTGTCAACAGCATCAGGCAGCTCCTCCTCCTCCATTGATTTACTTCACAACTGGTCGGAGAGATAGCAAAAGCTATTATTCTTTATCAATTGTCGACTAATTGATTTGTTTATCTGGGTAGGAAATGTGATTATATTTAAAAAAATGTATACGTCAATGTTTGGAGTACATCTTAATGTTATTTGAGTCCTTTAGGAACAAAGATGAAGATCCATTTCAAACATGATGGGCACAAGAAAGGGACAGCAGCGCAGCTATCGTTTTTCTATATATAGTAATGCTATTAAGGCTAAGAAGTAGAAATAGACTACTTTCAATACTCTGGTTAAAGTTACATTATATTTTAATATAAATTATTCAAACAGCCTACTTGACATAGGTCACAAAACTCAGCTATATATTTTTTAAATGTAATACTTAAATATAATTATTATTATGTATACGGAGGTAAGCGAGGGCGAGGAGTACGTAATAGGCCTACACTGTCACTTTCTATGTATTCACTTCGGCGGCATTGGTTTCATTAGTAGACATTACGAATGGGGTTATCTCGGATTTCATTTACGTAATACAGCCGTCTGAGCTCGGCCGGCAAATCCTTTGAACTCATAATCCCCAGACCCGCCCGGATGTTATTTATTTCTGTCGGGTGCGTGCATCCGCCTGCGTCATATTTGAGAGACAATGTTTTGTTGTTGTGTGCTGTTACTACCACCTGAGGGTGACTTATTAACACGTAGTTAACTGCTCTCAGCGGACTCTCTTCTTAGTTTTGAGTAAAAACCACATATTATATATATATACATCATACAACCGCAGCGATGATTTGTGTTTCCCGATTTCTTCGTATGAATCAAGTAAATGACTTTCTGAAACGTTTTGTTTCGTAGCGGTCAATGACAAATGTAGATCAGATGTAGATGATGTGACATGGTGGCGATTCTAACAAACAACTTATCACAGTCATCACAGTACAGAGTGTCTCATTACCGTGACCAGACCCCGTGGCTCATTGTCTTGGCGCTTTTTTCTTTCCTAGGGGGGGTTCGCTCTACATGTGCGGAGATGCCTGTCCTCACAAACGGACGGAGAGGGACGCATTGCTCGGATACTGAAGGAGAAGTTTCCCCTGGCGTCGTCTCTGAAAGTTGTGGATATATCGGGTAGGTCCATGTACCTCCTTTATCTGACTGATCTAAAAATTGGTAAACGAATCAATTATCGTTCGTCCATCTAAAACGCAAGCTGTTTCAAATGTATGGCTGTATAAATATGAAAGCAAGTTCAGTGTCAGATATGTGACCAAGGCTGTTGATGGGCAAAAATAACCTAACGGACACATTCCATTATGAATATAGTCAACTCTGGGCCCAAATCTAATAAACACAACACACCACACATTCAAGAGGGTCAAGATGACCCTCGAGCCCCCCTATCAGTCTGCGGAGAACACTCTGCCACAGCTGGACGGCGAGGACACACATATCACACAGAAAGACAACACAACCCGGAGGCTCAGGGACAAGAGAACCCTCGATAACCCACACAAAGTCTAGCACACACACCTGGCTAGGAAAGAACTATAAGTTTCTCATGCACCGAATCACGGGTGCTCTTCCGAGGCAGAACCTCTTCGGAGGCGAAGCTCCGGACGACCTCAGCGCTGTTAGGGGACGTAGAATATTCGATCTCTCACGCTTTATGAATCAGTATTACCTTTTCCACTTTACTCAATAAATCCGAGGCCCTCGTGCTGATAGACTTTATTACCTCTCCGTCTCATTTTATCTGGTCAAGTAACTAGGCAGACTGTTTTTCCCAACACTGTCTTCGCCCAAATGAAATGTTTTTCCAACATGCAAAAAATATATATACATTCTTAGTAAAACAAAGCCCTGACCAGAGTCTATTTTAAAATAAAAATGTAATCGATTCCATTTAAGCTATGCTTATTCAGGTATACTGTTATATACATTATTAGGCATATACATTATGTGTTGTACTTCTGGCTGAAGATATTTGTCACGTACTCTTAGTTTCTCTCCATACCAATTCGAGAATGTAGGCCTACGTATAGCCATTGAACAGCCAATGTTGTATTGCTTTATTTGGGGGAATAAAAGTAAAACTCAGTAGAAAGTAACACAAGATTCTTCAATGAGGAACGATTATATTGGACTTTTATTTGATTCTTGTGATATTTGTTGTTCCCTTATGTATATTTGTCTATGTATGTATGTATGTATGTATGTATGTATGTATGTATGTATGTATTCAATAGAAACATTGTTGCATTGGACCTCCAGCCTGATTCTCACTAATGTTTAATTGAGGATAATTGGCTGATAGGAACAGAAAGCAAAAAGTGTGTCTCATTCTTAGAAATATATTTTAATTTTAACTTCACCAAAGCCGTTACTACGTCTATGACATTTATTCGGTGACTTATGCCAGTCATGCTTTATGAAGCAAGAGAAACAATACTCGACAATAAAATGAGTTTTCTTGCCATGCAGGACCATTTCTTATCTTACTAGTTCAGATACTATAGTGTGACAAGACAGATAATATGAAAACCCTGACACACAATGTGATTGATTGTCACACCATATGAGGTTTCATGCGCTTAAAAATGTCATGTTTTCTTTAGAAGTTATGTGTTTTTTTGTGATAGAACAAGCTCCCTTTGTCTATTATGTCTGCTTATAATGTATGTTACAATACATGTATTACCAGTATGTTCACATGAAGTAGCCTCCTCTAGTCTAGACCTTAAAGTAGGTTATTATGAGTCTTAACTTTTGTTTCACAATAAATTATACCAGGATCACAAAAATGCCATGTCAGATTACCCTCTGTAAGACATATAAAGTATATATAAAATGGATATTTGTCATTACTTTTTCTTTTTGTTATTGACCTATCTAAATGTCACAAGCTCATTTTCAGATTTTGTACACAATTTACATAAAAATGTTTGGACACATCTTACCAAGTAATGGTCCTAATGGTAAGAAAGAACTTCCGTGTCAAGAAGAGAGCTGTAACATAAATGAAGCTCTGTGTTTTGACTAAAACTGTTTTGGTTTAAATGGTGACATTGATATTTGGGACAGAGTTTCTTAGAATACACTTTTTCATGTCGTTATTTTGTTATCACTATTGTGAATTTGCTATTTCATTCAATGAATCCAATAGCATGTTTGCCTGTCTTTATCAATTGCGGTGTGTGTGTGTGTGTGTGCATGTGCGTGTGTGTGTGTGTGTGTGTGTGCGTGTGCTGGGAGCAAGTGAATGTAACAAGATGTTGATTGCGTCTTGTGTCCATAGGGGGTTGTGGTGCCATGTATGAGGTACACATAGAGTCCAGTGAGTTTAAAGGGAAAAGGACCATTCAACAACACCAGCTAGTCAACCAGGTAAGACCGTCCTAAGAAGCTGCTTATCTCATACTGGATTTACACTCCTATTTTTACTGTAAGAACTTGCCCGTTATTGTGTCTTGTATTTCTCATGAGAGAAAGGGAAACGTATTACAAGATGCTTCAGAAAGTGAGGAGTAGAAGCAAAAGTATATAGTAGTATAACAGGTTTCCATTACATATCAGTAACATGTGTTGGCATTACAAGCTGTCGGTACAATAATTTATTTGTTTGACTAACACATTTATGTTTCTCATCCACAGGCTCTAAAAGATGAAATTGCAGGAATGCATGGATTAAGAATATTTACAGACGTCCCCCAACATTAGAATCAGCCATCGCCTCATCTCCCCCACAAACCCAGTGTAAATTGAAATGTACAATTGTAATATGTATATTTAAAATTGAAAAACCACTTTGGTGGTAATTACAAATGATAATTATATATTGTAATATGATTTGCAATCTTTATTAATCGTTTGTTGTTCCCATGGTGCTGGTGATGGTTATATTGTATGTAAAGCTACTGTCGAATTTTATGTCAAGTATATAAAGGCATGCACAGGACGGCGTGTTAAAATACTTCTGCGAGTAACATCAATCTCACGCAATCACGGTAGGCCTACCTCCCGGTCATTTGATGGAATTAAAAAAGGTCTGAGCCACAATTGGTATTTACCTTCATTTCCCCCACGTCCCCAAGTCTGCACAGTTCGCCAGCCAATAGAATTTAGTAGGCTAGTTTACCCAATAGCGCCCCCAAAGGGTGGGCTTTGGAGACGCACATTTTAATTTGGCACTTGACGTTATACTACGATACTATACTAATATTATGCTATTCGGCTCAGGTATATTCAAAGTCTACACACTTAGATGTACTAAAACCATGAGTTACAACAGACATATTTTGGAAGTGTGCAGAGACCGCACTTAACCCATTTAATAAATTCCATAACATAAAATCACTAAGCCAACGTTAGTTCAGTAATTTATGTATATATATATTTTTAAACAAAGATAATCATGGCTTAAACATTTTAAAGCATTTGGCAAGATGTTGCAAGTAGCCCTATCATAATGTTGTTATAAAATATACCTGTAGGTGGTGTGCATTGCACTAGATGCGATTGGTTCAACAATTATTTCCAATTCATGCTGGACGTTTAGAAGGAATAATTGTTAGCCTATAACGCACCCTATACAGGGAGATCATTATTGAAGTAGTCCGTGTACAATACAGATAAGCCATTTGATGTCCAGTGCAGAGAGTGAGAGAAATGTCTGGTCATCCTGGGTAAGAAAAGCACTGTCTTCGCCTTGCAGCATTTAGCAGCTACCTCACTCTACACTCTGCATATACTGCGCACCAGTTCGGAGGAGAATAGGAGAACAGAGAACCTGTGGATCCTCGGTCACCGACATGGCTGACGTTACTATAGATTCGGCGGACATCGCAGAGGAAGAAACTGAACATATGATCGAAAGGAATTTTGTCATAGAGGCCGAAAACGTTGCATCTTCCATTGACCCTAAAGAGATGCGAGCGGTGATATTAGCAGGCTTCGGAGGTCTCAACAAACTCAGGGTGACCAAGAAGACCATGCCAGAGCCTCAGCATGGTGAGGTGAAGATCCGCGTTAAGGCATGGTAAATATGGCTTGTTTGATTTCTCACAGTAAACGCTCGTGTTAAATGGTTGCGGGTTTACAAGGAGTGGTCAATTAGACTACATCCCTGTGTCTCATAAATGTGCATTATGCCAGACCAACGTGCGTCATTGTTGTCCAATTGAAGCGGAATGCGCAATTGTTTTAAAAGCAACAGGTTTCCACAAATTCTTGTGGAAAATCAGAATAAACTATTGGCAAAAGGCTGAATTAACGTTTTGCACTTTTCAGTGCGTTATCTTTTTTCAATGCGTTTGTTATTACTATAAATTTGTGTAATTAACTTTTGAATTTAAAACTTTTGTCTCACAAGAAAGATAGCCTACAATTCCAAACATGTGGAAGCTCGTAAGCAATCTCGAAAAGAAAAGAAAAAAAAAAAAAAATGGAATGATTGTGACTGTACATATAAATATCATCGTTCCAACGCCTTTTTCATTCATTCAATATGACTTTAGTGGTTTGAACTTCTTGGACCTGATGGTTCGCCAGGGGAATATTGACAGTCCACCAAAACCTCCTCTAATACCCGGATTCGAATGTTCTGGGATAGTTGAGTCCATTGGTGAAAACACCCATGGATTTGAAGTAAGTGACAATGTTTGAGATACATATGTCTGCACAGAAAAAACCTGTATTCCCTCGAATTAAATATTTGTATTGCACCATTCCTCTCATCTTTATATTCCTCTCCTCCAATCTTTATAGTAAAGGCGGTTATAACTATTTCAACTATCATTTCTGTTGCAGATAGGGGACAGAGTGATGGCATTTGTGTGTTACAATGCCTGGGCAGAGGTGGTTTGCACTCCAGTGGACTATGTCTACAAGATGCCAGACAAAATGAGTTTTCAAGAGGCTGCAGCCTTCTCATTGAACTATGTAGCTGCTTATATGATGCTCTTTGAAGTTGCAAATCTTAGAGAAGGAATGTCCGTGTTGGTCCATTCAGCTGGAGGTAGTGTGGTAAGTAAGCCTACTTACTCACAGGGGGTTGAAGGAAAATGTGCTATGTTATTATGTTATTCCTAATGTAGAATAACAACAAAATTGGCATAAGAACTACTGTAAACTCCAGTGTTATGTAGCTTTCAAACTTTTCATTGATCCAGATTTTATATCTGAGAGAATGATTTACAAGTTATTCTGTAGGAGACCAGTGTGTGTGAATAATTTGCCTAAAGATTAAGACATTCACAACGCATTTATGCAATTGTAAAAACAAAGTTGCATACAAATATGCATTTTTGGCAACTGCATTTAAAGATAGTGGCTGGTAATCAAAATCTGTTGCTGGCATTGTATACAACACATCACATGTTTGTAACAAGCAAGACGGACATCTCTTTATGATACAAAACATGCAGAGATGGTCAAAAGCTCATGGACATCATTTGCAATGTAGCTATTCTGTTTGTGTTTTTGTGCATGCCGTGGGCTTCAGAGCCTACCATTTCCCTCAATCATTCCCTCGGTTGTCGTTTAGTGACTAATAACCATTTAAATTGCTGTTTCAGGGTCAAGCAGTAGCTCAGCTCTGCTCCAGTGTGCCCAATGTCACTGTGTTTGGAATTGCCTCATGTTCCAAACATGTAGCCATCAGAGACTCAGTCACCCACATATTTGACAGAAATGCGGATTATGTACAAGAAGTGAAAAAGTAAGAATGGGAACTGTCTACTGGGAAGGTTATTCTAACTCATTGATTGAAGCTTTCTGAATTATTTCTGAAATATTTATAATTTTTTAACAATGGCCATCGTTACCGTGCTAAATTACAGAATTTTTGTAGTTGCTTGATTTTTGACCATTAAATTCTGTTATACACATACATACACACTGTTCCTCCATAGAATTTAATCAAATAATAGGCCACGCTGAATGAACAGGGTGTTGTATAAATGCTAATGTCACACATTGCCTTATTCCATCTTTTATGGCTTTTGTACCCATGGCAACACATGGCTCTTCTCTGAGAGCACCAACAATGCAGGGTGGTGGCTCATACCTACTGGTAGCCTACGCAGCCCAGCAGAACCAATAATGTGTGGATGTCGGATTCATCTTTATTAAATTAAAAACATATTACATTGATCTGCGTAGAGGCAAGCAATTGCTTTACAAATAAGATATTTTGTTATCTTTGCAGTGAGGAAGGTTTCAGTATCGTTGTAATATGATCAACATTTTTATGCTCTATAAACACAACAGCATATTGTCAGATGGTGTGGTCTTTTTTGCCCACTTCTCAGGATCATGAGCATAGCCACAGCATAGCCATAGCATAGCCAGCATACCAGAGCTAGACTACTCTAGCTAAATAGGTGTCCTGAAAGGATACATGGTGGGAAGATACAAATGAAACACTTTTTCATCAAACCTCATTCCTTCACATTTGAGTATATAGTTTAACAATATTTTATCCTTAAGAGGTTTTATCTATCTTATGCTATTCAAATTACTCAGTATATTTAGTTCATCTAATTGAGTTAAGATGGTTAGGGTAACACTGTTTGTGTGAATATGTTTTACCTCAATGGATTTAATGAAGACATGAAGACATTAGACATTAGGCATTAGATTTGGTTGTTTTTTATTTCACACATATCGTTAGGTTTATCATCATAAAATCATCATACAACCCCTGAGATATTTCATCTCATATACACATTATATTCACATATTAACCAGTGCCAATCAATGGATTGCACATCTTACGTTTGTATCATTCAATTGTGAAACAGATATAACTTCAAATAAAATACCTTCTACCACTGTTGTATAAATTCTGCTATGTCCATGCAACTGAATATGATGAAATGTTAAGACCATGCCATTCATTTAATGTCGTTGTGTTTGAAGGATTTCACCGGAGGGTGTTGACATTGTTTTGGACTGTCTTAGTGGCGAGCACACTGCGAAAGGCCTTGCTCTGCTCAAGCCTCTTGGAGCATACGTCCTCTATGGTTTGGACCTTTTATTCATTTTTGCTCATTACGTTCTGATTAATTATAACCATAAATGATTTGTGTCTGTTTTCAGGGACAACAGGAATGTAAACAAAGACCTTAAAGCACAAATACATTTTGCTCATGCCCTTCTTCTTCCAAGTGATATTCGCTCATTTTGCTAAAGTCACAATGTCTGTCTTTTCAGGTGCATCAAACATGGTCACAGGCGAAACAAAGAGTTTTTTCAGCATCGCAAAATCTGTGAGTGAGTTATAGCTGCGACACAGCCCATCGAATAAAGCGATCACAGAAGACATAGAAGACAAAAATGACCGTCTAAGATATAAAATAATAGTTTGTGTGTGCGTCTGGTCTCTGCAGTGGTGGCAAGTGGAGAAGGTGAACCCGTTCAAACTCTACGAGGAGAACAAAGTGATTGCCGGATTCTCCCTCCTCAACCTCCTCTTCAAACAGGGTGGCTGTGTGCGAGTGAAGACGGTGATGGACAAACTGTTGTCCCTTTACAGTCAAGGGAGGATCAAGCCAGTCGTTGACTCACTCTGGGCCCTGGAGGAGGTAAGTCCCGCCCCCCCCCCCAACACGCCCCCCCTCCAGATGATATTTAACTGCCAGGCCAAGTGATGGGATTTGAACTTTGAAGTTGTGAACTAAATTGAGGGGCGAGGGGGGGGGGTGGATAATAATCAGACGGCGGCACAGCAGAAACATGCCGTTTTTTGGGAACTGGAGTTTTGTAAACACTATTGAATGAGGGGAAGTCTGTTTGGTTCGCCACAGCTTTTATGAGACGTTGTCAGCTGCTCTCTGTGGCTGACATTTACCCACAGAAGGTGTGTGGGCTATATCTTCCTTTGAACAAAATTCTTTCACAACAGGCCGCGTAAAAAAGGCACAATGTCTGCCACAACACAACGTAGACCCCAGTGCCTTCTGGATGTGCAAGACTGTGCTTTGTGGGCAGATGCAGAGGCAAATAAGATATATCAATGAAAAAGGTTTATTTTTTGAACCGCTTTTATTTTTTTGAAATGTATGCCTCCCCTCTCTTCCCTCCTCGCTTGGTAACTTGGCAGCAGCTTCAGGGCACTGGCTGGAACCGGTGCCCATTAGGAATCTCATTAAAACACAGTGGCTCAGTGCACCAGGGGTACTGGCCTACCTTCACTTGTGTGTTTGGATTCGGAAGAAATGTTTAAGAGAGTATGTGTCCGATTGAAATAGCTGCATGCAGATTCATCCTGATTTATTCCAAATTGTGAGCTCCACATGCTGATACAAGTGAAACAAATGCAATACGCATCAATTATAGTGCCAAAGGTTGATACAACCTCATTTGAGATGAAAATAAGACAAAGACAAATATTGTATGGTCGACTTAGCGCATTGAACTGTGCCTGACCTATTTATGCTCTGGCCTTTGTTCGCACCATTTCATTAAGCAAATTAATGCTTATACAACAATAGCTTCCAAACAAGCCCCTACAATCATTTGTTTCTCGGTGATAGGAATGCAATACATGGAATCCTCTGTAACATTTTGGGAAAAGTGAACCTTAACTAACTACCTTGTTACATCCTTATGAGCTTCCATGAGAAGAATAAGCATTGAGTGTAATTTGGTAAATCACTATTAACATTAATTTCCCCAGAGAAATGTAAGGTTAAGTAACATTATGTATGTGTAATACTATGTGTATTCACTTTCTCAAGTTTTGAGGAGGAAGAACGCCACCTTTTCATAATTCTCAAAATAATCTTGTGCATTTCATCAGTTTTTATCGAGCAAGGCTGTTTCATGCATATTTGTTTGGAACTGGGCATTCTGTACTGAGCATGAACACACAAGTAAGATCCAGAAATAGTTTGACCCTTAAGACCTGATTTAGCATTCACGCAAGAATATTTTTCTCTAAATGTGATGAATCCAAGAAATCGTTCACAATCTGGTCAGCATCTCCTCATGAAATGAGGAGTTCTTGAGTTCTTGAAGTTCATATTTTGCCAAGGAGACCTGGCAGGCATTTCTTTGGCAAGCCTTCCCCTACTTTCTGATTAGCTTGGGTAGCCAAGCCAAAAACTTAACTGAACATGTGTCTGTGTTATCCCTTAGAGTGGCACATTCAGTAGGGAAATGGATCAAATAATACATGCTTTATTGCCCCCTTTTGAGGTCAATTTAAAGGGAATTTTGTTGTTGCTTCTAGAAATACGTTTTTCTTACATGCACGTAGATGCCCCAAATAATAAATTTCAATGTTTGAATAAAATATATTGAATGAACACTGAGTTTGATTGTCAAGAGTTGTGCATATAACATATTTTTGTTCTGCAAATGTCCTTGGCTTAACATTTAATTGAATAGATATCAAGCTTATTAAAATGCTACCACTTAGATTTACTTTGGGGAATGTCACAGACATTTCAGGTTAAACAAAGAAAACAATGTAAGTTAGATATTTGCTATGAGTGTGCACTGAATGTTTAAAAAGCATGTTTGAAGGAAAAATGTAACGTTTGTTATGTTTTACATTCAGGTGAAAGAGGCCATGCAAAGAATCCATGACAGAGGAAATGTAGGAAAACTAATACTGGACATTGAGAAGTCTCCTACACCTTTGGTAACATATGTTAATTTCATTATCATAGATATTGTATTCTTTATTTTTTGTAATTGGTACAGTCAGGGGAACACTTTCTGCTTTTAAAACATAATTTCAAAGATTTATAGTAACAAATCATTTGACATTTACCTTAATGCTGCATGGTAACAACGCAGATCATTCCAATTCAGATTTACTGTTACATCATAAAATTCTAAATGCTACACTAAACATTGTAAATGCTTCACTATAACAAAATGTTTGATTTTCATTCTACTTGACTACAAGATGGCAAGTGACAGCACAGAGACTAGCGAGGCTGGCGAGGAAGAGGAAGATCCTGAAGGAGACAATGACAATAAGGAGCGCATGCCTTTCATTCAGTAAGCCAGATATACTGCAAAATATGGTTCTACACGCTCTCACCCTGGAGATCAGAAGGAAACTTAACATAGACCTTGCTGTGTGTGTGCATGTGTATGGATTTGTTTCAATGTGTGCGTGCATGTACACGTGTCTGTTGTAGGTTTTCAGGTCATTGGATCACTGGAGTAAAGGTAAACGTTAGGGTAGTCACGATTGTTAATTCAACAGTCGGTGCCACCCTTAAGTGATGTGTGAAGCTAGTCAGGTAATTCGATTTTGTTTGCATTCATCCACGTAGTTGCTTGGAAACAACCACCCCTGGCAGGTGGGGATAAGGTTTTTGAAAGACTTGAATAGGGATACAAAAATGTTTTATTGGAAGGAAACAAATACCATCTTACTGGCTTGTCTACTTGTTGTACACAGAGTTGTGTTATGGGGATGTGTGCAGACCCATGGAAGTGAATCATAACTCGAATGCGCCAGAAAATTAGTATATATATTTTCCCAGAGTTCACAGCTGTATTGTCGTATATTCAAAGTGGGACGCCAAGTGCTTTTTTCATATATATGTAGTGTTGAACCAGAATGTGGTAGTATTTGGAAATATGCTTATTAATAATTAAGTACATGCCAGATTTGAATATATACATGTATTTTGCTGCCATAAAATTTCTAGCAAGAATTTTATAGATTTCTGGACCAAGACTGTGAACCAGTAATGGGTTTGAAAGACTAGCGAGTAATTACATCACATTTAAACATTATTTGGCTTACAATTGATCTTAAAGTGATAAAAATATCTGATTCACTTTTAATTATTTTAGGAAATTTAACATTTGCTCCCTTAGGGTCAAATTCGGTTACCTATTATTACGTCAATACCAAGATATAGCCCAAAAGATTTAATCATTCAATGGAGTTATTTTACATATATTTGCACCCAAAAATGTGTTTGTGCTTACTTCTGGTATATGGCTGTATTATGTAGTTGAAACATATGCCTGCGCTGACGTTAAACTGATACCTTTTTTTGTGAAATGACACTGCTCTATTGTCAACTTTAACTCAGCACTTAAGTTAGCACTTTGATTGACAGTTTCAGACTTTGAGCAATTACATCTACACAAAACAGTTAGGGGGAGATTCAGCCCACACCATTTAGCCTTTCCAAAACTGAGTTTATTAGCTGATTTTGAGGTGTATATTCATTTACTTTTTAACTTTTTCATATAAAAAGATATTTTGAGGTGTGTAGTATACATTCCTGTGTGATATGTTATGGTTATTTTTAAGTTGTTGTCTGCCACTTTAAGGACTGTCTTGTGTCTACATTTATGTTCTTAACACTAGGTATTATAATGGGTTGGAGCGATGTTATTGTACATAATGCATGGAGCCCAAATTGAAATGGTGTGTTTGTGTGTATGTGCAATTTTATGTTTACCTGCTGGTGCCTCGTATTCAAGGGCCATAATATGGCACATGCTTTCTGTTGGAATGAATAGTAGTTTAACTGAATCTAGTTCAATGTTCAGTAAAGGTATTGCTGTGGGATTATCAATGCGTAATCCTTGTTGTCAAGAAGCGCAGTTTCATTACTGTTACTATGGTATCCATTAAACATACTTTTAATGGACACTAGTATTTGTTTACCTGTCAGTGCCTCGTACTTAAAGTGCCATACGACTATACAAAACATTTCTTCAAATGGCAAGCCATTGAAATGAAGAAAGTTCAATGTAAAGTAAAACATTTTTGGAATAGGATTTACATGTTACTTGTTTTGAAAAATAAAATATATTTAAAAAAGTATATTGTCGCAAAATCATTAGATGTACTCATATTAACCTTGTTCACATGAAATGCATATAGAATATCTTATTTTACTATATTATAATACAATAAAAATGCACACATTGATCTAATGTAAGATTTTTGTCATATTCAATTGTCCATCTTCGAATCCATATCGGACACACCTCTTCATGGGAGCCTTGGGATTTGTTTCACGCGTCATAGAACCAGACCAATGACATTACTGGAAAGGTTTCAGCTTGTAGGGTAACATGACTGAGATATCAGCGATGTCCGCTCTGCTTGGGCCTAACAACGCCCCCTAGCTGCTCTAAAATCAATGTAAACCACGGCCTCTAGTTTCTTAATGCTGTCATATAACGGTAACTGTAACGGTTGCTATAGACAACCTAATAAGATTTCACAAACTAGAGACACAGCAACATAAAATTATTGCCAAGCAACAAAGTTTGTTTTACATTTAAATTTATACTCAAAATGAATTGTAATGAAATCACGGGTGTGATGGCATCTCCATCACAACCATGTCCATAATTTAAAGTGTAACATATACTTTGAAAGGAGCAGAGGGCCATGAAAGCATAGATATACCATTTTTACAGTAGGACAAACACAGGTGTGCCTCATGACACAAATGCTCCTTATATGTACCAGTGCACGAGTAGTAGCCTTACTTTCTTTTCCCCTCCGTTTTCCTTTTCAGCGTTTCAGGAATTTCTCTGTAAAGATGGACTCATTGCAAAAACGCTTTCTAGCTGTAGAAACGCTGTAGTACATATTCAAGGCCACTATGTGGAGCTGGTTCTCCACAAAAAAAGAAGACGACAAGGCGGAGCATGCACATCAAGTCTACGCGCTCTATACAAACATGCAGTCGAGGAGGAGAAAGCAGTTGTTAAACCTTGTAGCTTGAGCAGAAAATACTTTTTGATGTACAGTTAGTAATTAAATTTACCAAGGGTCTGTATTTAAAGCTACAAAAATAATACAAATCAAATCAAACAAAACATTTTTGACGGAACTCTAACGTTGCCCAGCTGGTAGGGGGGCAATGACGTCATAGTTTGCGTATCAGGCGTCCCCACGAAAACGCATTGGGCCGTTTATTTTCTTTTTCACCCTGGGACCTGGTTTCAAAAAAGTGTGTTTTCGGGCACCGAAAATGCCAGATCTGTCTGGACGGTCGGCCCAAACGCACAAGACTTCTGCGTTTTCACATAATAAAACTTTTCCTCCTACCCGTGCCCTGGTACATAAAAAGAGCAGACTAATAATTGTGAGTATAAGTGTTATGAGGGACAACTGTGATTGTCCTACAATGATACCTCTGTGGAACAGGTATATTGCTTATGAAGTAAATAGCAATGTCTTTGTTTATTGTGGCAATCCATATTGCATGATACATTTCTAGCACTGCCATCACCGTTACTGTATGAAAATAATTAAATTCTCATGATCTCAACATAATAATGAGATGATTTTCTACAATTATGTATAATATATTCAAATGGTCACTGTTTATTACACGTGTGGGCATTGACCATAAGTTTTATTTTTTTAATCCCTTTTCTTTCAGGTTCTGTCCATTTGCCAGAACGTTTTCCCACACAGATCCCCTGCTCCACTGGTCTGCAATATCACACTCTAAAAATACCTTTCTTGTTTCAGTCTGTATTTTTAGAGAAGCCCTACGTTTAGACACAATCAATCCGACTATGAAATAGTAATATTTTACTATTTTCTACTATTTTCACACAACCAGGAAAAATGTCAATATTGTTATTAGTTATTATACATTATTATATTATTATGTTGTGATATTCACAACACATTTGCACCAAGGTACACATCTCAGAACCCACTGTACAGTTCATGAATTGCTGACCCGTTTCTATTACTGTACATTTATTATGTGTGTTCTCTACGTTAGTCTAAATTTATCACGAGAAGGTAAAATGATCTAAATCTACTACAGCAACACACCTATTTACTCATACAGAACATTCTAACGGTGAAGCACACCATGAATTTACTGCTTGTTTATGAAATGAAAGAGAAACTGCTTCGCGCACCGTGTCCCAGGCAAATATTTATGAATGGCTTCGAGACAGGGACGTCGTTGTTGATCCCTCCACCCGTAATGAACCCCCTCCTCTTCCTGATGTTTGGAAGGACCCTAACATAATTTGAGCCAATAGAAATGGAACACTAAAGGACACAGAGAGGGTCTGTATATAAGGCACCGTCCACTGGTATACCTGGTCCCCGTTGACAGTATACGTGTCGTGCGGCTAATAGTGTGATCAAGTGGCCTTAAACATGGTGCGCCTGGCCCTCTCTGTCTTTCTAGTGCTTTGTGTTTCCTTGGTCCAAGAAACATCTTGCCGCCCGTCTCGCACCAGGAAGGCTGTGCCAGGTAAACAGACAGGTAACTCATCGATCTTGCACACGTGGTAAGGTATTTCATGGATATTATTTTAACGATGTTGTACCATTTCATGTAGCTGCAGAGGATGACGACGTCAAATCCCAGTTAGAAAAGCTCTGGCAAGAGGTCAACTCCTTAAAGGAAATGCAGGCTTTGCAGACAGGTATTGACATACACTTAAAAAAAACTACTTACATTTTCTATTGTTAATATTGTTGATGAACACCACTATTTTATGAAAGTGTTTGTACGTGTTTTAGTACATTTCAGTTATTTAGCAAGGCTGAGGTAACTCAACAATGAGGTGATTCATTTTTAAAACCATACCACTGCACACAAGGTCATTGTGTCGCAACAGACCAAGTTAGTTCAGGCTCATGATGTAAGGCCCTGCCTCATCTTTGAGGGAGTGAGAACACTACATTTATTGCAGTGTATCTGATAAAGGCCTTCACATGGTTATAGTATGAAGTGGTTTATAATCATCAGCCATTGAATGTGACTCATAAAGGCCTTTGCTTTGCGCTCCTCAGTTTGCCTGCGAGGGATCAAAGCGGTCGGAAAGTGCTATCTCACAATCGAGGAACCAAAGCACTACCACGAAGCAAACGAAGACTGCATCGCACAGGGGGGCACCCTGGCGACGCCGCGGGACGTGAACGAAAACAACGAGCTGAAAGACTATGCAAAGCGGAGTGCGCCGGGTTCCAAGGACTTTTGGATTGGAGTGGCTGACATTGTGAAAGAGGGCCAGTATGTTGATGTCAACAGTGTGCCCATCAGCTACTGGAACTGGGACCGCTCCAAGAAGCAGCCCACGGGTACCAAGAGGGAGAGCTGTGTTGTTCTGTCCGTGGCTGCACAAGGAAAGTGGTATGATGAGGTCTGCCGCAGCCAGAAAAAATATATTTGCGAATATATTATTCCATAAATTACTATTGCTGTGGAAGGGACCTGGATGGTTGTTGACCCTGAAGGTCATTTGTGCTGGTCATTATTAAAAACAGGCATTCTCTTTCAATTATCCATTGCAGCTTTCCCAAAATTTCCATACTTATTTGCCTACAGTTGTTATCTCACAATTAACCTGGTTTTTGCTATACTTGTTTATGATGTGTAATGTATAAATAAACATAAATGATCAGAGCAAAGTATGCAATGCAACTGTGGGCATGAATATATAGCAGCCGTTTGATACATATACTGTATATCCATTGTGTTCTGATAAAAAAGGTACAAGTAAGGCGTAAGAAGGAGAATACTGTACTGTCTCAGTATGATGGCTAGGATACATCTGGAATGTGTCTAATGAATGAAAAGTCACCTCAAGTTTGCCAAGAAGAATTAACATATGCCAAATAAATAAATTCGATAAATAAATACTTTCACACAATTATTTGATTTATTTTATTTTTCAATGTCAACCATGGTTTATCTAAATTAAGATTTCTGCTCATTTATAAACTGTGCAGTGATAATAGCATATACATTCTACGTATTTATTGGGTTTCACAATTTGTATAATTGTATATTCTGAACCAAAATAGGAACCTTCTTAATAACTAAGCCCAAATACCTCACACCATTGGGATTTGTTTTAATGTTGCAATTCAGGTAGACTATTCGATTCGAGATTTACGTATACTGACCTCTAGCGTCAGAAAATATGTCTTATTATACGACCCGTGTCTACGTCTCTATTTCCATTTGCTGGGGGAAACAACATACAAAACATGATGCATTATTATAAGATAAATGTAGCAACACTGATTACACTCAAGTTAATCAGTATTTGTGCTATTGTGTTTATCTTTGTTGCATAGTATACATAGTCCTTTCGATAATCCTTTAAAAAAATCCTCGTGCAATTCATCCTCCTGGTAAATTGTAATATATATATATATATATATATATATATATATATATATATATATATATATATATATATATGTGTGTGTGTATAAATATAGATTAACTGAAGCTTGTGCATTTCAAACACACAGAATCATTGACAGCCACGCATCCATGGCTCTGACCATCACATCCTCGTTCTGTGACGCGAGCAGAGACGAGCCGACTGAAGTATCGCGTAGTTGCGCACCCGGCCATGTTTCTTTATTGATAGTAGGCTACTCTGTGTGTGTGTACCAGCGTAACAGGGAAAGTGTTGCGATCACTTTGATAAGTCTCGAACTTTCGGCAAGTTTTATTTTGTTTTCCGATCGGCCGCACCGACAGCGAGCCAAACACAAACCATGGCCGTGTCCACCTCCGTGATGTTGCGCCGTTGACACCACCCCCCCCCCCCTTGTCCGCCTACTACTAGACGTGTGTCTAAAACTGTCGTCCAAATGGAAATGGTGCCTAGCGAGGAGAACCAGCTCGTACCCAAAGAGGTGAGATTTGTTTTTTTTTAAATAGACCCCTTCACAGATCTTTTGAAAAGGACACCTAATTGTAATTGGGAACATCTTTTTCTGGCGGCCACGCCAGAAAAAACATGTTTTATTATTTCAAAGAAAGTTCGGTCCCGAACAGGTCATCGTGCAACCCGTCTTTTTTTAATCACACGGTTTCGCAGTAAACACGAACAGTGAACACTGAAGCTACGTGCGACCGGGACGGCCTTTACGCGACGAAGCTATCCCGGGTTAGCCCGTTCGTTAGCACTTGGGCTAGTTAAAGCGCAGCGGGTCGGACAATATGACAAACGGTGGGGGTGGTATTTCCGATCATTTCCGATCATTTCACTGAGGTGACTGACGGCGAACACTAAATGGTTCATCGGGATTTTTCGCACGGGGGGGGGGGATAGTGGGGTCGTCTCCACTTGTCAAGCAGTAACCACATAGCTCTCAAAACAAAAGCCAGCTGTGGCGTTAAAGAGCTAGCGGTGCGCTGGTGGTGGTGGTGGTCAGCTCCGGGGCTACCACCTAGCCACTCGCGACGGAGCTAACGCTGGCTGTGCTTAGTGTTTATGATCGTGTACCACCGACGGACTCCTCGGTTGTCAGGAATAAACACGAATGCGTTAATAAAGCCATCCCTGCTCGTGTCATTTTTGGTGTAAAAAAAAAAAAAAAAAATGCGCATTCGAAGAATCACTCGACTCGACTTGACTTTATGTGTGCTGTCAACAACAGCGCCGATACGTAGAGGAGCTAACACTAGATGACATTGTGAATTTCCTCGTTTAGAAAAAGATGACACACACGTTCAGGGTTCCCTGTTTTTTTTTAAATAGCTTCTGGCTTTTTTGACATTAAAACCCAGTTCATGTTGGTTCAGTGGAAGCGTTGTTTTTAGTTTATTTGTTGTGAACGTCTACGTATGTAACTTTAGTATCTTTTGAATTGTTAAAAGTATCCTTTCATTGAAGACAAATATGTACATTCGAGTTTATTTGAAACGATTAATCCAAACCATCATACTCATTGTTGACGTATTCTGTTAGGCTGTTGCCTTTCTGGATTGAACTTGTCATTTGAGCTAGTTTTATTTTATTTTAAATATGAGCCAGTACTGGTTCTTCATAATATCTTTACAAAATAAAAGCATCTGAATAGCCTGACAACAGAATATGTAACCTTTTATAGCGGTAGTATTTGGCTCTGTAAAACAAACCAATATAAGACATATTTTCTTATTTCATTACATCTCCTATGATATGCTTTGGGGCACGTCCCATTGGTGATTGAACTGGCCTTCTTGTCCCCTCATGGTACATGGAAACAAGTCACATAGATGTCCATTTTCTATAGTCTAATCGTTGTAACACAAATGTATTAATTGGCCTGTTTGACATTGAAATGGTATTTTGTTATTTGTTTGATAATTTGAGCATCGCAGTGGATCTGGGTGGGGAGCAAATAACAATTTGTTTCCCACCCACTTGGGTGCAACTAGATTACATGATAAGGATAACTGCAACTGCACCCTGTGCATAAAGATTGTTTGAGTTTTAAATGGAAAATATCAATGAATGTTGAGCGAGTTTTGTTTTGCCTGGTGAGGTTTTTTGCCTGAGTAATTTGTTTTGCCTTAGATGCTTCACAATTGGTCCCTGGTAAATAAATACCTTTATTTTGTCAATGAACATCCATGTCAGCGTTGGAAATGCCAAATCTATTGAGTATTTGACTCAACAATTTTCCTCTGTTATCAATTTTGTTTTAATGATCTTTATAATGATCTTTATTCTCGTAACTTACAACTGCACTTGAACTTTGTAGTACTTGTAGGTTTGTACATTATGCAATGTTCAGTTGGTTTTTATAGCTTCTAGAGCGTTTTATAGTACTGCTGCCTCATCCAGGGCTTAATCTGAGCACTGCACCCTCTATTACAATGCTGTTTTGTGCTATATGTATCAAGTTATTTAATTGTGCTACACTCCTGTTAGAATCAATGATTGATTACACTCATTTACTTGCCTTTATTATCATCCAATCCCTCTTTTCTGTCCAAACATGATGTTATTTTACAACGGCATCATAGTATGTTGAGTAACTGAAGGAAGAAAGTGAACTGCTGAGCTTGATCTGCAGTCTATGTTGCATGTAGTTCAACCAGTTTGTTTGGTTTGGTTTATTTATTTATTTCTTAGATAGGAGATGGTTTTGGTTTCGTTTGTGTTGACCCCAACATCTCCACTTGGGTTATTAGGGTATGTTTTGGAGTTGCAGACAGTCTTTGTTTGATGAGATGAAGAAGAAGTTTTCCCAGGTATAGACATGCCATTTGTGTGCATGAGATTGCAATATGCACGCGATCTGTTTGTTTGCCATTACACCATCCAAAACGTACAGAGAATGTTAACTGCTCAGTGGCATCAGGTGGGTGTGATAGTCACACACGCATGCATATGAATGCTTTATTTATCTTACTAAGGCAGACAATAACCCAGTCTTCTACTGTTATGTCATGGTTAGCTCAGTTAGTTAATATGGTTCCTTAAATTTTAAATACCACTGTGCGGAACGTGGATTTTGCAAAAAGCGATGTTTAGCTGTTAGCTGTTAGCCCCCAAAGAGTCATCGTGTAATCTTAACACTGCTTTGAATTACCTGATTTGGACATATTCCTGTGTGTGTATCAGTCCGAGTTAGCCAATATTAACACCATGCTATGGCTGTTTGTTTATACACCTTTTTATATTCAGATTGTCAGATGAATTTGTGTTTTGGTCGGCCTAATCGTTGGCCACTGTTTGGCTTTGTTTTTAAAATGGAATGGATTTTTGTGTGTCTCTGTATGTCTTGCGGTTTTATATTAATCAAGCTTAATGATGCATTCCTCCGAGTGGGGACTCATAACACAAAATAATTACTGTGGTACCGTTGACGTTTTCCTCTACAGTATGACGTTGGCAGTGGCACACACAGCCTCAGGAATGTTCCATCCCTTCTCTTATACTAACTTGAGGCTTTACACAAGTGCATCATGTTGGAAGTCACTTAAATGCCCGCCAGGCGCTTGGACAAATGTGTGAAATGTTTTTTCTCTCTCTCTTTGCAGATTGAAAATGCTGCGGAGGAGCCCAGAGTGCTGTGTATCATTCAGGATACCACCAACTCCAAGACGGTCAACGAAAGGCTGACCGTCAACCTTCCAGCGTCCACGTCCCTCTCCAAACTTCACGAAGACGTGGCCCACAAAGCCGGCTACGTGATCGGCACCTTTGACCTTGCATGGGGCAACATATCCGAAATGGTAGGTCCATTTTAAAACCAGAATGCAGTTGGAACCATTTTTTGCGAATGAGTCATACTGAACGGGCAGCGTACGAGTTTAAACATGCGCTCACCGTCTGCACCGAAAGGGTTTCCGTGGGTGTTGTGTGCATGTATTTAATGCACTCCTCTTTTTGGTACGTGAGCTTTGGCTAATCCGGCCACTGATCCAGGCCAGAGCCCAGGTTGTGTTGTTATCTCACATAGTAGGTCAGTGGATTAAGGCTTGTTTCCACTGAAGCCTTGATAACTCCTCAGCCTGCTCATAAGGAAAAAAAAAAAAAAAAAACACTCTTTGTTGATCGTCTGTTGGGTTCAACATACACTTTCGTGACTGCATTATTTAACTTTCAATAATATGACAACGTACGTTCACGTCTGTGTATAGCGTGTGTGAAAACCAGCATGTTATGTATATATCCGGTTGTTTTTTCGTGACCACGCCGTGTCCTCTTTACCAGACCCCACTGGATCAAAGCAGTGCGATTACACTCTCAGAGTCTGGTTTTGAGGCCGGCAAGAGGAATTTCCTACAGCTCACTGACAGAGATGGAGAGCAACCCCAGATGGCGTCGGTGAGTGCCTAATTACACCCAGTGAAAAATAAACCACTTTTGGTCGGGGGGGGGACTTTTGTGTCACAGCTGCAATAGCCCGAATTGTCTGCAATCCTGTTATTTGTGTCCTTTTTTGCACTCAGGATGAGTCAGGGACCGCAGACAGCAGTGGCTTGGATGATAGTTCCCAAGAGCGTTTCATCGGACCACTGCCAAGGGAGAGCAGTGGTGGATGTAGCAGTGACTACAGCAGCCCCTCCTACTCCTACTCTTCTATACTGAACAAGTCTGAGACAGGTGAGGCCGCGGGCCGACGGCTGATTCATATGTTAAATCCCCCACCAGGAAGAATAACACTCACGCTCCCCGTCCAACCTCTTTTTGATCTTGCCACAGGATACGTAGGCTTGGTGAATCAGGCCATGACCTGCTATCTGAACAGCCTCCTACAAACGCTGTTCATGACCCCAGAGTTCAGAAATGCACTGTACAAGTAAGAAGTTCAAAGCTCGACGCTGCAAACGTTGCATTTCATAGTAAGGCTAGCGTTGTTATACATATTTTAACAATGTAAATTAATTTTACAGCTGGGAGTTTGAGGAATCTGAAGAGGACTCGGTCACCAGCATCCCTTACCAGTTACAAAGACTGTTTGTTCTGCTGCAGACCAGTAAGAAACGGGCAATTGAGACCACAGATGTGACGAGGAGTTTTGGCTGGGACAGTAGTGAGGGTGAGTATTGTATAAAGAGAAACCATCACGCTTGGCTATTTTCTTACACAGGATGGCACTGCTCCATGTGTGTGTGTAGTCTGCAACATCATCTTCATTTCCGCAAAACAATATGCAAATGTTGGAGAATTTGCTACATTGGGCTCGTATTTCAGTTCTCCAATTGTCCGATTTCTGGGGAATTTTGTAAACAAAATTTCTTTTGCATATTTTCTCAGCGAAAACATGTTGTAGACCGTGACCGTTTCCCAACACAAACATTAGCCAAGTGTGACAGTTCCCCTTTCTTTTATTCCTATCCGGTCTTTCTGTCAAGGGCTAGTAAATCAGCTCAAAACATGACAATATTACCATTGTTAATGTAATTTTTCACAGTAATATGGTGTAATGTAAGATTTTACATTATATGCTTTTGTCCGAGCCTAATGGGAAAATAAAGTCAAAATATATATCAAAATGTATGTATATTATAATTATCTATCGTACATCTAATCATATTCACTTTGTGTTATCAATTCAGCCTGGCAGCAGCATGATGTCCAGGAGCTGTGCAGAGTCATGTTTGACGCTCTGGAACAAAAATGGAAGCTGACTGAACAGGTGAGAGAAAGTGACAGCCTTGCGCATGCATTTAGATTGCCCCGTATGAGTTAAATCAAAAGGGCTACTGTAGGACGAGGGGAGAGGGTCAATAAAGCTCTGGTGGCTTGCTATTTCTGATATCACGAGTTGGTGCAAACTGTCAACCCTTCGGTGTGTGTGTCTGTGAGGGTCTTTGTGCCTTGCAGCTACTGCGTCTGAAGATGTGATCTCCTCTGCTACGTTTGTGACACAATTAACACATGCCTTATGGAGGCTGACTCCGGGGCCGTCTCTATGATTTAAAGTGAAACCAAAGGTCACTCCTTTTGGAAAGAAAAAGAATAACTTGAACAATGAGACACGGAGAGGTTTGCTAACCGATGTTTAAAAGATCAGTACCTTTTTATGCAAACACAATGTTAACAAATCTTGTGTAAACTATTATTAAGTATTAATGTAATGTACTCTACTATAACGTACAAATGTAATTGCTCTGTATTATGTCTACCATTTGGTCACAATCCACATGGGTTGACTTTCACGATGGGTCCCCGTCAGGCTGACCTGATCAACCAGCTATACCAGGGAAAGCTGAAGGACTACGTACGCTGTCTGGAGTGTGGCAACGAGAGCTGGAGAAACGACACCTACCTGGATATCCCTCTTGTCATCCGACCGTTCGGAGCCAGCCAGGTTTTTGGCAGTGTGGTGCGTCAACGTCTCGTGTCGCTTTGCCTTGTGTACCTCTTTTTCCCCCCATTGCAAGCAACCCTAAACGTGTGCTGGTTCTCTGCGTGTACTGCTCTGCACCTTATTTCTCGTAATACTCGTGTGTGCCACAATAATGGTGTGTCATCTGCACTTGCCGTCACAGGAAGAGGCTTTGCAGGCATTCGTCCAACCAGAAACCCTGGATGGGGCCAACCAGTACTTCTGTGAGCGATGCAAGAAAAAATGTGATGCTCGTAAGGTGAGCATACTAAAAAGAAAACTGCGACAGAGCAGAGGTGCTGAGCAAAGCTAGTGAATCGTCATTGTACCGTGTTTGTAATCAATGCTCTCTCCTCTCAGGGGCTGAGGTTTTTGCACTTCCCCTACTTGCTGACACTACAGCTCAAGCGCTTTGACTTTGATTACACCACTATGCATCGGATCAAACTCAACGACCGAATGACCTTCCCAGACGAGTTGGATATGAGTCCCTTCATGGATGTAGAAGACGAGGTGAGAGCATGACCATAACTTGATTTGTGTCTTTTAGTGACCCAATTAATTTGAATCAATCAATTTTAATTTGCCCTGATTGTTGTCTGCGAATGCTTTTCTCTCTAGAAGTCACCGCAGACCGAGAGCTGCACGGACAGTGGAGCAGAAAATGAAGGCAGTTGCCACAGTGACCAGATGAGTAATGACTTTGCCACAGACGACTGTGTTGATGAAGGCATCTGCTTAGACAGCACGGGCAGCGCAGAGCGAGGGTTGAAGCCAAAGGTAGCTGAAACAGCGGTAATATTTGCTTTAGACTTAAAGGCCCATATTGTTTGAGTGGTTAAACCATCGCAACACTCTCTCTAACCAGGCTTTACTAAAACATCTGTTAACGATGGTATTATGTCACGTGTTGAAGAGCGTTTAGCACGTGCACGCCATCACCCGAAGGGTTAACGATGGTTTGTCCTTTTAGAACTTAATCTAATTTGTAAAAGTTTGTGTGCAGGAAACTGTGAATAGAACACCACACAATATCATCTTGTGTCGCTGACCAAATGGCTGCTGCTATAGTTTACATTTGTGGCGAGGCTCGCCCATGCCCAATGCTGTTGAAGTAAAGCCAGGAGATGACGGTTATGATGGTTTACCCACCCAGAGTAGAGTTCACGTTTTTTAATTACTGTTGTGGTTGTGTCTGTCTGCATTACAATCGGTTGTTTCCTCCGTCCCCATCTGCAGAATTCGCTGACTTTCGAGCTCTTCTCTGTGATGGTGCACTCTGGGAGTGCTGCAGGCGGCCACTACTATGCCTGTATCAAGTCCTTCACTGACGGCCAGTGGTACAGTTTCAACGACCAGCATGTCAGTAAGGTAAGCATCGCCAAAAGGACCTCCTCGACCAACACAACACTATTGCACGATGAGACTCAACGATTCACAAGGCTCAGCTGTGGAAAGCCAACCGCGTTTGTGTGTGTGTTGGTGTGTGTGTGTGTAGATCTCCCAAGAAGACATCAGGAAGACCTATGGAGGGTCCACAGGAAGCAGAGGCTATTATTCCAGTGCCTTTGCCAGGTCAGTTGGTGCTGGCTGCTGTGGTTCACTCAGTACAGTTACTTTTACATGGTTAGTAGTCAGCATATAAGATCAATCGGGCGGCGAATTGCAGTGCGTATCCGACATCCCGGCGGAGAACTGCGAATGCTCGAGGGGTCAGATTACGGATACGGAGTAGTATACTTTAGTCTTTACTTGCATACTGTATGTGCAGCTCATTCATATTCATTATGACTGCCGGTATATGTCATTTTCTATATGTAAATACTGGTAATGGATTGGGTATTGCTACTTTTCTGTGTTTTTCAATGTTGTTGTTATAAGGGGGGCGATTGTACCAATCTGACTTTTTATGGCCCTTGCGCACATAATCAGTTAATTATGTGAAAAGGTTAAAAGACCCTGACACTGTTTAATAATTCAAATATAAATGTAGTTAACGTTGATGCTTCCCCCCCCCCCCCTTTCCCACAGCTCTACGAATGCCTATATGCTGATTTATAGGTTGAAAGATCCTTCAAGAAACACAAGTAAGGGTTTTTGTCTTAAATTGAGACTACAGCATAAAAAGGGTGACTGACCTTGGCACTATGGTGTCAGCTGGTTATCATATAACCAGTATGATTGGAGTCATTCAATTATATCCACGCCTGCCAAGTTATTGGTACATAAAATAAACACCACATCAGACATCACGGTGTGCCCATTCAGTCGGTGAATCGAATGTTTTAATCACCACAAAATGGTGTAACTTCAAGTGCTGTTAGTTGTGCCTGCGTTCTGCTCTCTGAATGTGTGGTGATGGTGTCTGTGATTGACAGAGTATTTAGATCCGGAGGACTTCCCTCAGCACATTAAGCATCTGGTCCAGAAGGAGAAGGAGTCCGAGGAGCAGGAGAAGCGACAGAGGGAGATTGAACGCAACACATGCAAGGTAAGCCAACAAGGTTCTGTGTTTTTGTGTTTGCCCTCCAATTCAGTCGGTTATGTCTGTTTCTTTCATTTATTATTATTTTTATTATATCATTTTTATTATATCATTTAAATGTTTTTTTTCTTGTATGCATTTTCCTTCTCAGATTAAACTGTTCTGCCTGCATCCTGGGAAGATGTTGACCATGATTGAGAACAAGCTGGAAGTGCACAAGGATAAAACCCTCAGGGAGGCAACACAGATGGCCTACAAGGTAGGCTACGTCTAATGACGGAAGACGGGTAGCTTGTGTCCTTTTTGTTCATTAAAGCAAACGAATAACGCAACGAAAAGATGCGTTTTTTAAATGGAATCATTTCCTGTTCGGATTCTATAGGGCTTCAGGGATGTGAAGTCAAGATGAGCGTGTGGTTTGATCCCATTGTGTTTTTTTTTTAGGCCTTTAGATCAGAGATCACTCTGCTCTCAGATCAAGATAAGCAAGGCAGGTCATGTGCTCTGTGTGTTGTCTCGTCACCCAGCTGCTGGAGCTGGACGGCGTGGTTCCTCCGGACTGCTGCCGCCTGGTGAAGTACGACGAGTTCCACGAGTATCTGGAGCTCTCGTACGAGGACGACGAGGACACGCCCATGGGCATGCTGCTGGGCGGGGTCAAGACCTCGTACATGTTCGACCTGCTGCTGGAGACGCGTCGGCCGGAGCAGGTGTTTCAGCCCTACCGGCCTGGAGGTCAGTAGGTCGCCGTAGGACTACGCAGACCGCTTTAAAACCTTTTTTTTTTTTTTTTGCTTTTAACATTTTCAGAGGGAGAGGTTTATCTGTATGGCTATGTCTTCTCTTGGCGCTAATCAAGATTATATGCAGCAGATAATATTATGGTTTATTATGTAGTATTGATAATGAACTTTCATGATCTTGCAAACTGTCTTCAGTTTGCTAGATCAGGTCAGAAAGGTACGTCTACTGTCATTTGCTTGTGCGTCATTCCAATGTGTGTGTCGTCCCTGGGTGATGTGTGTGTGTGTGTGTGTGTGTGTGTGTGTGTGTGTGTCTGCAGAGGTGATGGTGAAGGTTCACGTCGTGGACCTGAAGAACGACACCATTGTTCCTCCCATCAGTGTCAGGGCTTACCTGAACCAGAGCGTTACGGAGTTCAAGCAGCTCATCGCGCAGGTAGCCGTTGTCTTGTTTCCCTTCTCCCAGTAACGCCTTCGTACCCACTGTACACCGTCCGTCGATGGAAGAGAGTGGGCGTGTCCGACGCATGGGGTAAAACACGATCTGCGTATGACGTGTGTATGGCGACTATCGAACCACTTATTTAGTCACCGAGAGGCTAGATCGGGAAAATATGTTTTTGCCAGACGCGCTGCTTGTTCAAAGAATCACTTAAAAATGGGTACTGCGTTTTGTTGGTTTTATTAGAGATAAGTTAAAAACGTTCCATGGTAGCATAGTCCTAAAGTGATCTGTGCTAAAGTGCGTTAAATGTTAATAGATTGTGCGGTCAGCAAAGTTGGACTTCCCCCGTCCACCCCCTCTCATCTCAAACATTTCATTCAAGAAAAACCTCGCGTGAACAGCTGACTTTTACCACTGATCCTGACTGACGTAGCCCCAACACCACGTGACCTGTCAGTCTGCCTATACCTGTCACCAACAACGTGCGTATGACGTGATCTGATTGGCCGACGGATCCGTCGCTGCCTGAAAAACTTTTCTCAACTTTTGGACGCAAGAGACGGAGCCGATTTGACGGACGGACCCACAATGCATTTCGGGAGCGTCCCCATGTAAAGTCAATGAGATCCGTCGACGGACGTGTACAGTGGGTACGAGGCGTAAGTCTTGGGAGTCGGATTCAGATTGTGTGCACCGTCACGGCCTGGGAGCGGACAGTGGAGGCTTTGTGTGTGACTCTCTCTTTGGTGTGTGTGCTGTTGTCATGTGTTCTCCAGGCCACGGGGCTCTGTGCAGAGACCATGCGAGTGGTGCTGGAACGCTGCTACAACGACCTCCGCCTGCTCTTTGTTCCCAACAAGACTCTGAAAGCTGAAGGCTTCTTCAGGAGCAACAAGGTGCGGTTGCCCTTTTCACGTTATTTTTTTTTTTATAGCCAAACAGTGAATTTAATTTGTCTTCCTTTGCCAAGCCACTCACTCACTCACATCCTGTCTCGTTGTGATTGCCCCTCAGATTTTCGTGGAGAGCTCTGATTCCCCAGACCAACAGGTCACGTTCACCGACTCCCACTTGTGGAAGTTGCTGGATCGCCATGGGAACACGATTCGACTGATGGTACTGCTTCCAGAGCAGTTGCCCGGCGCCCTGACCAACAGAACTGCCGGCCAGCGAGCAGGCGGTGCCTCGGACGGCTCCTTCGAGGGCTCAAAGGCCAGCAGGAAGCCCGTGGAGGCGATCCTGGAGGAGAGCACCGAGAAGCTCAAAAGCCTCTCCTACCAGCAGCAGCAGCAGCAGGGCTCCAGCAACAGCGACAGCCAGAAGAGCTCGGACACTAGCGACTTTGAGCACATCGAGTCCCCAACTCAGGAACTGGACTCTTGCTCCTCCTCCGCGTCGGCGGCGGCGGACAACAGAGAGCTGGAGGACCGGATCCAGGCGGCGGCGGCGGCGGCGGGGGTGAGCGGCGGCGGCGGCGGCGGCGGCGCCGGCCCCGCCCCCCCCTCCTCCTCCTCGGACCCCGACAACCAGTTTGCCGGCGGCGGCGAGGAGCGCTCGGACTCGGAGGTGCACAACGACCGCAGCACCAGCTCGGTGGACAGCGACATCCTGAGCTCCAGCCACAGCAGCGACACGCTGTGCAACGCCGACAGCGGGGCCGCCGTCCAGCTGGCCAACGGGCTGGACTCGCACGGCATCACCAGCAGCCGCCGCTCCAAGGCCCACGAGGGCAAGAAGGAGACCTGGGACACGGCGGAGGAGGACTCCGGCACGGACAGCGAGTACGACGACAACGGCAAAAGCAAAGCCAGCGGCAGCAGCGCGCCGTTCGTGTACTTCCGGGTGTCGGAGCCGCGTGCCCACGGCGAGGCGTCCGGAGACGCCCAGAAATGTACTTGCTACTTTCTTTCTTTTTTTTTTTAAATGTTTTTAAATATTTAGAGTTTAGAGATATTTTAACAGTTTGTGGATGAGGAAAAATGACAACACAACACATTAATGTAGGTGACTTACCAAAGATCTGCATTTGAGAACCAAAGTGGAAAGCTGCTTGTATTGTTTTATCACATTCTATGCACAGCAGCTGGTATGGGATGCTTTTAAACTGCAGCTGGGGGCCTTTTCACCTTTTTTTTTTTTTTTTTTTTTCCATCAGCCAAGCTTATGTATATCATAGTATTTTAAGTGAATGGGCGATCATCGTTGCTCATCTGTGTCCCACAGGCATACTCGTCCACGTGGATAAGCGGATAACGTTGGCCGCCTTCAAGCAGAACCTGGAGCCCTACGTAGGAGTGGGGTCCACCCAGTTCAAAGTGTTCCGCGTGTACGCCAACAACCAAGAGTTTGAGAGCGTGCGGCTTAACGAAACCCTCTCGTCCTTCTCTGACGATAACAAGGTCTGTATTCTTTTCAGAATTAACCAAGTGTCACATGGTGTTTGTCTTTTTAAACTGGTGTGAGGGTACAGACTCTGATGATGATGATGATGATGATGATGATGAGGGGGCGTGATTTGTACACAATGCAGATAACGATCAGACTAGGAAGAGCACTGAAGAAAGGGGAGTACAGGGTGAAGGTGTACCAACTACTGGTGAATGAAGCAGAGGTATGCACTTCTTGAATTATTGTTGTTTTCCATTTGCAGCCACCGGCAATACTTTTTTTGCTTACTTTTCCTTCTTTCTTTTTGTTATATCCCCCAGCCCTGTAAGTTTCTTGTGGACACAGTGTTTGCGAAAGGCATGACTGTGAGGCAGTCTAAAGAAGAGCTGCTTCCACAAGTAAAAGAACAGTGTAAGCTTGATCTCAGCATTGAGAGGTGAGATTGTTTTGGTGTAGCCACTGTCGTAAACGACACGCAGCCTTTTGAATTCTTGTCCTGTAATTCATTTCTTGGCATTAAAACTGTGTGTGTGTGTGTGTGTGTGTGTGTGTGTGTGTGTGTGTGTGTGTGTGTGTGTGTGTGTGTGTGTGTGTGTGTGTGTGTGTGTGTGTGTGTGTGTGTGTGTGTGTGTGTGTGTGTGTGTGTGTGTGTGTGTCACCAGGTTCCGACTCAGGAAGAAGACATGGAAGAACCCAGGAACCGTGTTCCTGGACTACCATGTCTACGAGGAAGACATCAACATCTCCTCCAACTGGGAGGTCTTTCTGGAGGTCCTTGACGGTAAGAACACGCTTCATATGCAGATGGAGCAGCATTGTTTTTTTTCAGTCAATTACGTTTTTTTTAAGGGACTGGAGTCAGCAGGCACCTCATGATAGGCTATGACATCAATACTTTAGGGCCAATGTTATGTGTGATTGCAATTCTGTAAATATTGTAATCTGATATTATGTTATTTTTTTTCACAACTTTGGTGACTTTCGTCCAAACAGAACATAGTTTATACAATTCAACCATAGGTGAATACACTATAGCCCCCTTTGTAGGACCACATCATTACTTTGCTTCCACTAAGATAAAATGTAGGTTTCTGGCGTTTTCTTTTGTTAAAGAAAAATCTCCACAACCACACAAGTATTACGGCCGCAAAGAATCTCGCTTCTTTTCATGAATCAGCTTTATTTAGTATTTTCTCCCCCCCCCCTCCACTCCATCACTGTATTTGAACTGTCCTCCTCCTGCTCCACTCCACCAGAACCAGAGAAGATGAAGTCCATGTCCCAGCTGGCTGTTCTCACCAGACGCTGGAGCCCCACCCACATGAAGCTAGAGGCCTTCCGCGAGGTGGTTCTAGAGAGCAGCGGTGTGGAAGAGCTCAAGGAAAAGGTGAGGTACCCCCCCCTCGTCTGTGTACTCATGTTTGCTCAAAGAACATAGGCTTTCTTCTCTTCTCCTGACACAATATGTAAGATGTGGTGTCCTTTTATTAATCAAATCGGGACCTTTTTGGAGTTTGAAGTCATTTTGCCGGGTAAACTGAAGGCAGGATGTGTTAGTAGTGTGTGAGTTAAAAGGCTAATCTTGAAACACTATTTTCCTGTGTCTTTGCAGCTTTGTGAAATAAGTGGAATACCACTCGAGAACCTGGAGTTTGCAAAGGTATGTTTGAATCTGTCCCTAAGGAGAACACACTTGAACTCCCCCTAGTTTTGTATTCTCCTTCCTGTTGGCAAGCTGATTAAAGCATTTATGTCTCGTGTTGTGTAGGGGAGAGGAACGTTTCCTTGTGATATCTCCGTGTTGGAGATTCATCAGGATTTGGATTGGAACCCAAAGGTGTCTACTCTCAATGTTTGGCCTCTGTACATCTGTGATGACGGAGCGGTGGTCTTCTACAGGTACATTCAGTGTTTCTCAGCTTTCAATGTTAACGAGCATTAACGTTTGAAGCATAGTACAATTTCAGTTTTTCTTCTGGTGTTGGAATGAGTCACATGCTGTATGTCTCAATATTCCAGCCGCATTTAAAGCATTGTTGCATAATAACGCATAACCATAAAATACTACTAATTCATTACAAATGATTGTTGAAATATAATAGTATCATAGCCAACGCAAATAATTTCCCCTTTTTCTTTGAATTAAACTGTAAGAAACGGACTCACAAATCTAACGGTCACAACTCAAAAACACGTCCAAATATGTCCTATGTCCTCCAGGGACAGCACTGAGGAGCTGATGGACATGTCCGAAGACGAGCGCAACGCGCTCATCAAGAAGGAGAGCAGCCGCCTGCTGAAGACCGGACATCGGGTCAGCTACTCGCCACGCAAAGAAAAGGCCCTGAAGATCTACCTGGACGGGGGCCCAGCTAAAGACTCACCGGCGCAGGACTGAGACGCACCCCCCCCCCCCTCCGCCGCCGTTTTGGATTCTCTTCTTGCTACAAGTGCAGTCGGCCCCCCGGGGACACGGGGGGTGTGTCCCGTATGGGCGTCTTAAAACTTCAAACTTCAGCAGTGCTGTGCAGTCAAACCCGCGGTCACTCTCTCTCAACAGCGTAGAGATTGGCTCTGAAGTCCCACCCGTGCACTATAGTGTAATGTACTGTAAAGTTTTAAAGGGAAGTACAAGAAGCTATGAAATTTAAAGATGAACATATCGTTTAGACGAATCCATTGAAAAACGAGGCCACAGATAACACACACACTGCACGGATAGAACTGTGAAACAGCAGAGTATGAAATCACTGTTTTCATGTGTCCTTTAAAGAAAGCCCTCCTGTAACCTCGAGTGTTTTGCTTCCTAATTTTTGTCGTTAGCTTCATTGGAGACCTCAGCGTTGAGTCGTTGAGTTTAGCATTATCCTATCGTCGCGGCACTCCTTTTGCTCTAGAAGATTTAGGTCTTGAGTTCCCATCTCCTTACGACGGTGGAACCACCAATATGTGTAAGAAAGATCCTAAACATGTATCCTTAATTACCTTTTTGAAGCATCCCGTTTTTTTGTTTGCACTTATTTTTTGCAAATTTTAAATTCCAAAATTTGGTGGTACAAAGCTTTTCAAATTTGGTGGGTCATTTCATAAGCAGTGTTTTCCTTTATATCCTTTTATACATTATAATCTGGTACATAGGCTATTGGTTCATCACATCACCACCTGGAACAGTGAAACAAAGCCAAGCCGGCTATGTTAAGAATCTTTTTTGTTTTGTAAATTATTGATTTGCTGCAGACCTAACGCTCCGATCGGGTTCTGCGGAAGAACTCTGGCACACCTCATCCCTATTTAACCCTTCTTTTTTTTTTTTTTTTTTTTTGCTGGCAACGTTGTGTGGGTCGTTTTCTGTGTGTTGCGTGTGAACGCAATGCGTACCTCTAGTGGGAGCACTGGCGCGTCGTTAAAGTCTGCAGGACAAGGTTGTTTTTTTGATGAGACCGAATCACGTTTTGGCGCTTCTACTGGCTGCTGCTGCTTGATAGTCTTGACTCGCGGGGGTGTAGTCTGCTGGGCTTGCTATACGTTTTGGGCATCACCCAGCCGCGCTAAACCCAGTCCTACAGCACTGCTGGCCTTCTGGAGCTGCCCGCCAGCTGTTCACTGTAGAAATGCCAATATCTGATTTTTTTTTTTTTTTGTTAATTTGTATTTCTTTAAGATTTAAAATCCTGTGTGAACATAGATTCAGATTTTAGAGTTGAATAAAATACTTTTTTCATAACTGGAGTTTTCTATCCATTTATATTGAACACAATTTTAAAAGAAATGAAGCAAAACCAATTTTTTTTTTGACTCTTTATTAAGGCAAGAGTTGTACAATGTACAAATAATGCTGATTAGAACAAATTGATTCAGTATAGATTTCACCACTACTGAAGGTCGTGGTTATTTTCTGCATAGCTCTTGTGTCTTTCACTCCTGATTTGATGCAATCAGGCACTGACATAAGGCCTGTACATGGTGTGGACAGCCAGAAAGACAAGTGCAAATAAGCTTTTATAAAGTGATGGCGGTGGTGGGAGGTAGTGGCCGATGTGCCTTGAGTTATACCAGATCTTATAACAAGCCTGCAATAGCATTGCAATAACCAGGTACCCAGTACATCCTGGGACTAAATGTGGAGCCAAAGCCTGGAACAGCCGCAACTGCATGCTACAATTTGTCTTGCAGTGAATATGGTCAAGCCTCGATGCTGAACATCCGTGTTAGGAGCCAGCCTGTAATAACTTGGAGGTGTAACGTTCGTAGTGCCTTATTCTAGGGACATGGAATTGATTAGATTTTCTAAATGAGTAGTGTTCGCAGTGTCCCGGATCTGCGTCAATGATATCCAATTATATAATTCTTAGGAAAAATTGTCTAGACGATGTAGTCGATCTCTGAGTAAAGAGTGTCAGCCAGGTCCTCTTCGCTAGATTTCGGTCCCTGAAGACACAGGGAGCCGCGTCTGTCCACCAAGACACAAATGCAGATTAAAAGACAACGCTTCCTAATAGGTATACGCGGTTGGTGTACTTGTGACCACTGCGTCACTCACCCAAGGGGCTGGCAGTGCAGATCACCGACACAGGGGCAGTGCTCCAGTGGTCCTTCTCCTTTCACGTCCGTGGACATCCTTTCCGTTAGGTGGTTTGACGGACCCAAGCAGCGCTCACGCTCGATGGGCTTCGCTGAGCAAACTGGAAACAGCAGAGCTGAGCCCCCACCGAACAGCCGCAATAAACAAAACGCACAATCAGAAAGGTTTCGTTCAGCAGCAACCTATCACCACCCAATATTATTATCCAAATACAGATGCAAACTTTGATGAAATGCTAGTCAGCGTAGTGAGTCATTGAAAGGGGGATGAGTAAAAGGCGCTGCAAGTAAGATTAAGAGTTATAATGACGTAATGACAACTGTTTTTTGTTTTTTTTAATAAACCCCCTTAAAATCTGCTCTTTCCTTACGACCATCTGCCAGTGAGAAGGGTTGTATTTTGTGATGGAGCTATGGTAACGCATTCTACGCAAATGTGGTTCACAGGCAAGATGGATTCTCGAAAACCAATCTGGGAAGAGATGCCCTGGTTGGTTAGAAATGAACCGGGAACCTTGGCCAAAAAAAGAGTCATGCATAGACAGATGCGCAGATACAAGTACAACGCAGCGCAGTACAACAGATATACTCACAGAGCATTTCTATCACTAATAGCTGATGGGTGGCATGGCATTTCTAACAACCTACACTTATTACTCTTACATTTTTACCTACAGCACTGTTAAAACATACATTCTAATCATGTCAAAGGCCTTTGACATGATTAGAATGAATGTATGCCTTACCTTTATGCACAGCACAACAAAGATCTTCATTGCAGTCCCCTTGGTAATGACATATTCTGCCAGCCTCCCCTTTGGTGGCGTTCGGACTGCACTGTCCCCACACACACATGTGCCCATCGCAGCACTCCGCCTCCTTGGTGCAGGGCTGCAACACATTACAATACAGGGACTCCATTAATTATTGGACTGCTTGTGCAAAACCCCACGCATCACACTGCTGTTTAGTATAAAGTGGACGCTGTCATTTTCTTATTCCGCAAGATTCCGCAGTGGAAACACCCCACACCTTTCAACGTGTATGTCTAAGGGCAGAAAGAGACACCAGTTCCAACTTAACCTTGACATGTGTTGTTGCAACACCGAGACCACTGACGATGGATGCCACTCCAATTACACTGGTGAAAACACTGCAATGCAGTCTGATATGAAATATAATCTGTGTGTGTGTGTGTTTTAGTATATATACTGTATCTGAGTGTTTGTGTGTACCTACCACATCAAGAGCTTTGCAAGGGAGACACTTTGAGTTCTGTGTGTCATAGAAACAGTACCTTCCCTTCTCACAGTCTTCAGCAATGACGCACTCCTACATAAGAAGGGTGAAGGAAACAAATATGATGAGAATGAGATGAAATGGATAAATTAATGTTAGCTGGAATTCTTTTTTTATTTATTTGATTAAATAATTTCAAGCAAATCAATTCTGTGGAATACAGTGAAAAGTAGGTGTGTTTTATATTTGAAATTGTATCATGTGATTTCAGAAAAACTGAGGAAACCTTTTTTGGGAGATGTTCTTTTTCCAACCAATGAACCCACTAATAACACAGTCAAATGTGAACATGGACATTTTAGCGGGACATGTGTGTCATCACACATACCTATTCTTGAATGAATTAGGGAGGAGCTTGTCAAGTTAATCAGGCAAACTAACTGATCCGTCTCCAATAAGAGTTGACAAGGTAAACCGACAAATAGGCCTCAATTGAATTCGTGGATTGTACTGGCTTTGAATTAATAGGCGTAGGCGTAGGCCTATGCGGTTGGAATACAATTACAGAATTGTTTGTAAATCACGCAACAAATTTCAGACTTTCAAGGTTATCTCACAGGCGGCATTAGATGAACAATTAAGCCATAGGCTACCCTATATTTAGCTTAATGTATTCTAAACACAAGCCTTAATATAAACCTACAAATGAGGACCCAATATAGGCCTACCTTGCTGTTGGCCCGAACGACGTGGCTGGTAAAGTATTCTTCTGTATCCCCAGTTGGTATATTATTATCTAATATCTGTACAGGGGGGTGGGGTAGTGAGAAATTATTTGCATCATATATGCACATCATATGTTGCCTAGGCCTATAATCACGCCTACTTACCTTGTCGAAAATGTTCACAGAATGATTGCCGACAACCACTTTTTCCGAGCCCGTTTCATTATAAACGCTTGATTGTATTTTCTGGTCACCCTGGTTCACCTAGAAGGAATACACTTTTTGATCAATCATCAAAAAAAATGAAGGAAACTTTCAATGAAGAGAATACATTCTCGTGAGTGACATCCCAAAGATGACTAAGGCCTATAACTTGCCAAATAAACTAGACTTGGCTGTATCCTTTACATACGCCTATATGAATTACAACGTGCTTGTCTGCTCACTTGATTAGATGCGTCTTCGAATTCCTCTCGCTTGTTCTCGGCCGGATGCTCCGTGACCGTCTCGACAACATTGTTGTCCCTCGCAGTCTCGACACCAACATGATACGAATTATAATCCAGAATGTGATGAATACCGTTATTTTGTATCTCAGGGAGGATACAATGGACGGGTGTTATGGTAACACCCAAGAACCCTAGGACCAACAACCGCAACATCATACCACTGCTGCAGCGGACCAGTGTGGGTGTGGTGGTGGTAGTGCTGTCCGATGAGGTGCGCAAAGCTAACCCTAAAGCCATTCAATAAAAGTGAATCGGCCAATATTTATCAATTTCTATAGTCACGCAATAGGACAAATAAGCTATAACGTGGATGGCTCAACATCAGATCACAATGGAACCTAATGAACTTCCCAAATCAACTTAACCGGCTACAAAACTCAAGAGAGACACACGCGAGTCCTGTCATCGCAACTGCGCGATCTGTTGAAAATGGGACAGACCTACTTGCATGTACCGGTATTTGTTTCGTTGCTGCATGGTTGCAGATTGACCAGAAGATGACGCGGTTTAGCTTCGTATTTTTCATAGCCCTGCACAATTGTAAATGGCATTTATGGACAAACAGTAGAGGCTTGTCCATCGTCCTGTAATATTGCCCGTTTACACAAAAAAAAAAAAAATAAGTTAACTAGATCACAAAAAAAGAAGAAGTTCATAATAGACATAGGCTACCGAGATTTGTATTAGTAGCCTATTATGCATGCAATGTGCCCTTTTGTTCGCATGGGGGCGATAATTTGCCGAGGCAAGAAGTGCACAGCTAGTTTAGTCACGGCTCAACTTTTCTATTTGTGTGTGGAGCACTTTGCGCTCCGCCCTTGGCCAGTAGTTTGAAGTCTATGGTGGAGCTGCTGTCATTACACTGGGCGACTGGGACGAGCTGCCACACATTTCTCCCGATTCTGTGTTAAAAAAAACCTGGATGAGGGAAAAGTTCAGATTTTTCCCTGTGAGATGAAGTAAGTGATTTATTCGTAATTTGGAAGTGGTGTCTATTGTCCTGTGTTTAAAAATCAGTGAATATTAACACCTGGTATTATCTTCGTTTTCTGAATTGGGTTGCTTTAGGGTTTCTTTCTGTGAGAGAACTGGCGGATATCTGGTTTCTGGATTTCAATCCTCAATTTCATTAAACGTGATACTATTTCTTTAGAGGGAGAGCATTGTCTTGGGAAGTGTAACTCCGGGGTCTCTCTTTACGCATGGATATGACCCAGCGGTTCTTGCGCAAGTAACTGTTCAGCTGTTTTCAGCTTAATGCAACCTAGTCTCGAGTCACAATCGATGTGGGCTTTAAAATGAAAGTTACATTAAAGTAATTTGACGCATAGGCCCACTTAAACATGCCTTATATAAAACAGGCTACTTTTAAAGATGATAATCTTTAAAATGTAATCAAATGCAGCCTACCTATAGTTAAGAGTGTTTTCCTCATGCGGCTCCACCTGTTCAAGCCACCTGTAAACACAAGCAATAACACGCAAGAAGAGATGTGGGAGATCACTTATTAAAAATATCAGTGATAACGACTAATTATATCGAGTGGAATTTCACGTTATGCCATTGAACTGAATCACACTACCCTAAAAACGAGGACACAAGTCCACAGATCTCTCCACGGGTAGCACTTCTACCTTAAACTGCATCGGGAGTTCCCTGCAGCGACTAATTGTAAGCAATGGTTTTGATTCGTTCAGAGAAATATTTGAATAAAGCAACCGAGTCTTGCAACCATGCAAGTGTTTTCCAGCCGAGTAAATGTTTCCTGGTTTGTTAAAACAACACATTCGTCAGGCATGCTACAACGTTAAGCCTAAAATAATCGTCCGTCTGCAGCCTACGTGATGGATTCATTAAACACATGTGTTAATGCTGGACAAATAAAAAATGTAAGACTCCAATATTAACAGCATCTGGATGGCTAAAAGGGGAACCGTTGGCAGTATGGCAGGATGTTTCCGCCTTCAACTGTATGGAGAAGTAAATAGTATGTGTCTACAACTTGTAAAAAGTAAAACACATGGTCAAAAGTATATCTGACCCTGAATTACCTTAAGAATCTTAAATAATTGGGAAACCCATGTATTTTAAAGCTTTAGCCAAAAGCCACTCTTGGGCACAGCATGCCCAAGTCCTCATCTGAAGTTTGTAATTTGTGGTTTGTGAAGGTTTAACCTAAATGCAGTGTGCCCAGAAAAACAGCATTATTGGCACATTCTTTAGTATCCCCTTTTCCTTGTATAGCCAGATGCCCGTCGTCAACACAATGTTAATTATACTGCAGTATCTATTAGGCTTGTGCAAGTATGTATATTTGTGTCTACCTATCTCTCTCTGTTTATCTCTTTTGAGTGTAAGGAAGAGACAAACTGCTGTTTTCCAACAAAGCATTTCAGTCTTTAAAGAGATGAGCTGCAGTCGATGCCCGCTCTCTTTTCTAGCTGCAAAAATGCCCAATCAGGACATTTTTTTATTTCTAGCTACATGTCACTTGCATACGTGTGAGTAGCCATCCTAAAAGTTCTTGCCATCGCCTTCACTTCGCTGCTCGGGCAATAGATAAAGGATTTGACATGTAAACAAACACAAATGCAGTACAGCCTCACCCCACTTCTCCACCATATTGTTCCCCTGGAATAGACGATAGTTTATTCTATTTCATTAGATAGTTGATGTAAATATACACTCAGGGAGGTTGCAGCAGGGTACCTCTATCTCCCATGGCTGTGGTGAATGCCTCACTGTTGTGTGCTGAAGATAGGGAAACGCAAAAAAGGATTTTCCAACTGTCTTCACTCAAGTTGCTGCAAACAAAACTTGCACACAGGCTTGATCTGACACATGCATGTACACAGCTTTGATGAGCTGTGAATCAGGTCCCCCCCATTTGACATTGTGCTTGCCTGGAGGAGTAGCAGCTATCGGCTGATACAACATGACAAAGATTGCTCAGGGAGTATAAAGAGAATGTCTATTAGTTTACATAAGTAAACTCTGTGTCACAGAAGACAGTGAATTGGTCCTGTGATTGTTTGTTTGATGCAAGTGTTGCTCAGGGCGCATGGTGTCCCATCTGCAGGACTGTGCTGTGTCATGTGCTGTGTTCCTCTTGAACATGAGACTGTTCTATTCTAAGCATGGCTTCTCCGAAAGTTGACCACAGAGGAATAAATGTCTGGCATCAAAACACCTCCCGATAGAGACTACAGAGTGTTAATGGATGGAGAACTGATCAACCAATGTCACCCATTTGTTTATTTTGTCGCCTTTTGTTCCATGATCGTTTCCTACGCTTGCCAACACCCTAAAAGGCTCGCCGTTCCTATCCTTGTGGATTTGTTTTGATGGATCCATGTTACGTTGGATACATGCATTTCTTTGGTGGCTACGCACTTTTTTGGCATGAGATAATGGGTACATTCCTTTTGTTATTCTTCTGCATACCTTCATGAAAGAACAAAGTTTATGGTCATCCTCTTGGAAAGCTGGAGAAATATCTTGGCAATCTATTCCATGCGTGTGATCCAGAAATTATTGCATTTTGTAGGAACAGATAAATAGTTTTCTGAACGGTCAACATCGATTAGTGGCCAGAAGCTTTCAGAACATTGATCTTTATATTTGAATGAACCCTTATCTCCTACAGATGAGTTGATGGTGCTGTGCGTAGCCAGATGACAACATGTTGGATTAACTAATCATGACGTTACATTTATTTGTTTTGGCACTAGGATTTGACAAGATAATACTAGTGTGTGTGTGTGTGTGTGTGTGTGTGTGTGTGTGTGTGTGTGTGTGTGTGTGTGTGTGTGTGTGTGTGTGTGTGTGTGTGTGTGTGTGTGTGTGTGTGTGTGTGTGTGTGTGTGTGTGTGTGTGTGTGTCCAGATGAACATGCTGTTTTTGTGGGGCCTGCTTATCAGGGCAGAGGGTTCCTTCCTGGTTTTCTTTAGCCCGGTCTGTAATTACTGTAGCTGGCCGGCCATGCAGTTGCGTGTAGTTCCCAGCCTACCCTATGTTTCCCTCGAGCTTGTCAGTTTCCTATTGTTTTGGGATCGACTCTGAATGTAATATGAAGTAAACAGCAAGTATATATAAGTGCCAAGCCACTGTTTCCTTTCGACTTTGGTTTTGCCCTGCTTGTTTTTTAACTGTACTGTAATTAATACATATTCCTCTTTATCATTTCTGCACATGTGGCAATGTGTGTAAATTATATGACAGATCATGCCCACACACCCTTGCAAAGTTGTGCGTCTGTGTAGGCAATGAATGTGTCCCTTCTGTGCGTTTTATCCTCCTCACTCAGTCAGATGTGATGGGTTCAACAGCCCTGATATTGCTCCTCTTGTCTTTCTGGCAGCGGGTGGAATGCCAACCAGATCATACAGAAAGTGAATGCAAACGTCCCATATTTACACATATGATGATGGCATAGTAGGAGGAGGCAAGCATTGTACAACTAAATAGACAAAAGAGCCTGTATGCTCCATCTCTGATAAATATTTGCTTAAATTACAAAGCTACGTCTCATTACAAAGGAATATGTCTGGTCGAAGAAGCCAGTTGATCAAACCAAGGCAGATCATCTTTCAGATGATATAACTTGGATGTGGTGTAGGCCTACTGTGTGTGTGTGTGTGTGTGTGTGTGTGTGTGTGTGTGTGTGTGTGTGTGTGTGTTTTGTATGCTCCCGCCTGTTGTCTTTCTATGTATTTGTACAGCCGCTTCTGTGGTGCAGGGTTCTGTCTGCCCGCAGCTGACTTTCCACTCCGTCAGACCCAAGATGGTGAGCTCATGAGGTTCTGTGCGAGACAGTACTGTTAAAAGTTTTGAACTATTTCGCTTTAGGCTGATTTAGCCTGAAGCATTGAGGTATTTTTTTTATTCTTGCTATTACAAACACTTATTCAAAGTTTTTGGTTGTCGTTAGAATATTTTAATTTCAACTAAACAGTAAAGCACAAGTGTGAATGACTGCCATATCCTTACTGATGAGGTGGTTCCCTTCCCTTCCCTTCCCTTCCCTTCCCTAACAGTGGTAAATGCGCGTGGTCTGTCTGCTCTTTTCGAGACATCGATTTTTCACAGAAGAGTCCTGGTGATTTGTTCGGCAGAATCCATCCCTACAATACACAAATACAATGCAAAAACATCTGCTTCCAGTGACTGCAAGACAAAGCCTGTAAATCCCTGGGTGTTTGCGTTACCTTCTCTACATGCAAATGGGCAATGCTGCACCTTAACACAGATGTTTGGGGAAATAAGGAATGAAGTAATGGACTGGATTCTGCTCACTGGAACAATAGAATGGATCTGTGACTTGTGTTAGTGGGGGTTTGGACAATGGAAGTGTATGAAACTAAAGGTAAACATAATTTTTCTGAATGCAACACAGAGAATGTTAGTATTTGTAAGCAGGAAATAATTGTTCAATTGTCCTTGGAGATGTTCAAACGGTATATAAAAATCTATTCTGGCCTTAAACTTCATTTAAACTAAAAATGAGACTAGTGTTCAGAAGTTGTACTCTATCACTTGACCTTCATTGTTAAATATACAACACTGACCCCAACACATTTGTATTAAGTGGGATTTGTATTTAATGCAGATGATGAGTTGATGAGATAATGAGATTAAATCTGTGGCTTGCGCTATAACCTTGAATAAACTGCACCCAATGATACATGCTACACGCAACAATCCTCCTATCCTCCATCACAGTCTCCGGCCCTATACATAGAAAACACCTGTATCACAAACATCTTTCCTATATCCCAACGCCACCTTGTTAGCAATCGCACCAATGCTCTTTCACATGAACTTCCACCCCAAAAAAAGCCATGGGTGTGGTGCCACAAAACCACTCAATATCCGGTCGGAGTGGAAAGCAGTCCGGGGACTTTGTGGGTGTTGGGCCCACAGCTCAGGGCTGCTGATGGAGCAGTTCAGAGTTATTCCAGCCACGTGGCACTGGAATGTGGGCTCATAGAGTCTGGGCAGTGGACTGTCTCCAGGCAAATGCTCCTGGCGGGGCTTCTACCTCGACCCGGGGCAGGAGTATTGCTCTCATGCTGGGGTACCAGTCAGTATATGATGACCGCCGCTGAGTGAGTGCGGCTAAGTGCCTGGCTAATGGTTACTGAGGGTTCTGCTATCACCGTGGATCTTTGGCAGGGCATGATACTAATGTTATCTAATGTCTTTGATGTCAAAATTGGTGGGACTGGCTGATGGCTTTTTTTCCTTTTATGTGCGTCAAAGAATGCTATCCTACAGGCTAAAGTGGTGCCAATGGCACGAAGCTATTAGGCCATGTCGGTTTAGGAGTGAAACATACATCTGCGCGAGGGGTTAGGTTAGTATCCACCACAAAATGGGCTAAATAAACGACTCAAAACCATGACACATTTCAGTTGTATTAGTATTTTCATTTTTCAATAATTCTCAAAACCAAAAGGTACTTTTCACAACTCCCGTCGTGTGGATACCAGCTCGGAAGCAATAGTTGAACTACAAGAGCCATATTGTAAGGACATGACTTGATCACGGCTGATCTCTAAGCAGCCGGCAAGACCTGTGCAACAAGGCCCGTCTCTCACTACCTCTCTCCACATTAGAATATCAAAGTCACCTATGCCTCACAGTAGCCGGGGACTCCACCCTGAAGGGGAAGAAAAGAGGCAAATTTAGAGTACAAAGAAACTAAATTCCACTTCAGCCTACAGCGCTACCTAAGGCTGCATTGACGTTGAAGTCCTGGCGTGTTCACATGAACCCCCACTTGCCTGACAGCTGAGTTGAGTTAACCCCCGGGACACTTCAAAGGTTGTCTGCCAGTGCAAGCGTTTGCTCTCATGCCACCAGGTGTGAGTGTGATCAGCCATTACAAGTGGGCGTGTCCACCTAGATGTATGATGGATAGATAAGCAACCTTTGCTGCAGTCCACTGGGTAGGCTGGTGGGCTGATCTATCCAGCATACATAGGGTGACAGTCCCACAAAAAAACAGGACAAAGGCAGATTTTCAAACGGCTTGTAATGGCTAATCACACATAATATCACCCCTCTAACATGTTTGTCACACCATGCCAATCCGCAACCAATACATAAGCGTGAACTTTGATTTACAAAAAATGAACTAGAACTCTTTTTAGTCACAGATTAACCCTAAATATTGGAAACTAATCATCCAAAAATATTAACTGCTGAAGTTATACTCGGTGATATTAAAGTGTTTTTAAAGACCTTGAAAATTGAGAATGTCGTCATAATCACATGGAAAAGGGGAAAAATGTGCTTCCTTTGAGCCAATTCTGATGATTTTCCATACGCTATAACTGCCGATCATTCGTGTAATTGTTCAATGCCTCTCGCAGACGGACCAGCCTGTGGGTTTAACAGCCGGCTCGCCGCCAAACGAGGAAAGCAGACCATCTGCCGGAGAGTTCAGCGATCCCCAACGCGGCAACGATGGGAGACGCGACGGCAGACCCCTCGAAGGACCTAGACATGAAGCTGTTTGAGAACTTTGTGCAGGCGTCGGCCTGTAAGTGCACACTGCAGGCCTTCAACGTCATGTGCACACAACTGGGGCTGGACCCCCTGGAGCACGCCACCTTCTACGGCAGTCTGAAGGACAAGATGACCACGTGGAAAGCCAAGGCCCTTTGGGGCAAGCTGGACAAGAGGTTCGCACACAAGGAGTACAAGAAGGGACAGGCGTGTGTGGGCACCAAGGTAGAGTATTGTTGTTGTTGTTGTTGTTGTTGTTTTACTACACAATCTAAAGAGTCACATGAACATTGCTCATGTGTTTCTTGACCTGGATACAGGGTTAGTTCAGGAAGTCTATTTATGGACCGATGGACTTTCATTTCCTTAACAGTTTTCTTTTATTGTTCAGCGTTGGATATAGCAATATCAAATAACCACTCCAAAGATGGTTAAAAGGATTTGGTCATCAAGCAATCAATTTTATCCAAAGGGACTTATAATTGAGGTTGAGAATCAAAAGCGATCTAAACTAGCAAACACAATTTTAGTAGGGGCAAAAAAGCTATTGTGATGGTTTGAAGGTTGTAAGCTTAAGTCAAACATTTTTTAAATGCTTTCGTACGGAAACAAACTGCATACCATTGAGAGCACTTCTGAGCTCACCTCTGTGTTCCTGTCAGGTGACATCAGAGTTCCCGGTTTAAATTGCACGCAACTGCACAGCTTCTCTCAAGTGTTAATTATTTTGTCCTGGTTTGACTGGATGACGTCTTTTTATAGGTGCCAATTAAAGGGGGTGGAACCCAGATTGTTATTAAAGTGCATCGTAAATGCCCCAGAGTTCGCTGTGCTTTTATGAGATGTGTTAATTCACACCAAAGTTGCAGTTAAACTTTTGTAGGCACAGTGATTTTACATCATGTCAAACCCTAAAAATTTGGTTTGTGTGATTCTAAAAAGTAAAATCGAGAAAGTTGCTTAATAAAGTATCACCTCACAGTAAAGTAATAAACCAGATGTACATTGCATACCATGGGCTCCATGTTGTTTGGCTTAAATCTGATCTTTTGTTCATTTATGAGGTGTTTCCAAAAGGTATTTGCTCAGTTTTGTGGGCTGTGCCAGCAGTCTAATTTCCTCCCAATCACGCAGCTGGTGCTGAATGATTTCAGGATGGAACATCTGCCAGTGCAATTTTTATTTATTTATTTGACAATCATTGGGTGATGACGTGTCATGATTTAGTGAGCCTGGTTTTTATCTGAGAGGATGTGATGTCACTCACCACCCCGCCTCCGGGGTGGTGGGTGTGATGATGTCACCTGTGTAGGCAACAACGCCAGGTGCTCAAGGCTCGTGAGTGTTCTGTTTAATTGTTGTGCACCTGGTCACAGGTCTTTTTGTATCGTCGAGTGAGTCGGCTGGCTGCATGGATGCTGGTTTCAACGATCCTTTAACGCTTTGACAGTTAAAAAATAAAACAATCATAGTCAGATGCCCCTCTTCTACCCTAGAGGGTCATTAGTGAAAAGAGGGTGTTCATAATCCACATTATCACGCCAGAGATGTTTTGAAAAATCGTTATGTTTGCAATTATAGTGGTACCATTCTGGTTTGATTTGACCGCAGTTTGTTTAGGATGCCTTCTGAGTGACTCGGATTGATGTTTCGGTCCCCTGCTGGCCAGTCAAGATGTCTGCCACACGTTGGATGTTGCTGGTGAGGCAACATGGCAGTTAACATCAAAAGCACACATCAAAAGTTTGTGTACTGTGCTTCAAAATCTGATTCAAAAAGTGATGTGACAGTAAGAGGAACCCAAACTACTACTGACAGTCCATGGTGTTGGGCAATGGGCGTGATATGTTCTTAAAGGCTCCCCAGTGAAGTCATCATAACCCAAAAAAAAAAAACGAGATAAAACTAAAGCTCAGCTGAAATGTAAGGTGTGTGTGTGTGTGTGTGTGTGTGCGTGTGCGCGCGCTCAGCAGTTGAGTAACTGGCCCTGCGGAAGCCCACATGTGTGTAATCATAACAAACAGCTCATTTCTGGTAGCGGTACGGAGAGAGAGAGAGAGAGAGAGAGAGATAAGAGTGACACAGAGCTAGGATGTACTCCCACGGAGGAAGATTTGTGGACTGTGCGGTCTGAACTGAGGGTGATGCGTTTCCTCGGTAATCATCCTTTCCTTCCACCAGGAAAAAAATAAAAAAACATCTATCAGATTGAGCAAGCCATGTGCAGCCTACGTGTATCACACCCCCCCCCCCCCCCGGTCGAAAGAATGACGGGCGCTCTGTTCCTCATGCCGACGGCCACAGGCTAGTGAGGTCATGTTTTCCCCAAGCATTTGCATCCTGTTACTCACCAAGTCACCGATGGGTACTTGCTTGCTGCAAGGCCCCGTCCAGCCCCTGTGCGGTATTCTTTTCTCTCTTTTGAACCAATTCATAATCTGATGCGCCAGGAAGCCCTCACTGCAGTATTCAGCCTAGCTTACTGTCATGTTTGTTTAGAACCAGCGGGATCATTTTTTGAACCGCTCAGTGCGGGTGTTTTCTAGGGGAAAAAATATGTTCCTCCTCCGAGAGAGAGAGGCCCCAAACAGGTGTCGAAATGCTGACTTTCCACAATATTGTTTGGAGGCGGGATCACCTCACGCCGGACTGCTGCTGACGGACACGCAGCGTGACAGGAAACGAGTGTCCCTGGTGAAACATGTGGCCCAGCGCCTTTCCTTCCTTCCTTTTACTGGAGGGAGGAAGCGGTCGACTCGGCGGTCCCCCATCAGGTCTTCCAGGGTAACTGGAAATTGGGGTGTTAGAGGTATGCGTCAAAGTGGTAAAATGATTCCCCCGGGGGCAGGGGGGTTAAGAGACAAGCTGAAGCACGGATTTGTTTAAGGCTATGGGAACAGGAAACAACCATGTGGAGTTTGGCTCAGCATGGGCAGCTCTCTGACTCAGGGATGACTTGGATCCGGGCAAGGCATCAAAAGATTTCAGCCGCCGGCATGAGCTGACGCCTAGACACACACAGACAGACGTGAACACACAAATAAGGAGACTTGGTGCTGAAGTGAATCATGCATTCTCAGACAGAGTTGTGTAACCCGTCCCAAGACGACTGTTGACTTCATCACTTTTCATGTGCAAACATTATACAAATATTACTATTTTTTTTGCACACGCTATCGAAGTCACCCAGTTTCTGTTGGCCCTAGGGACAGCGGCAAGGAATGAATGAGGTTTTAACTTGCATTGAAGCACAAAGTCCAAGTTGCACGGAGTTAACGGAAGCAATTCACATCTCATGATAATTTACAACGGCGTGTTATTTCAGGCAAATATGTTACTCATAAAAAATCTTGTATTCTATCCAACTAGCTGCAAACCAGACACAACATGCTGCATGAATGGGCTCGTCGGGTATCAAAAACATTTTGCCAACTTGATCCCAATTCAAATGCATCTAATTCCTGTAGATGCGTTTGGATCTGCACAACACGCTTATATTATTTGTTTGGTTGCCCTGTAAACAACCCTACCACTGGTGTATACTTGCTCCAGGCACCCGTATCACGAATGCCTCGTGAACTCCTTATGACTTCTTCAAGTCGGGTCGACATTACTCATAGCCCTTAATCACAGTTACAGTCTCAAAGGGCTTCACGGGCCACCATGAAAAACGGCTGTAATGATCGAGGCAGAAACCTTGAGAATAGTTGCAGAGTGAGGGAAGCCACCTTCCAGGGAGGGTCAGGAAAGCAAAGGGTACCATAAAGGGCAGACAGAATGGGAGCATAACAAGCAAATTGATTTAATACAAATTAGGCTGTTAGAAATTTGCGTTGGGAGACCGTCCAGATATTTATGTTTGGGTTTCACAATGAGCATCAGTGATTTCAAAATATTTGCGCGGCCTTACGTCATTTACAGACTCTCTCTGTACTCCTTTTGGAGTTGCAGTTGGAAGTAGTAAAGCAGAAGCATATTCTCCCCTGATAAAAACTTTCCATGCAAATTTCAGTTTATCTTTTGACGTCGTTTTTCAGTCCATCTCATAAAGTTTAGATTTCTACACTTCTTCTTTGGCGACTCCATTGTTTTGAAACTCTGACGGCGCTCCCGGACTGTCATGAACTTATACTCCCTTAAACAGAATTTGAACCAGTGATCAGGGATGGGCTCATGGGCCTAGTAGTTTATCGCAACTCACTAAAACAAAGACGGGAGGGACCGCATCATGGTGAGATGAGTATCTGTCTGCCCACCTGTGTCACTGGAGGAAGGGTCCCATGTTCCTTCTCTTCTCAAAAAATACATTCATTGCCCTTTTTAGAGGGCTTAGGGTTAGTGGGGTGTAGCAGGATCAGGATGTGGCCGGTGAAGCCCTTTGAGACCGGGACTGGGATTAAGGGCTATACAACCTCGAAAAATGCCTTGGCCCTGATTTGACTTGGCCCCCCCTTTTCCTTTAGTGTCTGGTGATCGGGGGGGGCCCCTGTGGGCTGCGGACGGCCATCGAGCTGGCCCTGATGGGCGCCAAGGTGGTGGTGATCGAGAAGAGAGACTCGTTCTCCCGGAACAACGTGCTGCACCTGTGGCCCTTCACCATCCACGACCTGCGGGGCCTGGGGGCCAAGAAGTTCTACGGGAAGTTCTGCGCGGGAACCATCGACCACATCAGTGAGTGGCCTCGGCCGCTACCGGGTTATTTGATTAGCGCGCTGAAATGGACGGTAGAGGGTTATTCATTTGTTGAGGGATTTATTTATTTATTTATCTGTCTACTGTTATATCTATTATATATCTCTCTCTCATCCCTGTATAATGGGATGTAAAACAAAGTAATCCTGTATCTTTTATTCATTCATTCTCTTTCGTTCATTACTTCAGTAAATTCATGAAATTCAAATCACTTCTTTAGAGAAGTTTAAAATGGGGAATTGACTGAACGAATGCAGAAGTTTTGTCTGTTGTACAATAGAAAAATATCAGCTGAAGGTAAAAATCAGAGACATAACTACAATGCAGATGTATTCGATTTCAATTAAATACTGTCCACCGCAAACAGTATAATGGTGACACTACTAGTATTAATAGTAATGTCAAATGGCCTCCTCTTGACAGGTATACAGCAGCTGCAGCTCATGTTGCTTAAGATTGCCCTGATTGTCGGAGTGGAGTTTCACATCAACGTGGAGTTTGTGAAGCTGTTGGAGCCTCCAGAGGACCAGGAGAATGAAGGTAGCACTCTCCCCCGTTGGGCCAGTATCATACTGGCAGTATGGAAGACTATTTCAGGAAAGTCCCAAGTTCAGATTTCCATCAACATTGTTTTGTAATTGAGCCCCTCATGTTGAATGCTAATATTATAAAATATAAAATCCACAGGCAGAAGTAGAAAATGTAACTTAGTTAAATACTATAGTCATTAAACATAGCTGAGTACACCCCATGTCATCTACTTTATCTCCCCTGATTTATATTATTTTACACAGCACACACCCTATGTCATTAACTTGAACTCCCACGTTTTATTTTATCTTGCGCAAGTTGTGAGATGCTGGGTTGGGAAAGTTCGGTACACTGTTTTCAAGTGTTTTCACTTGTACTGAAATATAAATAGCCTGATAGCAACAAGCGGGCTTCTAAACATAGAGACTTGATTCGCTGTGACATACTTGCCGGTGCCCTGTTATCACAGGGCACTTTCCGTGCGCTGCTATTTCAAGAGGAGTGAGGGCAGAGGCAAGTTATACTGCCACACAGAGGTAGAGCACAGCACCTTGAGGAATCATGTGTCCATGCAACACATCGACACTAACCTCTTGTGAGCCTCTTCCGTTCGTTTGCAACACTTCACCAAGACTTGACCCCGAACGTCCCGATACGTAGAGCTAAGTTAGGCCAATCAGCGTCTGAATAATGTTAAGACAAGATTTCTCATTGGCTGTCATCAGTGTCACAGAAATGCAGAGGTATGGTGCAGCATAGTGAAACTGATATATTCTTATATTTCAATGCATGGGTTTAAACAGTCTGCTGGCATATCTTTTTTTTATAGACCATTGAGCAATTGTTGTAAATAATATATTAATCCAGTATGTTTCACCGTGGGCCTGTTTTTCTAGCGATACTGTTTCCAGCCTACGGCCGATGGTTGGTGATGCTTGCATGTGAATCCAGACTTCTGTCTGATAAGTAGGGGGTTCTTGACAAAGTGCATCTGTGTCTCAGGCGTTCCGTATGGAAAGGCTGCCTCTGCAAGACGAGGCCCACCGCAAACCTGTCTGTTGGCCGTTCGTCTTATTGAACCGAGCGTCGTTAAAAACGATGAGATGCGTCACATGTGCTTGCGCTTCTTTGATTGAGTGTATTTGTGTACTCCTCCTCTCTTTCAGCGTTGGGCTGGAGGGCCGGCATCCGGCCGGCAGATCACCCCGTGGCGAACTTTGAGTTTGACGTGGTGGTCGGTGCTGATGGACGAAGGAACACACTGGAAGGTGAGGCCGCCCAGGCGTTCACCGTTGGTTTTGTGTCCATTTTATGCCCGACGCAAACCACTATATGATCAATGATGATGATGATTTTTCTTTATTAATATTATTATCATTATTATTATATCAACTATACAGTGGGCTTGTAGCATCGGATGTATGTTGTGATATTCTTGTTTAACTCTATACTTCCCACGCTTGCTGATCCCTTGTGGGGTGCCCTTCTCAAACCATTCTCCCTACCATTCATTTTTTTTTTTTTCACCCTGTTTCTAGAATGACGTAATCTACCAATGAAATGGCCTATTCCTAAAAAGGGCATTTTTGCAGTCTGCCATAGCGTTTAGCTCATTCAGTAATTATGAGGCCTAAGGGTTTCTTTTTTCCATCTAGTCAGCGTAGCCTTCTGCTGTGGTTAATAGGCAGACTTAAATATAGTCTGTGCGCTACATACCAATTGTCTGACTTAAAATATTCATATAATGACGACATGCAAAATCATCCAAAAGTTAAAATGATCAAATGCACTGCATCATCTCAAAGAATGCATGTTTGATGGTGTCTGTGTGTTAGTCGTGTTCCCTACTTGTGTCCCCAGATTCGACTCCACAAGATCGGTCTCAACTCTTGATCCTACCATAGCCCTTTTGTTTTTGGGACATAAAAGTCGGTTCCTTGTGGATTTAGAGGATAAACGTATAGATCTCATAGAGCAAGGAGGTTCCCAACTAAGTATATTTCTGTGTTCTCTTGGTCTCTCTCTCTGTCAAGATTTAAAGACTATTATTGGCATGGAAAACATTTACATTGCCAAAGCACAAAAATATTACAATAAAAATAACAAAATTGAATCAACAAAGAATCACAATAACATGAAAATAGAAACTGTGTGTACACTGTAGTCAGGTTAATTAAACAATTAAAACCAATCTCTGCCCCGTTCTCTGTGTCTGTGTTTTTGCCAGGTTTCAGCAGGACCGAGTTCCGGGGTAAGCTTGCTATTGCGATCACGGCCAACTTCACCAACAGGAACACCACGGCTGAGGCTAAGGTGGAGGAGATCAGTGGGGTGGCCTTCATCTTCAACCAGAAGTTTTTCCTTGATCTCAAGGAAGAGACGGGTAGGTGGAAATCAATCAAGCATACAATCATAACAGTAAACTGACCCGCACTGTTAATGCTAAGCCTGTTGGGTGAATGAATCTTTATCTTGTGTGCTGATCATGTCTGGCCCAAAGGCCAATCCATTTGAGGACCTTTTAGAAAACACTCGGCTCGAGGTCTTCCTGTGTGTCTTTACCTTCCAACGCTTGTTGTGTTTTGGATTGAGTCTCTCGGTACTACTGGCCATTGCCGTCAAGCCGGACTCTATCAAACAGAATTTAATCAAAACAAAGGAGGTCGAGCAAAAAATGTTGGCTTTAATCGCCTTCTTGTTTTATACAATTGTAAAGTGTGTGTGTATGTGTATGTGTATGTGTGTATGTGTATGTGTGCGCGTGTGCGTGTGTGAACACCTCAAATTGGTTTCCCATAAATCTCACCGGCCCCATTTGTCATGTGTTCCAGGTATTGACCTGGAGAACATTGTGTACTACAAAGACAAGACGCATTACTTTGTCATGACAGCCAAGAAGCAGAGCCTATTGGACAAGGGGGTCGTTATTCACGTAAGCTGACATTGTTTAGGCGCTCTGCCGCCAGTGGACTGGGGTGATGTGTGTGTGTGTGTGAGGCAGGTGTGTTGACTAGTGCCGAATGAAACCTCATTATAAAACGCCACAGGATCTAGTAGCTGTCCACTACGGATGAATGAGGACACATTTTTATTTCATAGAATTATGAAATCAGGCGCCTCATTTTGTCTCTCAGCTCTCTCTGATCTGGTCTCGCATTGCGAGTAAAACAAACTACTATGAAGTGCTTCAGCAGATTCAACAGTGAACGTCATGTTGACTGTATTTTCCCCATATATAATCGAGTTAAAAAAAAAAAAAAAAAAGCAAATAAAAACACAAACTGCAGTTGGGATGGAAAAGGGAAATGACTCCACCACCACCGACACACGATCCCGGCCCAGACTCTCTCTGGACGCTCTCCCACACTTTGACTCCCCCCCCCCCCCCCCGCGGCCCCCCCCTTCCTGTTTGAACACAGGACTACGTCGACACCCAGAGTCTGCTGTGCAGCAACAACGTCAACCAGGAAGCGCTGCTGTGCTACGCCCGCGAGGCCGCTGACTTTGGCACCAACTACCAGCTGCCCACCCTGGACTACGCCACCAACCACTACGGGCAGCCCGACGTGGCCATGTTCGACTTCACCAGCATGCACGCGTCGGAGCACGCCGCTGTGGTGCGGGAGCGGCACGGGCGCCATTTGCTGGTGGCGCTGGTCGGGGACAGTCTGCTGGAGGTGAGGCGGGACTGGGAGCGCTGGTTACGGCGACGTGGCGCGTCGTGCCGGACTTTGTTAAGTCAATTTAGTTTATGGATTGTTCAAATGATAGGGTTAGGGTTAGGGTTAACCCTTCAATGGAGATTTTCCGTTCTTGTCTATATTCTCGTTCCCCTCTCCCTTTGTCCCTTTAAAAAAAATTTGGCCTTTACTCCTATGTGCTCATATACAGCCTACCTCCACAATGAAGCACACCATCGCTGTTCCTAAACATGTCCTCATATTCAGCCTACCTCCACATTGAATCACACCATCGCTGTTCCTAAACATGTCCTCATATACAGCCCACCTGCACAATGAATCTCACCATCGCTGTTCCTAAACGTGTCCTCATATACAGCCTACCTCCGCAATGAACCTCACCATCACTGTTCCTAAACATGTGCTCATATACAGCCCACCTCCGCAATGAATCTCACCATTTCTGCTTCTAAACATGTCCTCATATACAGCCTACCTCCGCAATGAACCTCACCATCGCTGTTCCTAAACATGTGCTCATATTCAGCCTACCTCCGCAATGAATCTCACCATTTCGTCGTCTAAGGTTCATAGCAGCAGCAGCAGCAGCAGCAGCAGCAGCAGCAGCAGCAGCAGCTGCGTTGTCTTACCTGATGTGACCGGCACACGGTGAGGCCTGAGACTGACGTCTGTCCGTGTGTTGTTGTGTCGTTGTCCTGCAGCCCTTCTGGCCCATGGGCACGGGGTGCGCCCGGGGCTTCCTGGCCGCCCTGGACACGGCCTGGATGGTGAGAGGCTGGGCTCAGGAGAGACCCGTCCTGGAGCTGCTAGCCGAGAGGTACGGGAAATTAAGCTCTGTACTCGTTTATAATGGACATGGATGGGAAGTGCACGTTGCAGAATTCTATGTTGCACCCTTTGGAACGACTGGATTGAGATGCAAAACGCATGTAAATCGTTGTGTGTGTGTGTGTTGGCGCAATATTTACCATGGAAAAATATTTGTATATCTTCAGGTCTATCAGTCTGCAGACATATAGTAGTCATTGAGGCCTGTAATACATTGTGGTTCACAAATTATATCTGGTTACATTTCGTGAGAATGATTTCTTTCATGTTATTTGGGCTTCCTGTATTTAATGGCTTGTTTTCTTCCCCGTCTGTACCATAGGGAGAGCATTTACCGACTGCTTCCCCAAACCACACCTGAGAACTTGGCCAAGAACTTTGATTTGTACACCATAGACCCTGGAAGCCGGTATCCCAACAAAAACTTTGCCAGCGTCAAGGCAAAGCAGGTGATGCTTCACTACATTCCTTTATTTATTTTCTAACTTAGTTACCAGTGAGGCTTAATGAAATGAAGCCCGAATTCGTTGCATCACTGTCATGTGTTACGTATTGCACGCAGGTACGTCACCTGTATCTCAACGGAGAGCTCAACACATGCCCTCTGCAGCGGTCTGCGACCATACGACGGCCCGTCAACGTGGCCCGGCGAGGTGAGTCTACAACGAGCGGCGACCACACAACGCCACTCTGGAACACGAGCCGAGGGAGGACGCGTTGACCTTCTAGTTCGACCTGATCTGTTGTTCGGTGGACCTCCGTTGGAAAATACTGATCGGTTTGAGTCATGCAATTAAATGAAGGGCTGCTGATGTGTAGAACAGTGAATGGAATACTAAAGTATTGTCTAATAGATGATGGTTTTACCATCTGTTTTCGTCTAGATCACACTGGGGAATGGGATGTGGTTGTCTTGACCTCAAACACCTTCTTTTAGACCTCAATTCCTTCTTTTATACATCCTACAAAGTCTACAAAAAACTGCGACTGCATTTCGACTTAAGGTCAACGCGCTCCATGAGAACATCGTAATGATAGCCAGGCACAACCTCAATGCTCAAAGCTTTTTGCTTTCGCACATTTCAAGATAGTTTTTTTTAACTTTCTTTGAGTTCCTCTTCACTAACTTGTGTACAAAGGTGAGTTCCGGAGCTCGGCAGCTGTACAACGTGTCCGGGCAGGGGACGCGTGCATACCTCAACTCCCTCCTCATCTCGTGTCTGATCCTATCTGTCGGGCATGGTTTACTACCTGTGTTTAACCCTATGACGGCATCCTTTCCTCTCTAATGCCATCATGTTTTCTGGCCGTAGTAACCGTGGTGACATCATACTAGATGATATGATCTGCTACATCAAAGCGCTGTCTTTTATAGAAAGTTACCAAAAAACATATATATACTCATGACCATTTTTGGTCATTGTTTTCGTACAAAACGGCCCCAACACATTTCTGGGGGAGTGTTTTCAATTTGTTGAGTGACGGCATTGCTGGCGATGGTTGTTTGCGTTGATACGTGATATCTCTTTTGTGTTGTCGTCCAGAGTCTGAGATTAGACCGGGCCGACTGCTGACGTGGTGTCAGAAGCAGACGGAGGGCTACAGGAATGTGGCGGTGACCGACCTGACGTCCTCCTGGCGTAGCGGCCTGGCCCTCTGCGCCTTGATCCATAGGTTCAACTCCCAGCTCGTGTAAGTGAGACTACTCCATTCACACGCATGTCAGGGCTGCCGCGTCAAAAGATAAGCAGGACAAGCGGTGGTTTAATCACTGCCTCGCCTCTGCGGCAATCTTTGCGTGTGCACCCGCCTTCCTGGTGTATGTGAAGTATGCGTGCCGTGTCACTGGTTCTTTTCACGGAGGTGTGTGTGTGAGACCTTATCACGTGCTTGTGCCTTTTGTTTTATGCTGGCATGGTGCATAACATGATTATCTTTTACTCATTGATGTGTCTGATGCGTCATGGAATACCAACACTCTTAAGGCAATGACCTGAAAATATGTGTTACCTCGACTGGTTGTGATCACTATTCATCCCACACTGGGGTTGTGTATTTAGCCTTCCAAGTCGGAATCCGCCTTATTCCTGAAAAGCAAACATTGTTGCTTAGCAACCTCTTTCACACTTGGGAGTGGAGTAGACTTTGAAGCATGAAACGGGGAATCCTGTCTTGCTGTGTAGCTTGTTTTTCAGTAGTCCTAATGCTACTAGTAGCAACCACGTATACAAAGCAGCCCCTTTATGGAAAAAAAGAAAGCATAACAGCGGCTGACATATTATACGTAAGCATATAAATCCAAGGATCCCACTGGCTTTCCCTCCCGTCCTCTTAGGAGGTGGTGGGGTGGGGGGGGTGGTGGTGGGTGGGGGGGGGGGTTGGGGGCTCTGTGTTAGCCCCGTTGCCTTACGGCGGCGAGTCAAGAGAAATCGCAAACCAAACTGTGTGACCTTCTCACGTTTCCTCCACCCCAGTCGTGTCTGTTCTCATTGTTTCCCCCCCCCCCCCCCCCCACCCTTAACCCATTGTAGAGATTTCAGCTCCCTCACCGAGGAGGACCCCGCCGGCAATCTCCAGCTGGCGTTCGACGTGGGCCAGCGGGAGTTCGGCGTGGCACCCTTCACGTCCGGACGGGAGCTGGCGGCGGCGGCGGCGGCGGCGCAGGACGTGGACAAGACCCAGATGATCCTCTACCTGTCCAAGTTCTACGAGCTGTTCCGCGGCACACCTCTACCTCAGACAGGTACGACGACGGCCCCCCCCCCCCCCGCCCCCCTCACACAAATCACACAATGTTTACATGTCATACATACCAGGATGGATATGCATGACGGAGATGGGAACGGCCTCCTCTGGCTATTCAAAGAACAGCAATCCGTCTTCCGTTAAAGCCACCATGGCCCGCACTGTCCACAGGGCTTTGTGCCTAAAGTAGAACAGGACAGTGGATCCGTGGACATATATTTACCTGGCCTATATACACACACACACACGCTATGTTTTTTTTTTATACCGGCTTCGTTTCTGGGGGCCCACCCTGCGTTGAGTTTGGCGATTTGACCTGGTATGCAAGAAGCAAGTCTGCTGGACAGGGTGTGAGGTTATGCTTCGGACTTCCCTGCAGCAGGCTTCTGGTCTGGCGGATCACAATGAGACCTGTGTAATTGCGGAATTGAGGTGCAGGGACCGGCTGGTTGCTCCATGAAAACGAAGGAAGCCGCATAACTTCTGTGCTGTGATACTATGATAATGACGGCATTTTTTTTTTTTTTTACTATGCATACCACGTTGAATTGCTATGACTCTGGGAATGCGTGCGTTTTACGTTGTGTATCCCTGGACGAGCTAAATCCAGTGACTCATCGACAGGTTTAAGGGTCGCCGACGAAAACAGCGAGGAGTATCCGTCGAAGGACCCGAGACACATGACCAACGGGATCAATGTCTCCCAACCACGGAAACGAGTGCCTAGGGTAACGTGTTGTCGCTGGATATTGCCATTTGACATTCTTAACAACTTTTGAAGGGCTTCGGGGATATTATCTTCTAAATCCCTTTTTGAAAAAGTTGAATTATTCCGTGTTCTTTCCCTTCGGTACGTCAGCGCGGTTGATGTGGTATTTGCGTCTGGCTTGTGCTTATTGAGTTACTATTAACAGGAGGAGAGGAAATCGGAGGGCACCCCGGAATCAGTTTACAAGCGGCGGCGAAAAGGAGGCAGCAGCAGCCATCTGGAGGAGGTTTGTGAAGGCATTTTTTTCCTTTTTCAGACGCTTCAATCCCTCCGCCACCGAGTCGGAGCTCTTTGCTGGCTGTTTATTTGACTGTGTGAACCGGGGGGGGGGGGTACCCCTGTCTCTCCCCGTTCCTGTATCCCCCCTCCAGGCCACTAACCTCCTCCTCAGCTCCGGGGACTCCTCCTCCTCCTCCTCGGCACTGCAGGAGGAGACGGCTCCACGGGAGAACAGCCGGGTGCGCTCCATGGCCACCCAGCTGCAGGCCAAGTTCGACGGCACCGCCGGGCGCACCGTCCGCAGACATGTGAGCATCGCCCGGGGGGGACGAGAGAGAGAGGCCACGCCTTCTCAGGGAGACGGTGGTGGGAAAAGCTCAGAAATAATCGCTGACGCACAGATACCGTGCGTGTCGTCTGTTGTTCTCCCGAATAAAGTGTTTTGATCTGATGTAAAATGTAGTAATAATAATAATCCCGTTGAATAACTGAGAGTATGAGAGTGTAGCGAAATGGTTTGGTTGATCTATTTCTCTTCTATCGTCTCGTCAGACCTGTCCTCATACGCTTTGTCTGTCCTTTCCTTTTCATGTGGCAAATCTATCGGCCGTCTTCCGACTTTTCCCGTACTTTTCACTGTGAACGCCGCTCAAATCAGACCCAACAGTCCTTCCCACAATGCACCGGCGTGACGGAGGGTGACACGAGGGTGTCAGCCCCGCCCGAGCCCCCCCCCAAGGTACAGCTAGATACGGTGGATGGAAAGATGGAAAAGCACTCGACCCAATAACCATTTAATATCACTGACCTCTGTCACTGAATTTCCACCAATCCATCCCCTCCAACCCCCCCGCCCTACACACTTTTCCAGTTTAAAAACTTTGATAAAAGCCTGCCAGAGCGCGCGGTCCTGCAGCCGCCCAAAGCGCCGGCCATGCCCCGGAGCAGGGCCGCTCAAACACTGCCTCATACCGAGCACCACCCCTCCGCCGCCGCCGCCGCCGCCACCGCTGGCCACCACCTTCAGCAGCACCCTCTCTGGGAGGGCCGGCGCGGCGCTGAGCAGAGCGCTCAGACGCAGGGCGGGCGCGCTCAGGCTCAGGCTCGGACGCAGAGCGAGCACGCCGGGCGTGCGGAGGCCGAGTACGCAGACTACGTCCCCTCCTCCCCCGCGCCCCCCTCCTACCACTCGGCCGTCCTAGTCATGAGAAGAATGCGCCACCGCCTGCGGGAGGTGGAGGAGCAGATCTCTGAGGTGAACGGCTTTCTTCTGTCCTTTCCCCCCTTTTTTTGGCTTCACTTTTCTTTTCTCTGTCCTCTCATTTCGTCCTCTTTTTTTTTTTTTTCTTCTTTTCTTTACTTTCGGTGCTTTATATGCGTGTGTATTTTTTTTCGTGTCGTCAGTGACATCAGGCCTGTAATTTCCACCCCCCCCTCCGCGCTTTACCATAATGGCTTGAGCAGGTCGCCGCAAGCGGGTAAAGAACCAGTTTGAGTTGTTCCGCGGAATAGCCCTGCCAGGCACACATCTCCCCCAAACTATTTCCAGAGCGGTGGGGCCTACAAAACAAAAAAGAGCAATTTAAGCTTGAGTCAATGTGCTAATTTTGACCCATTTGAAAGAATTGGACGTGAAAAATATTATTCCAAGGGAAGAAAAAAAAGCATATTTTTAGATGCCTGCAGACTTTGTTGGCTACAGCTCCTACAGCTAGGTATGCGTGTGTCAGAATCCACCGCAGCCTGAACCTAGTATGATGATGACTTATTATTTGCGCACCGCGGGTGTGAATGAAGGTAATGGAGAGGCCTGTGCTTTACACAGCAGCCGTGTTGTTCTCTGCACAGTACGTTCAAGATCTCACGGTCCTCTTGTAATTGGAAAGATAATACAGAGAACTCTTTCATCATAATGATGTGTTGTAGTGGTGTGTGTGTGTGGGTGTGTGTGTGTCCATCTCTTCATCTCATTCAATTTCTTTCTTCCTTTTCAACCCTGTGACTCTGCAGAAGAAGGCTCAGACTCAACACGCTAGGGAGTTTCAGAAAAAGAGTATAAAGGAGAAGGCACATCATCTTTGCGATTTGTTGGATGCCACTAATTTACCCAAGGTGACTCTCCGAAAAGCTTGACCTGTGTCAGAGGCTACTTGCAGCATGTGCACGCCGGACCCCGACCCCTTAAGTCTGCGTTCACACCGTGTGCCGTGCAGTGTTTGGTGTGGCTGCTGGACACATATTTTTTTGCATTGGGACCGGGGTCCAACAGCTGTGTTAACTGATTGTTTTGCTGTAGTGACTCACGCAGATACCAACAACATTAAAGACATCCGTCAGTAAATGCTCCTGTTACTAGGACCCACGTCATGCTAGTGAGATGGACAAATACAGTGAATGTGTTGAATGATTGCGACATTAGTGTGACCAAAGATTCCCTAACTAAATAAAAGTTTCAGACTTAAATGAAGCATGGTGCTTATTGGACCGCCTCCACAGCCATCCGATCTGACTTTTCACTATCCAGCTACTATAGCTTCGTCCACAGTTCCCCATGGTTACACACCAACACATTGTGGCACTTGGCAAAGCCTGGTATAGATGCCACACATCAGAAATCAAGTTCAACGTGTGTGTGTGTGTGTGTGTGTGTGTGTGTGTGTGTGTGTGTGTGTGTGTGTGTGTGTGTGTGTGTGTGTGTGTGTGTGTGTGTGTGTGTGTGTGTGTGTGTGTGTGTGTGTGTGTGTGTGTGTGTGTGTGTGTGTGTGTTTCCTCGCGTGAGACTTTAATGTTTAGCATAACTCCCTCATGAGTTTCACAATTGATGTAAATTATCCTTGGAGGCAAGAATGTTGAGAATGTACTGTGTGTCAAAGGAGTTCTGTCAAATATAAACAAACGTTTCTCAGTAGAAGAAACGATTCCACCAAACCAACACACACAGCATTCACACTGCATCTTGTTTTAACAGACACTTACACCTTCTTCTTGGAGGCTAATGAGAAGGTAAAAATAGAGATTAAACAAGTTTTACGGTAACATTTAACGTTCCCAAAATGGCATGTTCCTTTGGGGAGAAACAAGTCATTTATAAGAGAAGGAAGAGATGCAACTTCTGCTTCTCTGTGTGGACAGCCTTTGATTTCTCTAACTGCAAGTGATTTCCTCCTATACTTGCTGCCCCATGAAGTCACTTCCCCTTTGCCTTTCACCTCAATTAGCTTATTTGTGTCTAACCAAAAGATCAAAATTCCGCCCGTCCACAGACTTTCTGCTGTGGGACCCAACTTCTGCCCACTAACCCAGCTCTCTGCTCTCTGCCCACACCGCCAACTTTCTATCCACACACCCAACTTTCTGCCCACGTTGGAAAATTGGATGTGCCGCTTAATAAAGAGATGATGAGAGATGAACCATCACAACACAAGTGGTTTTCTGTGTTCTGCAGCAAAGCCACTCACTCGTCACATTGTCGCTCCCAAAATCCATAGATGCATGTTATTATGATTTAGTTTATCTGTATATGTATTACCACTTTATCTGTAATTTATTATATCTACTCGTTTATTATATCTAATCTGCAATATAATATATTTATTTTATCATTATCTTATTTTACATAATATGTCTATCCATCATTGCTCAAGTCAAATATATGGTTATGTATTCATAATATTCCCCCCTTACATACTTTTGGTAATATTCGGTTGTGCCACACATCAGAAATTGTATTCTTTTATCAACAGCGTATTTAGATTACAAAGGTGGTGCCCCAAAATAAGCCATGTTTGTAGCCGCATGCGTTGGTTACCTTGCTTCTACCAGGAAGAATGACGGGCATTTCTGTGGTGGCAGCCTGAGGGCAGATGTTGAGGAATGTAGGAGAACCGCTATCGTGGTCACCAGATGTTCCCTTCAATGCTCCTCTTATAGTTCTCAAGAAGGAGAGGGATTAGAGGGAAATTGATAACTTCAGAGGAACCATATTCATCATAAAAAAATATCTTCACGGGGTGCAGGTCGTAAAGTCCCATGATCCCATTGATGATTATTTTGTTCTTACTAATATTGGCCCTGTTTGTTCTCTGTTCTTGTGTTTGCTAAATCGGCCTACAGAAGGGGGAAAGTTTCCTCCGCAGTCCCACTGTCAACAGACATTACTTAACGCACCTCTCTCTGGCTGTCTGGCTGTGTTTCCTAGGGGTCTGTGCATCAGACATTGCCACAGTCCAACGACAAGTGTCACTCCTGTGGGAAGCGTGTCTACGTGGTGGAGAGGATCTGCACGGAGGGCCTCTACTTCCACAGGGAGTGCTTTCGCTGTGAGACCTGCAATTCGCCACTGAGCCAGGGTGCGCACGTGTATGACTCTGAACAGGGTATGTATCGCTTTAAAAGTGAACGTGAGGGTGAGGGTCTGCAAAGGTTGCGGGAGATTTTACTGAAATGTCGGAAAATGTGTGTGCCTTTACAGGAAAACTTTATTGCAAAGCGCATTTTGTACAACATAAAAATGGGACGCATCTGCGAAGAAACATAAACGGGCGCACGGTAAGTTACTTTTTGTATACTATAATGTATTATTATAGTACAATGATTTTCACTTTTGGTTTTTATGTACACAAGAGAAAAAAAAAAAGCACAAAGCAGTGGACTGGAATGCAGCAGACTAGGATCAACTCTGACCTAATCCTACATCTTCCTTCCCCTTCCCCCGTGCCACCATCAGGGCTCTTGCGACCGCCGGGACTCAGTCGAGCTCACATCCCGGAGAACCAGTCGAGAGAGGCCCCACGCCCCACGCGGCCCCGCGGACGGCCCCCGGAGCCCCTCGCCCACAGGTACCCTCGCCTCACTGCTCAGGAAGGGCCTGAGCTGGCCCATGAGTCTGACCCGCGCCGTTTGCAAGGCCCCCGGCCGACTGAGCGCCTGGCTGCAGCGCCGCACGCGGGCCCTGGGCGTCCACGTCAGGGCCAACGGCGAGGACTACGCGTTCCTCTACGAGCTGCTGAGCGTGGGGCTGCCCCTGCTGCTGGCGCTGCAGGGGGTCCTGCAGCAGATGTATGTGGAGGCCGCGCCGGCTGCGGCCCTGTGGCTGCGGCCCGCGGTGCGGTGGCTGGAGGAGAACGCCGGGCTCAGGCTCGCATAGATGCCGCGCTGACATGCTCGTCCCGCTCTCCACGCCACACGACACCACGATCACAAGTGCAATTAGAGCTTTGTTATGTCCGCTGTTATGTGATGGCGACGACTTTGTGACGCACGGAAGCACCTTCTCACAGCAACACCAACGTTTTGTTTTCATGTTTTATACATTTTTAACAACAACTTTGACCAAAGAATATACACAAAGAAGGTTCCAGTGGCAGCCTCCTTTTTTTAAATTTAGAGAGATTATTTTGTATAGTTGGACTTGTTTTGTATATCTTCGTATTTATTAAAGAAGTGTTTCAACGCTGGAAAGATGTTTTTTGGTCTTTTCATAAAACTGGGCTATGCAGTATAAATGTGCACATATTTTTTTTAATTGGTGCTACATGACCAGAAAAAAAAAAGGCTGGGTCGTTAATGCTGAATATCGTTCATTGGGACGGGTTTAAACTCTCCTATCTTTAAAAGTGTTCTGTGGGCTTAGGACACACTGGGTTACTCCCTGACTGGCTGACTGGACTAACGTAGTTGAGGAGCAGAAAAAGGAGCATGGTAACTTTCTGTGGTAGATAGGATAAAGAAATTGCGTTTACGACTTTACAAAATTACAGAATGGATGTTTTTCATAACCTACGTTTGTTTACGGAGTTTGTCTTAAATCTACACATTTTAGTCGTATTATCGTTGGAGCTTTTCTGCCATCTGCTGTTCACTTCAGGCAAAAACGAAGTGAATAATTTAATTTTTTTTAAATGTTTTTATCTACAAGACATTGTACTCATGCACCTGATAAATCATTTGTCCTAAATTATTAATTCCACCAAATTTTTTATTTATTAATGTGCTGATGTGATCTGATTATCTGAATGTTGGAATATAGCTATGTAAAAGATTGTTACCATCCTCTTTATATAGCTGTATTAACTGTATTGTGCTTTTTAAATGACAAATAATTAATAAAGTAAATGTTCTGGGAAATTCAAAGACAATACTTTTTTTATAATTATTTTTGGCTTTTGCATTATGCACCACAATGGTACTCGCAAAGAACAAACGAGGTCCCAAGACCAACTACATTTCTTCTTTTGATTGTGATTTTCTTTTTCATCCTTCTCCCAAAATTTCCCTGAAGCCTGTTAAGACGTTTGAGTTGCGGAACCTTCTGGATCATTAAGGGAAATTACATAATGCAGGTGATTGCACCTGCATGTCTTGTTGATGCTGTGGTGTGGCTGCAGATATACCCGATTATTATTATTATTATATTTACGTTATACATTTGCTCGGAACCATATTGTCTAACATGTTGTGTGTGACACTAAAAATGAATAAAGGTTTGAAGTGTTTACAGGCATTTTGGGGGTTTTGCAAGCCAAAATACGCACGCCTAACCAACGGCTCCAATGTACTTCATTAGTATACCACCAGGGGGTGCTCCTGTCTCTATATTCACGTTGGTATTCTCTGCATGGGTTACAATCAGTGAACGCATTCTTGCCTGCAAATGTACAAGTGTTTACAGGCTTTCAAATGTTGAGTACAGAACATAGATTTGATTTTAAAAAAAAAATAATAATATAGATATTGCTCAACGATATGGTTGTGGAGTGTGTGGCTAACTGTGTTGGTTTAAGCAGCCTCACCTGGCCTGAGTCTGATTGGACTTGGGCTTGGCTTGGCTGCACACCTGTTGTACATTGAGTAATCAATGTGCCCAGGCTCAACCAGCCTTCTCCACACACACACACACACACACACTCAGGGAGAGATCTCCCACATGGTGACATGGAGCACCAGCGTCGTGTATCATTATCTGCAAACCATTCGATAAACCGGTTTTCACCACCACCACCACCGCCCTGCGTCCTTGTGTTTGGCCGCCCCCGGCATCGCTACACTCCACCCAGGTGGCGTTTCTGGTGTGCAGCCTCACCCAGCCTCGAGTTCCGTCATTCACCGGGCGTCACGATTCAACCCAGTCAGTAGTTAAATCTGAAATGTTGCTCTTGGTTAATTAATAAAGCATTAGATATAATTAGAGAATTACTTAATATTTTGAGAGTGGGAGATGGAATCTCCCGTTCCCATTTTTGGTGAATTACTATCTGAACTATTTCTAAATACCTCAAATGACAAAAGATGTGTGACATGGTGGTTTTTCTTTCTGCCTTACTGTTCATTAAAATTCAAGTCTAAGAAATATCAGCCGTACAATTATGTTTGGGACAAAGTTATACTGGAAATGTTTCACTAAAACCAACTAGTTCTAGCAACACAAGCACCTTTATGGTGTTCAATCAATTATCTAATTTTCAGAAATATATTTTAAGTCAATGGGGAAACTTTACACCGTTCAATGTTTGCTATGCATGTATGTGCTTGTATAAGGGTTCCCTGATGATCACATTTTTCATATGTTTACATTTGGTCAACAATGTGAATTTGCGAGATTGGGATGGTTCTCATGAGGCTAGTGAACATGCATTCTCTCTTAGCCGAAGATGAGAGATGACTATAAAGAAGACCCCTACAGCTGTGGCCTCCATCACTTCCTGAGATAACCTTTCTCAAGTCTTCTTTGTGTTTTTCATTAAGAATTTAGAGAACTTCTTGACATAAGTAAGAGACATAAGAGGAAAAATTGGATATGTACGACTGTATGCAAAAGGTCTTCATATGGATGAGCAGCATTCAATGGAGGCTCAAAACGAACCGCCGTCAAACTACATGAAGGGTGATTTTGGACATAAACTTTTGGCATGAATTCACGGGATTTTTGGCCAAACATGCACAATGGGTGAACTATGGCTTCTAGGCATAGGGCCTAGAAGCCCTCCGATGCGAAATAACAACGGTGGACCTCTTCGTAATTCAGTTATATATTTTGAAAATTGTGATGTTATAATTATCAACCTTAATTTGGGGGCCCCCCCCAGGTACTTGGGGCCCTACGCGCTCTGCGTACTCTGCGTACTCTGCGTACTCTGCGTATGGGGAGTGCCATAATATTCTCCCATAGCCACAATACTGAGTAAACATAACATAAGCTGTAAGACTTGTGTATAGTCACAACCAGGCACAACCAGCTGATCATACATAGATGAAGGGGGCGGGCTTTTAAAGCCACAGAACACGCCCACCTCTACCTGCCTATTTAACTCAGACTCCGCCATTTTAGAATCAGAATCTCTTGGGCGGCGTATCGATTAGATGTAAAGCTTAGAGACGCTCCGTGCGTGTTATATACGATCCCTCTCCTTTTGCTTCATAGACGATAGACAATAGACCAATAACCTTAACCAAATAAAGTGAGTTAAAAGCAATCCTGTCTCGGCCGCCTTTCCTGGACTAAAATATCACAACAGTTTCAACCAAGTAAGGTTGAGTAAGGTCTCTTCATACTCGCTCAATACCTTCATAAACAATGCTCACACACTCACACAAAACTTTATCCACTGGAATTTCTCTGCCTCCTTTAAGAGCCTTTCTTAAGGAAAAATGTGTTTATCTGTTGCATAGGAAGTTTTTCAGGAATGCAATTGAAAAGCCCTGATTCTGTTGATAAAAATGTGTTGCTTTCTTAATAGTTCATTGCAAAATAACCTTTTTAGCATTGCTAGTAAATCATCCTAAGTGTCCTTGACTTGGTGATGGCAGTTCAGTTGGAAATTTATTTTCACAGTAAATACCGATTGGTAGTGTCTGATTGGTAGTGTCTCATAGTTAATAAAAATATTCATGTTGTATTATAATGTCATATTATGACCATCGATAAAAGTTTAAGTGTGTGAGAGAGAGAGAGAGAGAGAGAGAGAGAGAGAGAGAGAGAGAGAGAGAGAGAGAGAGAGAGAGAGAGAGAGAGAGAGAGAGAGAGAGAGAGAGAGAGAGAGATTTCTTCTAACAGACACTATTCTGCAGCTGCCTGTAATGTTGACTAAATGATCACTGATCATTACTGTGATATAGATATAGTGGCAGGTAAACATTGCAAGTCTATCTTCTTGCATGGTATGTTTTGTTTTTGTATTGCTCTATAATTATATCGTGTTAGTAGTTTACATATTCTACAAATCCTTTCAACTATGCATTTAATAAAAATACAATACAAAAATATATCTTGTCAAATTTCTTCAAACCTTTAGACATACACGTACCATAGATCTCGAATACATCTAGACCTAGGCTTTGGCACATCTTGCATAACAAAACATGCGTCACGTATACAGTACATCGATGGAAACGGTTTCCTTGAGCCACATTTTCACCATGCCTGGATGCAAGCAAAGGTGCCAGATGTATACCCATAGGTCATCTGTCCAATTGGACTCAATTGGATCTTCTAAACCAAACTGTGCAGAGCCACTGAGACCCCAGCATACCCTCTGTGCTTACGCAATTGGAAAAAAAAAACAGAGATCCCATTTAAAAGCATTTAACCAATTCAAACTGCGAGTATAATCTGCTTTGCATTGCATTTTGTGCATGTAAGAAGCCCTTTGTTTGATGCCTGGAGAAGGTAGTGGCCAATTAATTGTGACTGAAAATGATGGACTGCTAACTCTTTTCGCTTCTGTACCACCATATCTCTGATCTTTCTGTATTTCGTTTTGGCAGGCACATATTATGTTTTGCATATAGAAAAATATCAAACACCCCTTGCTGTCTTGTGTGTACACATGACAGATGTTGAATTTCAATATGGAACAATATTTTTGATTTTATATTGCATTGCATCCGTTCATTATCACTAATATAAAAGAGCTACTGTCTACTATACTAATATACTAATATATTAAACCATACATGTTTATTATGTTATAACATTCTTAATGGATACCTAAATACAAACCAATAACCACAACTCCCAATATACCCAAAACTCATGGTTGTATTCTAAATGCAATTAATTACTCAGTCAGTTTATAAACATAAAAGAAAGATTAAAATAACTCTCCTGGCTTGTTACCATTCATTTACGACAAAATACACTTTTAGACGTCACCATCATTTTCTTGCACGTAAAAAAAAAATATTGCTAAAATAGGAAAGTTGTCTTAGTGCCCACCTGCTAAAACAGGCAGTAAATATTCAAACTCACAGAGCTCAAATTTACATCGAGGAGGCAATTATCTTTTGTAATAGAAAATGCTGCTCTGATGATAGATCTGTACAACTCTCTCAAATTGAATAGCCTTCCAATAATTGCTGAGTTGAGGTAGAAATAGCTCTCGTGTGCCTTCCCATGCTTCATAGCATCTTTTGTTATTCCATAAACCTCTGCGGAAGCTCTAACAATGTTGAGTAGAGGTTAACAATAGTTCAGCATTTTAATGAATTTTGAGAGTAAACATAAATATCTCAAAAGGAAGGAGATGATCATATTCTTAGAAAAAAAAGGTATGTAAGGAATATTGATGGCTTGACTTCATATGCTGCTTGCGGGTTTGCGATGAGGACCAAGGTGTCTGACCCAGGAGATGTTTTCATCTCAAATAATGTTTTCATACGTCAAAAAGGAGCAGAGTGGCAAATTAGTTCTACAATAAACAATGATTAGCAATTGGGCAAAACAGCAATCTTAGGCTGAAATTGCATTTAAATTACAATGGCTTTGAAGGGGAAGTTGGGTGAAAAAAAACAATAGCTAGAAGGACATTAGTCTAAAAATATAACATTTCATTATTTTTTTCTCTTTCACTCAAATAAATAAACAGCAATCTCAAACAGGTGGACATACATGTCAGTCTTTTTGACTAAGTGGAAATTTGGGTTTTCTTCACCTGAAACATAATTCACTTTTCCTATTTAACGTTAGACTATTTTACTTTCCTCGAGTTATGACCACATTCAGCACTTACTGTATTATATTGTGTCCAGGAGGAGAGCAAAGCAGAATTTAAGAGAAGTTCCAGATCCGGCTGAATAGGCCTCTTATCGGTGACACCTCTTAAAGACGAGAGATCATGGTCATGGACAATCGCTTGTGTGTCATGGTTACATTCATTCTCCCTAAAGCTAGCATGTATAACAGCAATAGAACAATACTCAAGTCTTTGTGTTTTTCTACTAGTAAGGTTGAGCACATGTGAGCAAGACGATGATAACAGATAGTTGTTCACGGCATATATTTGTTGGGTTGTCTCTACAAATATTAATGTTTGAAGTTAAACACTTTTCTGTTTATGTGTAAATCATATGTCGATTTTCGAAGAGCAATTGGAACAGCTTAAACAACAAAAAAAAAACTTGACTCTTCCATCCTTGGTTTATATAAAGATAGACCACAGAACATTCCTGAAATGTAGGAAATGCACTCCCAATTATGAATCTTTGTGTAAACTAAACTGTAATGTACAGCGTACAGTGTCTTTTTCAAATACAAAATACACCATAAAAGGACCTGGCCATGTTTTGGCCTTGCCAAATGATGCAGCGTCCAACCTCCCCTCCAAAAAACAGCACAACATAAAAAGAAACCTTGAGAAGACATTTGTAGGATGGCTAGGAAGGAGTGCCTGACATTCTTCTGTCACTTTATTAACACAAATGTTCAGAAATAGAGAAAAAGATAGTGTTCCAAATTAACTTGCGCAGTCAATCAGCACAGTTATGGATTGCAATCAGAGGCCTGAGTTTCATGCCTAAGGGGTGGGTTATAATAATTATAATACTAATAATTATAATCAAAATTCTGCATATGGAGGCACACTGTGGCATTAACAATTGTGTAATATATAAAACAACACAACCAAAGTAACGTCATTTCTTTAAAAATCATTTAATTATAATAATAATAATTCATTTCGACAGAAAAAAAAAAAGGGTGAAACATTTCAGCAGAGACGAACGCACACAAACAGGCGCTTTCGGAGCTACAATAACATCATACATCCACGTTAGCACTGCGGGGATCAGGCCATGAAAGACACAACAACACGGCTCCTCGTGACCTGTTGGTAAAGTGAAAGGACGGGATTTGCCAAATCCTTGGAGGCGGTCGGCAAGATAAAAAAAATAAAAAATAAAAAGGCTGTTGGCCCGAGCCCCGTACTGATTAGCGGCATTAGTCAGGGGGTCCAGGATCAGCAGGAGTGGGGGGGTCCGGGGCCTCTGCCAGCCCTGTACTCCTTTTTAAACAGAGACACAGCTGATTAATAGTCCTCCAACCACGATGGTGGGATGGGTGGTGGTGGGGGGGGTGGTGGGGGTGGGGGTGGGGGGGGGCAGTGATCCAGGGAGGAGATAAGAGAGGACAGGGCTTGGGGCTGTTGTCCTGCGACGAGCGGGCAGCAGCTGCTGCTGCAGCAGCATCCCTCTGCTCTGCTCAGATAGATTGGGCTGTGAAGACGAGGCCGGGGCCCGGGCAAGGGTCCACACACCCGAGCACCGGGCCTCGGCAGCCCCCCCCCCCCCGCAGGACCCTCCGCTCCACCTTTTGTGTGTCACCGTCTGGCCCCGGGCTAATTAGCCCGTCTCAAGTGTTTCCGTATTTGTCATCTTGTTTTGTTTTGTGTTGCTCACTTTTGTAACTTCCTGTGTTTTTTATGCTTCTCTTTAAACCTCCAGTCCAGGGAGAGGTTGGTTTCCTGCCAACATGGGATATCATTTTACCATCAGCAGACATGCCCTTTGCTGCCAATTAACAGATGAACCGCTGCAGCTGTGTGAAAGCTTGAGTGAAACAAAGATAAATTGCTTTTTATTCGATAGATTCAAATAAGATCTAAAATGATCAGCTACATCTCAGAAGAGCTTGCCAATCTGGTGGACTACAAGGTCCTCCGTGCAGACCACGTAATGAGCATACTCAAGCCCAGATACAGTCATCAAAGTGAGTCAAATTAGCCCAAATAACTCTAACAAATAACTATGAACTATTTATCAAGGACTTTAACTCAAAATTGCGTGTAGTAATAATAGTATAGTTCCCTAGAAAAGACAGAATTCTATAGAAAAATCCCAACGGTAAATGAAATCCTATACTTGCTTCCTTGTGCTAGCCACAAGAATTCGGACAATATATGGCTTAAGAACTGTTTAAAGGCCACTGTATGAACTTGAAGAATTTTCTATTCAAAAAACAGTTTTCCTCTGCAGGCTATAACATTGCAACATCATGTTTGACAATGCTTGTATGAAGAACACAGTTAACACACAGTTAATCATAACCTTGTGAACAGAATCTAATTATATGAAGTTATTCATCATTACCTTTTGGTAAAGTTGGAGCCAAAGGTTTTGTGTAACCAGCATTTGAACCATGTTTAATGTTCCTTTCTTTGACACACCTATTCAATAAAACAATGTGACGTATTGTTACATCCCTGTAACTCTCCCCGGCGATGTCATCGATCACTGCCCTATATCCCCTCACTGACTGATGTGTTTGATAATGCTTCCGGATGGATTTCCCTGGATGCATGCTCTCAACTCCACCATACTCACCTGGACGCACGGGTACAGCTTGGACTTTTCACATGTTCACCATGACATTTAAGTTGGGATTTTTACCATTTATTTTCAATAGCCTATTGTTATGACCCACTCATCATCAGCAGAACTCAGAACCTTAAGAGCCATGCTTTTCATCAGAGCTGAAAATGACCACCAATAATCAGACACCAACGCAGAAAGATGTCTTGAGCAGAGCATTTCAAGCCATTAGGTGTAATTACCCACCTATTTCTTCTTCTATATCACTCTATTCAGCATGTGAAATAAGCCTCCCTGAACATGCGTACATCTATGACCCTTTATCTATCTATCCTCTCTCGCCGTAACCCCCTTAGAAAAATATCACATCGAGGATACTAATACTGGGAAAAAAGTAGTTGATACCTATTACAGGTTAAGCCACTAACATCATTTATGAGTGGTTAAGCCACTTTCATCTGTTCACTATTGATTTGTACCCAAGACTCCAGCAGGAGAATCTCTCCCCATTGAAATGATAATCATCGCTCTCCCCGTTTCTTTTAATGGGTGTTCTTCAGTTTTAGACAGTTTTACTACTATTCTCATACTTTTCTTTGGAACAAGCCAAAAGAGCCAGAGCTTCTTGTAAGCCCTGTGCTCACTTGGATTTTCTTTTGTGAGGAAGACCATTCTCTTGTTTGTTAAGAAAAATGAAAAATAGGCTGAAATAAGGGCAACGTTAACAGTTTGAAAGTGATGGGTCCTTTGGAGAGTTTTACGATAATATATTCAGTGTATGTGTGCCAGAGGAGTTGGATGTAAATTCTGCTGTGCTTAATCTTTTTTGATGGCAGGACATAAAGCTCCTCTCTAGAAATATGCTTTTGTGTGATAATGCGAAAATCCTCCGCCTCAGATACAATCTGTATGCACATCTGGTTCTAATCACATTTCAAACATTGGATATGCAATAATCGGTGTTAATGGCTGTGTCCTACATTCTATTGAATATTCAAATGGCTTGGCTTATAGCCGGTGTGGGGTATAACTAGTTGAAGTGCAATAGACATTTCAGGTGAAAATGGGTTGATCACCAAATGCATAGCACAGTAAATCCCATAACTTTAAGTATCTTGATGAAGAGCAGTTTCCACGTGGATGCTTTTAGATCATTTATGAAGTGAATTTTCTGACAACAGACATGGCCTTCTTGGCATGACTGTGAAGCAGTAGGACAAAATAGTTACTTTCACTATTTCTAATCATGCATGGCTATCCCCATCCATCCAAAATCTACTTCTGTAGTTCCATTAAACAGCGGCATTATCATTGTTACACCTTGAACAGATTTGAACTGAAATGCTTTATACTGCTAATAATTGGATAATTTATAAATGGTTGTTAAATTTAAAAAGGGCTTTGTACCTTCTGTCCAGTTGTTGGATTAAAGTGTCAGAATCAGACAGAGCACTCTGGGCCCTGCAGGAAAGGGTGGTTTGATATTCCCCTGAAAACAATGGCTTGGGAAAGAGAAAGAAATAGAGTTTCTTGAAGAGAAAGACAACGGCAGGAGTAACGTGACAGCGTGAAATGGGGGGAGTAAAAAAAAACAACCCATAACTTTTCCTTTCATTTACATGATGGGTAGGGTGGAAAAGTAGTATTGGAATGTATGTAGATGGCATCATGGCACAGCATAGGACCAGTGCATAAAAGCAGCAGACTCATTATTGGTGTTGAAACACCAATTTGTCCTGAAATGACACCTTTGGGAAAAGAGGCTATTTACCTGACCAGAGTAAGAGTTGGCCTCCGGAACGCTACTTCAGCATTATTTGGGCAATTAGTCTGACCTTTGCCTTTTCCTTTTCAAGCCATGCATGGCCACATTGGGCCAATGTTCTGGCTTGTGTTAACTATTGGGTGTTTGGATTATTTTTTCCTGCTTATCTACTGCTCTGAGTACAGCGATTTTTTTTTTGCTTGTTTTTTTTTCTTGTATTTGTCCCTGATTCTCTACCTGGTTCAAGTAGTTTTTTTTTGCCATCTGTGTTTTCAGTGTTTCTTCCCTATTTAAGGAGATAATCTTCCTGCCTATTATTCTGTGACAGGTCACCTCTGTGACATCCAGATTTGTGATGAGATCAATATTAAAGATTACATCAATCCGTTATTGTTTGATGCTTGATGTTTGATGTTTCTGAGCGTCTTGTTTCTAGCACTGCACAGAATGAGAGCATCGTGCCGGGTAAGGAGAGGTCAACATTGGTCTTTCACAATAGACTAAAAGATGTGCACTCATCTACACGATGAGATCTATCGTAGTGATGGGATCTGCTGAGCAATGATGGCACAATTATCAAGTCATCTGTGCCTCTTCAGTCCTATTTTTGTATGGAATGGAGACAGCAGGCATGCCTCTGAGTACATAGATGGACATCAAAGCCACATCCCATTGATCCATATCTTCACTGCGTTACAGAATTGCATTGAAGGGACATTTAGTGCACAAACATTTAGAATACAAAAAGCTCAGCGGTTGCTTGGATACAAGTCGCCCGACTGTAGCATTGGATAAGAATGAGGACGGAAGAGCGAGAGATGAACTATAGTATAGATGGGCATTTAGAAAATAACACAATAATCATATATATATATATAGAATGTAAATCATCTTGTTTCATTGGTACTAGATATATCTTGTTATTCTCTGTTCTCAAGGGAGCAGTAGCACAAAGTAATTCTGATAAAGTAGTGTATTTTCTTTTTTACAAACTATACTCATATATAAAATAAATTCCAATGTTATTTTAGTTTGTTTGCAAAGAGGATGTGTCATCAAAAACAGGAAACTGATTAATACAAAGAGAGTAGACTCATCAGATCTGACCACCTGCTTCTTTAGATAGTGATACAACGTTTGGCATGGACATAACACTTTTAAATTGAGCCAGGGATGTTATGCCACAACAAGACCAACAGACACATCATAATTGTGAATATAGTTTGATACGCCGCAGTTTAACGACAAAGACGGCAAACACAAAATCAGTTAAACGCTTATATCACCACAAGGGGGCATTTGCTGAGATTTGGTAGACATTTTAGGGGGTTTCTATAAAGGCCAGTCAGTGGCCGCAGTGAAGGATACCAGGAAAAGGTCTGCACCTGGCCATACAGGCCCATCTGATTAGCCAGGGTCGCCGGCCAGGCGATCTGCAGTGAAATGAACTAAACCAGGCTAATTGTATTGCTCCTTGGCCTCCCTCGGAGGCTTTGAGCAGGGAACAGCAGGCTCAGAGTCAAAGTAATTCCATCCTAGAGCAGTGGGGCCCTGTTAACCCGGGGACCGCCGATATTATGGATAGTGCGCACTTTGATTCCTCCGTATGGCATCTAAAACGGCAGATGCAAAAGGTGGTTTATATTCTCTGAAACATGACAGACTATGATGATAATGCCAACATTGATTGATGTTGTTACATTGATTAGTATCATTGTGACATAACCTTTACCCCTCCAAATCTTTAATTTTGGGATATTATTCTGTATAAACATATTATTTCTGACCTGAGTCAAGGAGCTTTTAACAATGAATGCCTCCAACCCCACCAGGGTCGACCCAGCCATCTCGTTAGGGGAAAGCTTGTTCATGGTCACTTGTTTCCTCTTTCCCTATTCCCTACATAGTGAACATTATGTAGTACACTATTCAAGGGGGAATTGGGATACTTATTATTATGCACCAGAAATCCATTGACATGACGTGTATTTGTAAACCTGTGTGTGGAGGATTTTCTCTATTGGACGATGACGACTAAATCCACGTCACAACATGGGCTATAGTGAGACAATAAGTGGGCCTCAGTTGACCACGAGTTTAAGGTGCATTATGGGTATCAAATAGTGCACTAATCTGCAGATCTTGATTTGCACATGCACATTTGTGGCAGCACCATGGGGGACACTCAAAAAGTGCACTATTTGGGGCACAAGTGGGATTTGAACAAGGCCATGAGCACTTAGCTCGGAGGCAGTGGGGTTCAAACAAGCAACCCTCCCACCTGTTGACAGATGACCTCTTCCTCTGGCCCTCCCTCCGCCCGGGGGCCAATGTCCCCCTGCGTGGTGGATGTTGTAAATATTAAATGGACAAGTCTTTTCCTTTTGGTCACCCAGACCATTTATTCCTGGTAAAAGAGAAACACAATATCATATTAGTGTTTTCTCTTGTAGGCACCCGTGACCAACCCCTGACTTCAATAGTTTAACGGAAAAAGGGCCAACCAACCTAAATAATGTATGACAGTATTGCTGTTACATAGATTACATAACCTGCTGAAAGATTAACACACTATTCCTCTTATTGTCCTACTCCTGTGAACAACTTCTACATACAAAATAAAAAAGTGTAAAAACTAATACGAGATACACTAGCAACAACCAATTAATAACAAACATACACATCAGGGTTTACCTTTTAATCATTAAATAGGGAAAACATGCCATGACAACATGACACAGACTGATAATGATGGACACACCTCGTTGCAGTTGTTACCGGAAAAGGGGGAGCAACACTTTGTCAAGACAAGGAGGAAGGCCGCAGAAACACTCAAAAACTATAGGTACTACATTTGTCCACCACCTCTCTCTGATTCTGAAAGAACCTCTTTGACTTTGTCATTAACATTGTTGCATAGTTGTCTGTTTGTTTCTCTTGCTGGGCTGTGGCCAATCACAGAGGACTTTGTTGGTTGTGGGTTGGGCTTGCAAATACCTCAGCAGTGAGCATTGTCTCTGGAGACAAGGAGGAATACAGATCAATATTTTTTTTCTTTGTCATATCTATATTTCTCTCTCTCTGTGTGTGTGTGTGTGTGTGTGTGTGTGTGTGTGTTTTGATAGATAGCCTGAAGAAGGCCGTCATTCGTCTTCATATGTAATGTTCTTCATCTCATGGCAGGACCCAAGAAACCTACAGTCAATCATTGGCTGTGCTCATATCTGTATATTCTAGATAGTTTAGTTGAAGAAGTTATTTAGTATGCCTCATTTGAGGTTAATTTCAGATTTTTTCACAGGGCAATGTTTAAATGCTTTATACAATACGTATACCGTATGATTATTATAGTTCTTGATATAAAATGTGTAGTTTGCATTGTTGTTCAAGTTCAACCAGGCTATATATATATATATATAAAACATTGTTGTTTACTGTGTGCAGGGCTGTTTTATCTAGATACCAGAGACTGCAACTATCAACTCATGATCAATAGTGTGTCTCTGTATTACATAGTCCCACTGCATTAAACATTGAATTGTTTTGTGTATATGCTGAAACACGTGGCCAGATTTATATTCCACACAGCACTAATTATAGTTTCCACTGCATACGACGTCACATTTTCTTGCTTATTTTTTTCTTTCCACTATTTATTTCCCCTGACTTCAAATGCAGGCGTCTTAAAACAAAAAATATATAGTTTATTTATACGTCTGCCGACATGTGAGGTCACTCCTCCAGATTCTGCCCCGTGTCCGTGTTATCAACACGACTGCTGGGATCGAGGATGACGACACCTTTGCTCCGCCCCAATGCAAACTCGCTCTTTGCGTTCATTTCATTCTTGTTCCCATTCCGAGCATTCTTCGCATCTCTGTCAGTCCGACTGCGTTTTACGTACACCTTCCTGGCTGGCCCAGAAACAATACAATAACTTTACACAGTTTTTCAATATCAATAATATCACATCTGAAAAAAAAAATCTCAAGAGGTGATTTATATGAATGTCAATAACGGATGTGTTTGAGGTAAGTTTCAACGTAGTTAATGATATGCAAACAGATCGCAGACTTCTTCTCGTAGTGGGTTTACATCATGCGCTTGAAATATTTCTTCATTTTGTCTTTATTAAAATAGCAATGTAGCGATTCTAATCAGTTCGTCCCATATTGTTTAAAGAATTTCCATCGATGAGATGGCCGATTTTCCTCGGTGTTGCAACAGGGTGCTCACTTTGTCCGCTCAGTGTTGTGGCAGACTGCACTGACATGGCACCAAAATCTTTGACATTTTTTACATTTTTTGGGAAGAAGCGTGACCACACCGCCCTATACCTTACGCGTATAATACACCGAGGTTGCGTAACAGAACATCGGAGAGTCTCAGAAACAAATCCGATTTTTCAGAATCAAACGATAAGTAGCGCGTGCATGAGTTTTTGGACAAGATGACGGATAAAAACGGAGGTGTTTTCCTCCCCATAGTTGGATCCGCCGCCGGGAGTTGGAGATTTCACCGGAGAATTTTCGGGAAACTACCTAACCGCGTTGGAAGACTTGTTGCTTCGACACATCTGGCTGTGCATTTTTCTGATCGCCATCGAAGTTTGCGTGAGTATATTCCCTTATTTTCCACCGGGATACCGGAATGCCTTCTACTCCATGTTACACTCAACATCGAGCCCAGCTTCAACTCCTATGTTGCAAGACGTATGCAGACACGTCTCGCTTGCCTGGCGAAAAAACACATAGTTCCATCACAAAACAACAATATTTACAATTTCAGAATATTTATATTTTCATTGATGTCCTGGTTATTTAGGCCTACTCTTTTATTTCAAGTTGGCATGGATTCCGACCAACGTTTCAGAATAAAAGTGGCGTGCAATTGATTTAATTTAAGCAACTCTTTATTTATTCCAAAAGAAAACGGTGTGTCATGGGAAATCCGAACAGCAAATAATGAAATGGACAGGTTATACGAATGGATAGCCTATGTTTCCACACGCTGCTGTACAGCCTTTATTTGGGCTTCCTTTTTCCCATATCCGCCTTTTTTTCGGGATATGCCTGCTCAGCTAAAACTAAAGTAGTAGGCGACTGATCGCACGGGGAAAACGGTCTGCCCTCGAATATGGGCAGAGCCAGTGTTGGAACTTAGTTTACCCTTACTTTGCCCATTATTTGAGTGTCATCTTTTAAAAAGGCATGGTAATATGCGGTGGTTAACACGTCATTGTGCGATATAAACATTCAATCAGCACTGTCAGTGATGATTGATATGGATGTAATATTTCCAGTTCCAGATTGTGATCATTCATCAATATACGATCTTTAGACTTTCTCTTTTAAACAAATCAATCAAGTCAGTTCAGCTTTCTAAACATTCTTTATGATAAATTCCAGGTTTCCATTCAAGGTTGTCATATGTAGGACATTGTTGCATGTCATTATTACGATCATGGTCATTTAACCTATAATGACAGCACCACTGAGTTGTTAACTGAAACTTTAATCTCTTGCCCCTGGGCAACACAGAATTATCCTGACGTAGATTTGTACTTCATTGTATTGACTCAAAAATAAAAGAAAAATATTTTGATAAGGAAATTTAAAAAGTGTTATTACAGTTAATGTTTTTTTCCTCATACATTTCAAATAGGTTTTGTAGGTATATTCATAGAATGGTTAGGGACACACACTTATTCATTCATTTAGATGCTGTTTAAAACGTACAGGGGGCGTTCTTTCAGACTTAATTCAAACATGTTACAATTGTAAGAAATAAATCTGCCTGAAAGGGAAAAAACAGAGGGAGCAAAAGATGCTTTGTTTTCAGCTTATGCAACCATTGGACCTGTTGGACAATGGCCTGAATGGCATTTTCAAAATAATAGGATATTGTCTTTGCTGAAACACGAGTCCTTACTAAATCGGATTTGAGCTCTTATGCATCACTCAAAACTAACTTAGTCCCATTTAAGCATTGTTCAATCCTTTATTCTATAATGCCCCATGTCTGACATTTGATTATTTTACATATTCCATGTCCTCGGTTGCAGGCTTATTGTCAGTCTCTTTGTTTGGCTGCCCATCATTGAAGTAGTTTTTAGCAAGAATGCTGTATTAATGATGTACTGATGAACCAGTGGTGGATTGTTATAGTGTGGTCTGAACATGAAGAACGGAATTACTGCAGTTAATGGAAACATTTGATACCGATAGCTATATATAGCCATAGATAAATGGTGTTATATAGACCTAAGCATCATTAAATATAACCCTACTTTTCTATTATAAAGATTAAATTTCCCATCGTTTTGTATATCTTACCCTGCCAAACATCAAATCATATGCAAATCTTATGCAGGAGGAAAAAATCTCTTTCAACCATTGCACTAAATCAGGTTTAAAATGGCGTTCACATTTTAACTGTTGGCATATTTATAACGGGGTACTCTGTAGACCACCAATCTGGTCACACTCACAGTTAAAGTAGGTTTTAAAGAACCATCAAAAAAAAACTAAACGATAATGCTTATCAGAAGCCTCACAGCTAGAAATTAATTTGCATCACTTATAGGTAAGTATCATTCAATTAGACAAGTTACTAGAAAGTGGGATTTTGTACTAAGCCAACGTCAGATGCAATGCCATGAAAATGTCCTTGTTGGTTGAGAAATCGATAGACATGTCTGTTCAAATGATACTCATGTGAATGTTGGTTTTGGAGAGAGTTTGAAACTATTTAATATGGAAATTCATTCTTGACCCATGATAGCAAGAAGCCCTTGACACTATTATTTGATCTAATTCTTGTTGTAATATTGCCCAGCAAAAAAAACAGAACATTTAACATATTTTTTTTTTCACTGGGAAAAAGGGATTAAATACTGTTAAATACTCTCGTTGTTTTCTATTATCTAACCTCAAATGTGTTTTTTTTGTTCATTGCAGAAACATTGCAGTAAAACATAAGTCATCCCTGCATTATTTTGTTATCTCTTCAAATCTAAATTAAGGAAATGAATCGTTACATAGATGATAAATCAGGTGTCAAAGCAATTCCAAATGCCAGCCTCTTAGCAGTCAAGGCTGGCCGGAAAGAAAAGGAAAGAATCAATCCAGTGGGATCCAGAGTGTGTGTGTGCCCTAAGGTAAACCCTGGGTTAGAAAGGGAATTGTAGAGTACAGGCAGCTGCAAAGTACTAAGAGCAGGGCCCCAATGAGGCCAGTGTAGAATGCCACCAAAAAGGAAAAGCAGGCTCAAAGCCACTGACGTCATCTAAGTAAATCTGCTTCAGTACCGCAGTCGTAAAATGACTGCCAGCTACCGAGTGCACTTTGGCCTTGTCAACAACCCCCAGCCCTGGTTGACAAGGCCAAAGGGGTGTTTGGCAGTGGGATATTACTTTTTCCATGATAGTTATTGTTATGGTAAATAGGATATGTCCATCCATGTCCACAGTTTGACTTCATCCTAAAGAGAAGCTACAGAGAGTTTCCACTGTTGCTTTTATGGCCAGCCACACAGGTCCGAAACTTTTTGTGATATTCTTAAGTTAACGGTGAGAATGAATGTAAGATATTATCACTAGAAATGGTGATGACCATTTAAATAAATGGAATAATGTAATCCTTTCTCTGTAAGTAATAAAGGCAAAAAAATCATTCAATGGCAAAAGATCAATCATTCATTTTCAGATCTTTTGTCAGAGAGCAGTCATTTAGTTATAATTTGTACCATTTGTTGCTGAAATCCCATCCTTATTTGGGAAAAAAAAACGGATGTTTTTTACTTTGATTAGACACAGATGAAAAGCAATATATAATCCATGAATCATTAGATGAGTCAGTTTCTGAAACCACCATTCTTGGGCACAGTCAAAGCAGGAATTCTAAACCTCTCCAACTTTCTTTAGTGTTGCTCATAGAAGCAGTAGGGGCTTGGATTCAAGCCTCCTACTGACGGAAGAAAATCTTGCAGCCATTGCACAAATGGACCAGATTACATTAATTGAAACAGTTTTTGTGTGTGGCTTGTATTTAAATATAACCTATCCAGCCCCTTTCAAACCACACTCCCTATTACATCCTAAAACATTTAATTCATATAGCTGATGTATGATCAAAGCAGAAACAAATCATTGCATCTTCTCTGAAGTTTTAGTCTTATTGCCAATAAAACCACCCACAAGCAACCGATGGATTTCAAAGAATTGCCCTGTCTAGAGGATGATAAATGGATGCTTAAGGCTCCTCTAAGTGCCAGGACTTCAATGGCTGTCCACTAGTTGTCTCTTATTGTTTCGGTCAGCAGATCCAGTCACCACCACAATACATTGTAATGCCTCATCTCTTGCTCAACATTTTTATTGGCTAACTTTCCAGAAGATCTTAGAAGATTTGCCTCCAAGGAAGGCACGTCTTCCTTGGAGGCAAAGGTCTAGTAGGAAAAGGCGAAGAAAAGGTACACAACACATTGAATCAAAGATCCAGTGATCAAATTGGCCATCTATGGCACTGGTGATGCAGCTATTTGTTTTGTAGACAGATATGGATTCGGAGAAAACAATGTCGCTCATGGTGGAAAAAAAAAACATGGTTGAAACTTATGAAAGATTGGTTTATTCATTTAAAAAAACAAATATGAAACACACTGACCGCCTGGGTACAACATGTCACATCTGGCTGGGGGGGGGAAAAGATTTTTGCAGCATCTTTTTTTGTTGCTTTTTTACATTTGTAATGCAGGTCAACTACAACCCAAAGTGTAGTCAAAGGATAGCGATGAAGTAATGTGATTTAGGAGGAGGAGGAGGTGGAGACGAGAGAGTGGAGATGAGAACCACGAGGAAGGAGCCACTGGAAGAGTCCAAAGCTAATGGTGGCCTTCTTTCTCATTTCTATGATTTGTTTTGTCATACCCGTGCGCACGTGTCTTGAATGAGCCAGCGGCCCGGGTCTCATTCTGCTCTGCTCTCATAACTGTCAGGAGATCCTTTATCTGATGGACCTTTATTTACAGCTTCAATTTCCTGAGCTTCTCCTGTTCTGCCTTTCTCCACACCAGCGTCACATTGGGGTATATGCAGTCTGGAATGCATCGCATATTCCTTTTGAAAGAAAAATATTTTCCAAGCTTTCGTCTTCTTTTCAGAAAAGGAAATTATTATTTTTGTATTATCCGAATTTTAAAGGTGTTAGACACCCAAGGACATGGACGTATTAGTAGAACAAGGAGAGATATGCTTAACCAGTGCCTATTTGTTGGACTGGACAGCTCCTGTGTTGTTCACGTCATGACAGTTATAGCTGTTTTTAGGTAGAAGGCAGGCAGGGAGGCCTGCACTGACAGTACCTGTAAATCAATGTGCTTCGCTGACAGAGATTGATCCCAGCGTCCAGACAGCTGCTGGTTGGAAGGATCCAGGTCTCATGTTTGAGTGGGATGATGTTGGACAGATTACTTGCACCTAAGCGTGCAAGTTTAAAGAGGCATGAAATAAACACATGGCCTTTGCCAATAACTGGAAGAGCATTGGCAAGCTTACCAGCGACTCCAATGGACCTTTGGAAATTGGTATTGAAAAGCTTCCTCGTTCATTCATTAGGACTCTATAGCCTGTAGATTTTTTTTCATTAAAACTTGATATAGTCCTTTGTATGGACGGACATTTTCAGTCTTTAGAAATATTTCCATTATTACTATGGTGGTTCGTGTTCTTTTTTTCCTCATTCAATTTATTTTTGTCTTAGGATACGTTTGTGGTCTGGTTAGTAATTCCGTCAAATACCTTGTAGTTAAGAGGCTTGTTGTTATGCTTGCTTCTAGACGGTGGGTTTGGGATGATCTATTATGCTCAATGTAGAGACTAGATAAAGGAATAAAATAGCCTATTTCCATAGATTTTACATGCACATATTTCAGAAGATTCCTTTCTTTAACATTGCATGCGTAGGTCACCACTGATGGATGTGTTATTCCAGAGTTAATTAACCTGATTTAATGACATCATGAAAGTGTAAATGGAATTCCGTCTATGTATGTCATTGTGAATGTGCATGATGGGTAGCATATTCTGCAAAGCCTAAATGGAATATTTTTGACAGCAGCGGTAATTAAGAAGGCCAGGATATGTCTTTACAGCATGCAGAATCTTGTAATCACCTGGTGATTATAGTTTTCAACATTGTGGACTTAACTGCTGTGGGCCATTATGGGGTGCACGGAAGTCATTCACAGAGTCATTATTGCACCCTCCAAGATAACGGGCACAAAAGAACAAAATTACATTTGAGACCTCTCATCTGTTATTTCATTACCTTGCTGCGCCTGATGGGTAAAATGGGTTTCTCTTAATTTAAGAAGCTGGATTCCAGGTAGGCGAGTGGTTTATGTAATCTGGCGATAAGTGTCATCTCTCTTAATGCCATGTCACAGCTACCCCACTCCCCTACTACCACACACACGTGTTGCATTGTCACCCCCCCCCCCCCCCCCCCCCCCCCCCCCATCACACAAATAGGTCTATTTCCATGGTTCCCACCTTGTAAAGACAAGAGTGTGCAATTATCCATTGGCCTCATGTGTTTCTACAGATGACATTCATACCTTCCTCCGGTTGTCATAATTAGGCCTGGGATTCTAGAGCACTTAGAGACCACATCAATAGGCAACCTCGTCATGTTATTCACACGTCTCCCATCTCCAAAGTAGCCATAGGACACAAAAGAAACAATGCACAGCAGCTAGTTATCCTCACCGATGTAGCTGGGCATGGCCAGGGAAACAAAATGTTAACACCGTCAATGCTACTTTGTCTTGTGTGTAATGCATAAACTGCATAAGTAATATCACATTCCTCATATAGCCTTTTTTTATTTTTTAGAAGATATCCCTTTCAAAGCGATGGAGTGAAACAAAACCTTCGCCTACTGCCGTCAACACAATCTGTGGACAAACTCTCGTAAACATCCACATCCTTCCTTCTTTGTAGTTCTTTGCGTTTTATATTAGGTTTCCCATTAAAGTGGTGATTAAAGCCACGTTACATTGTACGATGTTGAGCCTTGAGAAAGCACAGAAATTCAAGCGGGAGACTGGGTGCTGGAGTTCTGTGGCTTGCCGTGATGGGGTGATAATTATTCCCTCTACTTAATGGTCTGTTGTTGGAGAATTAATGATCTATGATCACATAGGCCACAGTAGCATGGCAACACGAAACCAGAAAGGATTCTGTATCGACTTAAGGAACTACAGGGTTGGGGAATGGGAGATACATGTATCCCTGAAATGTCAATCACATTTTAGTCTTTTGTCTCACCTGAGGAAAGCCGTCGTGTGTAAGGTTGTATGTTTCTTTTCTCTATCACTGGAATTTGGGTTTTTAAATAATTGGATGCAAAGTCATTCCACGTATAGACATTTTCCCTCTCGCATTCTCACAAAAGTTACAGTACTGCTGTCTTTTGATAGCTAGAGACATTATTACCAAATACACAAAAGCATATTTTCGTATGCAGCCGTCTACTGGGTAGTCTCTCTCAATGGCTCTGTAAAATACGTGAGACAAGACGGTGACCTCTGTATTTGATTGAAGTTAGAGAGATAATACCAACATGATGATTGTCTGACGTGAGGCATTTGTAATATATTTCATAGATAATACATAGATAACTCTTTTCATATATTATGTTCACAAACATATAGACAAAGGCATAAGCAAAGCAAAACGGGAACATACAGAGATAGTACTATGGTGCACTATTATGGTATTTTATAACATGTATAACATAGCATATAAATTACTGTCTATTGTGCTTACTAATAACATACACATTCACATGTTCTGTAAGACACGCTATCTTGTCATCATTTCATTATTCTGTGCCTGTTGATAAGCGCTCCGAACAATAACAATACTCTCGCTCTCCCCCTCACTCTTACATTTCCCACACGCACACACACACACACACACACACATGCACACCTTCAGACAAACTCCAAAGACAATATTGTATGCTGAGGGATGGGAAGACACACACTGTACCGCTGTGAGTTTCCTCACAAGGAAATCTCAGAAATTTCATAAAGGGGTGTTTTTATTTATTTTAATAAATATTTTTTCTAATTTTTGTATTTGCTTACAAAAATGCTACATTCCCCCTCAGATTATGTATTGTACCAAATCACATCCTTATTTTTAATCTTTTCTTATTGAAGCTAACTGCTCATGCACAGTATTTTTAAGTGATGTCTAAGTCATAAATAAAATAAAGTGTGTTAGAAGATAGAACATGTCTTAATAATGTGATGACATGCTCAAGGGTTACTGCCACATAACGATGTAAGAATCCAGTCCAGTGGTTTATTAAGGCTTACATACATTTCCTATAAATTTAGATCCAATGAAACATTACTGAGAGCTGCACACCAGTCCGTCATGGGGTGAAACCTATCCGTGTCTCATTTAATAACATTGTCTTTATATACATGGCATCATAGATACTATTCACACTGAAAGGCTCGGCAAAAAGAACTGACTGATTTTTTTGCTCGTTCAATATGAATGAGATTAAGGCTCTAATAGGTGGACAACACCATTTGTCTCCCTCATATTCATTCTCCATCAGACACGGCCCATAATGGATTCATGGAGATATGTGTCTGTATTTATCGAACAAACTGGCATATTACCGACGTAGCATTTCTATAAAGCGCTGTCAATGCCACGACAGATGAATATCAGAAGTTAGAACACGATAGTTATTTGTGGAGTGTATAGTTTTGTGTCAGGGCAAAGGGTGGAGTTGGTGCTTCAATAATTCATCAAGCATCACAGTAGCAGTATTCATTTCCTCGTGTGAAGTGTGAGCATACCACCTGTGGCAGTGAGAATGGCAAAATAGGCCTGTGTGAAATCAATATACACGTGGTGTATGTGCGGCCCATGCAGGATGAATCTGGATAAACACTAAACGGAAGAGGTTACAGGACTGAAGAAAAAATACTACATTATCAGTGATGAAGGTAAATGAAGAGTACTTCCATTGCGGGCCATGTATTTTGCAGCGGCTGACAAGTCTTTTAGTTTGTCCACTGACACATTCTTTGTCTTTTAAATATAATCGAATAACAGCAGTCATTATCGTTGTTAACATCATTGCTTTGGACCACAATCAACACACTTTTAACGCTCATTACTTTGAGCAACATTCAGTCGGTTAGTGAGGAGCGCTAGACAAACAGAGCGTCCATGCTTCTTAGCGGTCCAAATGGGAATTCCCCCCCTCTCCCTCATCGGTTTGTGAGTTGGTTCTGCAGAGTCAGCAGGAAAGCACACAAAAACGGAATTCAGTAAAAACCCCTCCTCCCCACTCTGCTGGGATTTTTTTTTTTGGTGCTTTTTTTTCCCCCCCAACAGCCTGCCTCCCATCTCCCCCCCCCCCCCCCCCCCCCCCCCCACCCACCCACCCACCCATCCCGTCACCACCATCCCCTCCCAGCACCCCTCATGAACTGACACACGCTAGAAGAAACATATGCTGCTATTTCCACTTTTCCGACAGCTTGTGCTGCTTAGAAAGAATGGAGCTCAGCGGTAGTAGGCTGGAGAGAGAAGGGGGGAGATTAAGGCAACTGCTGCAGAAGGTTTAAACATTTATGTGGAAATACAACACAAACACTGTGTAATTGGACATTTAGAACAACAGCCCACATTGAAGTCCTGTAAATGCCTCATCAAGGACCTATTTTCAGGTGGCCAGGTGCCCTGAAGTTAGTTCCTTTCCTCAGTTCCTTCACATTATCATGATCGCAATGTTTCATTTACCATATGTCATCTGGTTATGTACCCATATAGTATAGAAGTGAAAAAAAGCTATTTTTATTCTTTAACATTCAAAGAAGTACTTATTTTATGTTGCACGTGTGATGGCAAAATAAGCATACGATTGTAGTTGTAATTGCCTTAGTAAAAAAGTAAAAAGGTTAGTTATTTAGCAAATTTGTTTTTATGCCGCATATTTATCTAGTTTTCATTGACTCTGCAAAACTCACTCGTTTCATTCTCAAGTTACTTCCTATGACTGACACTCTAAGCAACGCCAACGGAAGATGAGTCAACTTGAAAGAATGGGCTGTACTACGCATCATTTATGAAGAATTCATCTTAGCTTCTACATAACCCGCTCCACTGTGCCACCGCCGCGTAAAGATCGTGACCCTTGATGACACGACGAGCGGTATTAAAACCCCAAACATCCTTGACGAACCCACATGACATCACTTGCTTCAATTAGACTCGTCTTGTCTTGGCTGAGGTCTCCACGCTCTCCTCCCTGTTTTGGACCTTCTGGGGCTGCAGGCCTGGGCAGCGTTTCTGGCGGGGCGTGCTTGAGGCAGCTGCCTATGCATTGCAGCTACAGCCTCTCTATCCTGTGTGTGTGTGTGTGTGTGTGTGTGTGTGTGTGTCCTGATCTGATCTCATCATGTGTGTGTTTGTTTGTTTCCCTGTGTGCGCCGACTATCTCTATCTCCTCCAGGGCTCACCCTAGTCTGGTCCAGGCCTCGGCTCGCACGGTCCTGATCGCCCCCACCGACCACCATGGACCCCGGCAGCTGGAGCGGGAGCGAGAGCCCCGCGGAGGACATGGACAGGCTGAGCGACTCGGCGGATAAGCCCATGGACAACGACGCCGAGGGGGTCTGGAGCCCCGACATAGAGCAGAGCTTCCAGGAGGCGCTGGCCATCTACCCGCCGTGTGGCCGCCGCAAGATCATCCTGTCTGACGAGGGCAAGATGTACGGTGAGTACCAGAGGGGGAATGAGTGTGTGCGTGTGCGTGTGCGTGTGTGTGTGTGTGTGTGTGTGTGTGTGTGTGTGTGTGTGTGTGTGTGTGTGTGTGTGTGCGTGTGGATGTGTTTGTGTGTGTGTGTGTGTGTGTGTGTGGCTGATTTGCACTTTGCAGTTTGTTGTGTTGTATACATAACATGGTGTGTATAGACACATGCAAACACGTTTGGACATAAAGCCAAGGAATTGATTTGAAAGTCGTGTTGAACCAGATGATTATGCATGAGACAATCAGGATAAAAGCCCTACTGGCTCGCTGATGGCGAACCACTCCTCTGGCCTTCCAGAAGTTGCCTGTGTAAGCGGAGCAGCAAGGTTTGGTCAGCAGCAGATGGTACTACGGCTGCCACCAGCTGTAGCCCCTCTCCTCCCTTCAAATCCTCCCCCCCCCTCCCCCCCCCACCCCACCCCACCCCACCCCACCCCACCCCCATTCCTGGCTGCCTGATGTCATGGAAAGAGGGATTTTTTTTTTTTTCTCTCCTGCAGATTTGGACTGTCTCACAGACTGTCAGTGTCAAGGGAAGCCGAGAGACCCCTCCTCTCTGCCTCTCGCTCTCTTGTGTGTTTCTCTATCTGTCTCTTTGTCTCTCTCTCTCTCTCTCTCTCTCTCTGTGTCTCTCCGTCCTATCCCTGTCTCTCTCCTGGGCGTTTGCTTGCAGCTGTCATGTGACCCCTCTGGCCAAATAAAATGTTAATTTCCCCCCCCCCCCCCCCCTGCTCAGCCCTAACCAGGACCCTTCTCCAGTCCATCTTCCGTCTTACTCCCCTTCTCCCTGGCAGGGGCCGGCTGGGGCTGCCAGACAGACCGATACACTCTCCTCCACTCACCACTCTGGATCAGAGCTCAGCAAATTGGTTTATTTCGGGTCAAAATGATTAACATTCATTTCTACCGTCAGCACGCAGTAAATCCTTACATGGCAAAGCCGCTGCAGTTCAATTGATGTACCGGGAGACTGATTTTTGAATGATAAAACTATATTTGCGGGCAATCTCTTGCTTAAGTGTTAACTCTAGTGGCTCGTAGTGAAACTGTTTATCGTAAACTTTAACGAGGGCCAGGGTTGTTTATCGTAAACTTTGATTAGGGCCAGGGGTTGACTTGTTTGGGGTAAAAGCAGAAGCCGGGCTGGTACCACTCTCTTCTTCTAAACACCATTTCGATTGGAGCGTGAAGCAGAATTTACACTTCTGCTTACAGTTTACTAAGCATGCCGGCAGCGCGATGCACAAAGGGGGGGGGCCCTATACCATTTACTACCCAAAATGTATATGAACTGATGAGCAAATCTGTTAATTTCTTGCTTTTCAGCAAGGATGCTAAAAAAAGCAGTGTATTGCATCCAATGGGAAATACAGTGTTTGATTTTTTTTTGTTTCATTTTATTCTTGTGTCTGTGTTTGTTTTTGTATTCATAATAATCATTTTTTTGTAAAAAAGGTTCCTGCTCAACCATTCCGCAATAACCACATGTCTTCATGTACACGTGAACACTCTGAGGCAGCATGTAGTAGTAGTAGTAGTAGTAGTAGTAATAGAAGAAGTGGGTGGCATTCCTTCCATCTATTCTCCTACATTAATAATACACTAGGAAGGGCTCGGGCCATCCGACAGCCAGACCTGTGGTTGCTAGGTAAAGAAAATGCCAGATGCCTTTCATTTTGATGTGGGCCTGGTGCTTACAGACATAAAATCAGTGGGGCTTTGTTTACCATGTAAATTTCCTGCCTGCATCCATCCCAGATTTCCATACGGGATGCGCTCGGCGGTAGCAGGGCATCTTTTCAGAATACCATCAGAGATGATGAGAAACACCATGAAGTGTCCTCCAGAAACGGCTCCGAGGCGGTGATTTCTCTTAAACAAGAATTCTATAAAAAGCACAAGATTTTGTCTTTTTAAGCAGACACGCTCTTGAGTAAATGTGCCTTGTAATCCAGCTCCATTCGCTTTTTAAAAAAAAGATTTTTTTTTATAAGACACAGGAAAGACAAAAACCACTCCTGGCATGTAATATGAAGCAGGCGCAGCAGAAGGGGAAACATGTATTTGTGAGAGTAGAGGCCACTAGGGATGCTACAGTGTTCCGTGCACAGTGCTGATCACAAGAGGAGCCGCCACGAGTGCCCTTAAGCCCTTTGTTACCCTGGGGCAGAGTGCTGTTAATTAGCAACAGTCTCTATAGCAACTGTCTTGCGGTACAAAACAATGCTTAATTTCTCCTTCTTGTGGTGTTTACCTGGAGTGTTTTCTGATGTCCAAAGAAAAAAAAAAAAAACTATCGGTGGCTGGCACCGTGCCCGCTCCTGTGAGGCTAATTGTGACTTGGACAGGAAGCATCACAGCTGCGTAGTAGGCATTACCCAGCGCTCTCTCTCTCCCAGGTCCACCGGCCGCTAGATGTTAAAAAGCACAAGGAAAACATGTCAGAAATGCAGCCGGAGACCTTAACGCGCTGCAGTTACAGCGTCCACCTGCTGTGCGAGAGGCTGCATTTATTTATTCAAGAAATTGGGTGCATATATGAAACGACACGGTTCACGCAAATTGTATGTTTATTCATTGTTATGCATTTGCACATGCCCTGTTGCAAACTAAACAGCATCGGCTTCGTGGCTGAACGAAGGAAACAAATTGCATATTTATACTGTCTAGGCCCAATCGCCATAGGTCTTGTTTTGTCAGACATCTTTCGTTGGCTCTCTTCTATTTACAAACAATAAAGCATAGGTAGTAGCATTTTATTCAGTAGTATTATATCATTCAAAATAGGGGGAAATAACTGTATTTAAGAAGATGTCTTGGGGAAATCAATTGTATAATAGTATTATAATAGTATACGTAAATAGTATATGTTGTTTTCTTTACTCTGGGTGTGCGATGCCACAGTTTACCCAATTAGTTTCAACGTGTTGTTAACGCTGTGCAGGTCTGATCCGAGTCACTAGGCTAAAACGATAACTATATGGGCTAGGCTAATGGGCTGGAATATTCAGTCCATATCATGCCGCCCTCCTCTCCCTCTCCCTCTCCCTCTCTCTCTCTCTCTCTCTCTCTCTGAGTCCTTTGAGGTAAAGCTCCTCCCGTTACCTCTCTCTGCGGCTGCTCTGCCACCTCATCAGCGCTCCAGCCTTTAGACCCCTCCTGTGGGAACTAAGTGGCACTTGGTTTGCGGGGATGCCAAGGATGAGTTAGATATAATGAGCAGACCTGGCCTGCCCCAGATGGCCCCTGCAGCACAGCGCTCCTCCTGGGGGCCCTGTCTCGCTGGGGCTGAGCACGCTCTGCGCCTGGCTGCAGCGAGCGGGGACCGAGCCTCCCCGCTGGGCACATAATGAGGAATTCTGGGATCAGCTCAGGCTCTCTCAGTCACCTGCGTTTACTCAGAATGCAGGGAGGAACTTGGGTTCAGAAAGACATTACGCCGCCGCCGCCGCCTCCGCGATAATCTCCCCAGCCCCCGGTTTGTTCCCCCGGTCATTTGTTGTGGCCTGCAACACCGCCGAGTTTTCACACATTGTTCCGTTAACAAAAAACTTCAAATTGCTTTATGTCTTCATTCCCCCCATTTAGAGATGAGAATAAAGATGACGATGGTGCCGGCGGTGATGCTTTAGTTTAAACAGAGAGGGTGTTGTTGTAGTGAAAGCTTCAGATAGCACGGTTATGCAACAGATGTTTTCCTCTATTGATTTGTTACATATAAACACTAATATGGCCTGGGGGGGGGGGGGGGGGAACTGCCTGCAGTTGTTGGGTGTTGGGGGTGTGTGGTGCGAGGCGTATTAGAACAAAACTTGGCTTTCAAAGAACTGGCACTGATGCATTATTAAAGGGCTCAAAGCCGCAGTGCAGCTTGTAAAAATGTTAAGGGAGGATACCTTCCTTTTCATGTGGTCTCTTACTTAATCAACCTGTGTTGGAGGTCTTACTTGGAGCTCTCTACACCTGTTGCTTTGCATCCCAGACAGTAAAGAACTGGTGGGAAGGAGACTGGATCTTTACTGGGCCGACGGGCTGCTCCTCCGATGATGGCTGATACAAACGCTATTGTCGATGGAGCAGTCAATTGCTATCTTAATTCACCATCATTTGTTTTGCTCAGTGGCGCTATGTTGCCATTTATCAATGTCTGTATGTTTGTATGCTGCTTGTGAATAGGAGAAAATCCAGTGCATTATATAGGCCTGCACTGAGGTGCTTTGCTGCTTTGAGGTGTATGTTTTTCCATGTGTATGTGACCCAAAGATGTGTTATAACAAGACAGCAGGTCAGGCTCGTCGCAACTTCATAAATGAGGCAAAGACCAAAAATAAAAATAGAATCAAGTTGTTTGAACAGAGCAAAGAACATAGAGCCCAAATGTAGCGGCCTGTGTTTTTAGCTTGCTTCCTATAGGACTCAAGTCTATATTTTGACTGGAAAATCCCAAAACAACAATTTGGCATCCATCCCTACATGGCCATGTGCTTTGGGGTTAACACCCCTAGTTGTATTCTATCTGCCAGGATAGAACATTTAAATTAACTTTGCTTGAAAAAGTGTTATGTTTTAAGATTTAAATTATGGCTATTAATGAACTTAAGTTATTGTTCACATCTGAAACTTGAACTTGAAAAATCTATTCAGGGATATATGTGGCATCTTGCATTACTTTGTACAGATGTCCAAGGCATGCAGCTTTTGAACCAAGTTATTCAATTTTAGCTCTGTATTTTCCAGAACATCGATGTCCTAATTATTATATTTTTCGAAAAGAGTCCATGCAGCATAGTCATTGCATTGTCTCAATTTGTTATCAACCCCCGCTTAAAATATGTAAATTTTCCTCGGATAACAGGGCGCTCTCTGTCTGCATGTGGAGTTGTTGGGGTGTGTCTCAGCTCTGAGGTCTGCTTGAGGTTCTGCAAGCGGAGCTACTGGTTTCAGGTTGCACGCTCCCAATTGGCTGCCATTGTTGTTCTTGAACACAGTTAAACTCTGAGCTTTCTTAAAGATGCAGTGTCAAGAACTTGGTCTGTTTGATACTGATGAGAGAGCGGCCCTATTCCGGGGCTGAACACTTTATGTTGATGGCTTC
>NC_140282.1:18080350-18138058 GCF_964030765.1 Micromesistius poutassou
ACCAAAAGCAGACTTAAACACATTTATTCCAACATCTTAAACTGAGGCACGCAGCATAGTGGGAGATGTGTGTTATTTAGTTAGCTTTTGTTAATCATTGTTATTCTTCAAATAAATCCAAACATAAAAAATATATATTTGTAATTCATAGGAAGAAACGATTAAAATCGATAATCGGGTTTGGTTTGAAATAAATCAGAGATTTTATTTTTAGGACAAATCGCCCAGCCCTACAATGAAAGCAAAGCATCCGTGTTTTAGATTCTTCAACACTCACCTACAGCCTTGAATTGATATAGATTCTAACATATAGTATACATAATTTAGTTGAGTTGATTGAGTTGAGTTGAAGAACTTCTTTCTACAAGAGAGTCTTTACAAGCTGGAGCTCCAAAGGAGTTTGAGACATTAAGTTTCCGGTTGATTGTATCATCAAAACGTTTCCTTGCCACCGTTTTGATTCCAGAACCTTTGAATCAAGAGGGGAGACTCCTGCTAGAGGCCTTCATGTTGTTGCTGTAGTCAATCGTGATGATAATGTCGTAATGTCTGCCTGGGATTCTTGAGTCATCTGTCAGGGCAAAGCCATGGCTTATGTGGACACACACACACATGCACACACACACACACACACACACACACACACACACACACACACACACACACACACACACACACACACACACACACACACACACACACACACACACACACACGCAGGCTCATGTGCATAGAATGGATCCCTGTCTCATCCCTGTCTCATCCCTAACCCATATCTCGGGAGACTTTTTGGTTCGGTTCTCCAGATTTTTCTTGTTTCCCTATCCCAAATCCTGCTGGTTAGGCTGAATGAAGACCCAAACTTGCCCCATAGGTGTGAAAGACGTCTTGTGTTTGCGTTCGTGTCACCTTCAATAGATTTGTATTGTACACAAAGTGCCCAATGCAAAACCCGACCATGATTTGTATTTTTTGGATTTTTTTTACATTTGGAGAACATCTTGAAACCCCATCTTATCTCTTACCCAATTTTGTACCACGGAATGAAACCTCTCAAATTGTTGTTCTCAATGTGTGCCATCCGTCTTCTTGACCACGTACCAAAGTATGAGCTGCGGTTTCGTATAAGGGTTGTGGTCCCAGTGTGTGTTGCACACTTTTCTTTTCCGTCATTTAGAAAAAGGAGTGTGGATTTTTCTTTTTCAGTCTTTGTCTTTCGGTTGTCAGCACAGAGCCAACATATTTGGTTTGAATTGATTACGGATAGAAATCCTGATACGTTTCCAGCCCGATAGGTGTGTTAGATCAAGAAGACCCACACACCCCACAGCCTATTGGAATGAATCACTCATATTTTTTTATTGAATAAACATTTGTGTGCCCTTTTCGTTCACAAGATGAGATGCCCTGACCCCGCAGAAAGAGCAACGTAGCCGATCCAACGTGGTTTCTGGCCCGACTCGAGTCTCTCTCACATCCATTGACATCATAGCTGAGCACTTGGCCAGATGTGGCTGTGGTTTTGTCCGTGTTCAACGAGGCCTGTTACAGGAAATGGGTTCTTTTAAAATGGAGGGATAAAAGTACAGCAAAACCAGTAAAGTTTTGTTCCCTTCACTCAGAGGACATAATCTAGGAAGTAGGATATTTAATATGCCATTACACTCTAACTTCAGCCTCATTGTTCGTCTTGAAAAAGGGCAGAGAGTATGAAGAAGAGAATATAGGCATTACTGCTGTAATTTTTTGTATTTAGAAATCAGAGAAAAATGTGTGTTTGGCAGGGTAATTTACCTTTTGCTTATATCTGATTCCTATTTTAAATGTTTTCACCTGAATTTCACATTTCTAAGGCATGTAATCATGTTTGCAAGTGTAGAATTTCCCTTACACAAACAACTTGTGTAAAATAGGACATAAAGGACTCCCACATCAGACTAGAAATGCTTTTTCTCCTTTTCGTTGAAGGTAACAAATGAAAACTGCACCCCCTGGATGTGTCACACAGGAAAGGTGTTAGCAAGAAGTGGTTGAGAAGAGGTGGATTAAAAAGAGGACAATGAGACACAACAGTGCTGCAAACCTTCACAACCCCAAGACAGAATAGCGAGAGAGCTGTACTGAATAGCATCCAACCTTTCTCCCTTCCCCTCTTATCATTCTCCTGCCTCCACCGCCTCTCTCCGTCTCTTTATCGCTGGATTTCTGTCCTCCAACCATCTTCCATCTCCACATGTATGCACGCTTTGCAATGCCTTATTTGTGGGATCATTTGCGTCACCTCTCATGGCGATCCAGTGAGATTCGCATTTCCTTAAGGTTTCTGAATAAAATGCTGACCAAGCTGATTCCCCCATTCAGGGCAGAATGGGGGGAATCAGCTGCTCAGGGTAGACGTGGCCAGGGGTAGTAGTGTGCTGCTGCTGGTGTTTAGGGGGAAGAGCTGAGGCTACATTCTCGTTGTGCCATTCACATGCCCCCCCCGCGGAACCTCTAGGGATGGTATGGGGTTGAGTTCACTTTGGCAAAGGAAGGGAAGGAATACATGCTCCTCTCATCTTCCCTTAGTAGTGTGACTCCTCCTTAAGGTCATGGTAGAAATATATTGTATAGGACCCCCCCCCCCCCCAACCACCACCACCACACTCAACTCTCAGTCTTTTGCTATAAATACAGGGCATTCATCAAGCAGCAGGTCTCTATAGTCTATAGTGGCCGAGGAGCCTTTTTCCTAAACTAATAATCACAACAGTGTGTATTACAGTTCAGTCCCTTTCATTTAACCACAGAAGCAGCTTGGCCACATGACATGCAGGCCTGCCTGGCAACATTTATGCACACACAGAGGATTGGCAGCAATCCCTGTTGCCATACTATATTGCTCATATATGCCTCTTGATATTTCTCAGTCATACAACCATATAACTTGTGCAAGTGTTGGAAGCTCAAATCTCAATCGACTGCCGTTGTTTGTTCTGAACTTTCTGGTTTGTGTTGAGCACTGGATTGGATGAAGGTTAAAAGTTAACTCTCGTGCACTCAAAAAAATAATGTGGGCAGAATTTTTCCATTTCCATCCAATAAATATATGTTACCCCATTGGTGAGGACTTTCACGCCTTCAACGACGACTCCAGTGTCATCTGGCTCCTCAGGCTGACGGACTGTGTGGATGCCCATAGCTGTGGCGACAATGTTGTTACCGAGAGTAGTATAGTTGTAGTCGCTCGCTGCAGGCAGAATAGGACCAAAATGACGCGTGTTTCTCGGGTGTGGAAAGAGCTAGACTAAGGGCGTGGTCACCTCACCTGCTCCCCTAATTGACATCAATCTTTTTGGGTTGAACGGATAGGTAGGTCAGCAGCGTCAGCAGAGACGATGAATACATTTTGAGTTACACGTGTTAAACTATTTTGTTTTTTATTTGAATTAATATATATAAATTTCATTAGACAAATATAATATTCATTTGTCACATCTAAGAAGGGCTTGAATCATTTTTTTGAGTGCGGTAGCTTTGAGAAAATAACATACTGACGTTAATCTGTAAACTAGCCCTGGTATTTTATGCATTGTATATAACTAGCACAATAGCCTCATGCTACACAGAATATAACCACTTATCCTTCTACGTGTGTGTGTTTGTGTGCGATATGAGATCAACTGATTTTCTAAGCTCATGCTAATATGCAACTCTATGATATGATCCCATTTTGATCAAGTGTGTCGTGCTATGTCGGTACCAAAAACATTTTGTTTATTGACATTTGTCATACACAATGTTGAGCTTCAAGTTCTTTGTAATTCACCGTGCATGTATACATGAGTTGGCGCCCCCTTGTGATGCATAATCAATTTTGGATAATAATAATACTAATAATACTACTACTACTTCTTCTACTACTACTACTAATAATAATCATAATCATAATAATCATAATCGTGTGATCATAATGATAAGCATACAGGCCTACGACATGGAACAATAGTTTATCTCACACATTTGTTCAAGATTTAATTATTTGTATTTTAGTAAAAAAATAAATCAAAAAGTTGCTACTTCCCCCTTACCTAAACTTCAGGGGAACAACAGTGTAACTGTTCCCTCTCTGTACCTCTGTGGACGTACCTCACACACTAGACCCACACTTGGCTTGTCCATATTAACAAGGCACTCTGGACAATGGTGGTGAATGATTTCAGGTTGGCTAGTTAACAGGGTGGTTTCTTTTTTCACGCCCGGTGAGTTAAGTTATTCGGTAGTAAACAAGCTTTCAGTCAGCCGTTTGTGTTTGGGCTATGTGCAAACAGCTTCGGAGTTTTCAAAAGCAGCACTTGGTCTGTTTCAGTTGATTATGTGCAATCAAACTGGTGTTATCGACCCCTTGATGTTGTTTTATTTGTCCCAGACAGGTGCTTGTCTGGGACATTGCTTGAACCTGTAGGGGTGTTCAAGTTGAAGGCCGCTGAGAGTTTTTAATGCATCTTGACTGTACGTTGGCATTCAAAGTAAAAGCTCTTTCAGCTCCACTCTGTCATTAATTTAGTGCACGTGAGCAGAGCAAAGACATGCACGGCCCATGTCACGCAACCCCCGACCACACTCTTTCAGTGTCTTTACACACAGGCAACCACAATAGACACACTACTCAACAAACTCAGACCTGATATCTGCCCTAGCTATCAGCCTGATTCCAAATGGTTCTGCAATTTCATCTGTAGAATATGGATGTAATTGAATTAAGCAAGTCTAATAAATGTCTTCCTTTTAGTAGACTGACATTTATTTTGTGTGTGTGTGTGTGTGTGCGTGCGTGTGTGTTTGTGTGGTAGATAGGTTAGGTAAAACCAGAGCCAGCCTGTTGAGACGTTCCGCACAGGTGTACAAAGCATTTCTATGACATGTGTTGGCTCTTCAGCTGCACACAACGACAGTACCTGCCCTCCTATAATTTGTGTAATAGTTTTGGGGTTGGCAACGTGTAATTACCATGTGAAAAGGCTGTGCCGGGACGATTGCGAATCGTTTGGGCAATTAGTGCAGAGCAGAGGACAGAAGAATGTTTGAAGCCTCTGCTAATTGGGAAGCTCTACAAAACCATTTCTTTAATTAAAACATGATGAAAGCAGCACTGTTTTAGATGGATACATTTCTGTCGCCATTCTTTTATATAACATTTATGAATGTCCAGGCCTGTGTTCTTTCATAGCAGTCTTTGAAGAGAATGGAATTATATTACGTCGTAGATTAATTTGAAAGGCTGTCTCTATACAGAGGTTTTTTCATTGTAATGCCACATGGGGCTCCTAGCAGAAATGGGATCTGTCCTTAGAACTCCTCTGTGATCTGTGAAATAGTGAACTCTGTATTCCATTGTAGCAATGGGGTTTACATGTACGAAAACGATTAAACAGCTAGGAATATTTTTTATCTCTTCCTTTTCTCAAATAGCCAAAGTCACAACCCCAACAGGTAGCCGGTTTTATAACAATGACATTTGAAACTATTATGATTCGAAGAAGAGCTCTTGCTTGCTCCATTGAATATATCCCACCTGTTCTGTGTCACAGGTCGTAACGAACTCATTGCGAGATACATCAAGCTACGGACGGGAAAGACGAGGACTCGGAAACAGGTAAGAAAACCCTGCCTGAAGGATGAGATAGAAGTCTAGTCAGATATCCCAACGCACACGCATGCACGTGAACACATGCACAGGGCAGACAAGACGCACAACACACACCCCAATGCTCAGAAGCATGCACGCCTAAGCTGGTGTCGAGCCGTGATACAGAATGCCTGATGCATTCAAACAGACAGGTACAGACAGGAAACGAAATGAATCAAACCTAGTGTGCAATTTGCTCTCACTTGTTTATTCTGTACGTGTTTTTTATACGCGTACGCTTAACATTGAACTCTTTGAAACAATTTGTTAATCACTATATCTTTGCAATTCAATATGCATTGTGTTCCCAGACAATAAGAAGGGAAAAAAAAAACACAAAAAAAACAAAAGGACCCGGCATACGCTGTAGTGCAGCCCCAGTTTCTCCGAAAGCATTCTTTTCGTCTGAATGAATTGAGGTTGCACACTTTGCGGGACTAAAGGCTTTTATTTGCGGGCAGGTGGAAGCACAAATAGAGTGGGACGAGCCACGGAAACCCGGAGACTAGGCTCCTTTTTTTTTTCTGCACTGTAAGGCAATCAGAAGTGCATCTCGTGCTTATACGTCCCCTAGAAACGCCGAAATTGGCGCTCGACACTCGAGGTAGGCAGGCCCATAGCTCTCTGCCTCCCCAAACTAGTTTAGCAGTCCCGCAACAACACCAAGTGTCCTAAACCACCACTGAGACCCAGCAGGCTACACTGCTGTTACACTGCACTCTGCTTCATTAGGGTTCAGGGCTTTGGTTTTGGTTTTTAGCGACTACAATACCGGAAGCCTCATAGCGTAATTGTCATAAGTCATATTTTTAGGTTCATCTTGTATTTTACGTTTAAAAAAAAATGCCTAAGTCAAATAGATGATTTAGGCAGGTGGTATGTAAATGTAAAAAGCACTCTAATTGGCTTAGGATATAGCCAATGAGGCGCAGTGAATCGGCAGCGTTAAGACGGTAGAGTTAGGTTAGATATCACAATTTGGCCAAATTATGCTATGAGGCTTACGATACATAGTAATACAAATAATAATGACGATAACTTGGCTGTCTGCATGCAACATATGCATACATTTTCTTTTGAATTGTCGTAATGAAAGCAAAGTTATCATTTGTCGCGTGTCCGATTCGAGGGATTACACTTGAACACAAAGTATGTTGCGTTTGCGTGCTCATGGGCTACTGCCCTCGGCTGAGCGCGTGAAGAGGCTTTGTGGTGAAGTGTAAATTACTGTTACACTCGGACAATTGAATGAATAATCCTTAATGAATGCTGGCTACAATTACTTAATTGATTCCATTGATTAACAATCTGAATACACTGAAATGACTTCACAGAGTAATGTAGGTGAAGGCCTAACGCTAAAGGGGCATGCATTTTCCTTAATTGTTTCACTTAGGTGGAAACAAGTGTAAGTATTAGGCTGCCCCTGCCACAGTTAGCAACACTACAGACTTGTTTTGTTTTTTTTATCTGCAGAAATTCAGCTTCATTCAGTTTCAGCTCTTTTTATAACGGGACAGTGTTTATTTGACATTTATGACAGTGATAGCAAAATGAATAACACTGCTTTAATAACAACCCCATCGTTTCTGTGACTATGTTAACCTACCGACCATTAAACATTTCAGACGAGGTTAATGTTAAAGTAAAAAAAAAAAAAAACTTGTGAAATGTCTCCACCGGCTTCCACATGAATACCGGCCGATTGTCATTCAGTGCACAGGAGACCACATCTGTGCTTTCTTAATGTGCACTAAAGGGGCCTGCGTCCCCCTTAATCACTTCACTTAGGTGACAACAACAGACAGCACAATGCTTTATTGGCTTTATGCGCTCACTGTTCGCCTCGGAGATGCTGCCATTGCGGGACGCATCTCCTGCTTTTTTAACCAAGATATGTGTTATCCACTTTGTACTTTTATTGTTTTTCTTGTGTTTTTCCTTTTCCTTTTTTTTATTTTGTTAATGGAGGTGTCTAGTCACATACAGGTCTTAGCGAGAAAGAAAGTTCGAGAAATCCAAGCTGCCATTAAGGTAGGTCTGGCTATGCCCAGTTGCAGGGGGCTTTTCATTGCCATGGTTACAGGCTGTTCCTTTGTTTTCCTCCTCTCCCCCACCCCGCAGGTGTCTAGTCACATTCAGGTTCTTGCCAGAAGGAAATCTCGTGAGTTTCATTCCAAGCTAAAGGTATGCGCTTTTCTGCTTCTGGGCATGTGGTTGCGGTGCGTTTAGCTGCCTGTTTCCCAGGTGATGGAGTGAATGCCTGCTACTCTTGATTCCCCTAACCCTTAAGTTCTCACTTGATCATCTCCTATTTCAAATTCTAACCCACCCCACCGCACTATCTCCAGTCCAGATCACTCCCTCTGCCTGCTTTTTGTATCACTCTTTCATTCTTTACTTTTGCTCTGAGATCACTTTTGGCTGGCTAAACAACAAGGCTAGTTAGCATAAAACATAATTATAAGAATAACAAGAAAAGGACTTGACTGTGGAGGGAAAAAGGACTTTCCCCTCCACAGTCAAGAATAACAAGAACAAGAAAAGGAGTCAAATCAGAATAATGAGAATAATCGTTTTCAAATTTCTCACGCATAGCTTCCATATGAAAAAATATAGTTGATAAGTAAGCACCTCTAAGCAAAAGCCCTCTTTTGTCGAGGTGGCACAAGGCCTTCTTTTTAATGCTAGTGTGCTAGTGTGAGTCTGTGTCTATGTGGGGAAGCATGCTGGCAAGGTGCATTTGGCTGTTGGTGAGCTGCTGTGAGCTGTTTGAGGTCAACAAGCCCTCGTATATCTCTACCAGAAGATATATTGATAGAAGGGCATGTCAGCCAGGTTTTATTTATTTAAAAAGGAAGGAAGGTGAATTTAACAACCGACACTCGATTTACAATGTGAGATAATGAAACTTTTCCCCGACTGGCGTCGCCGTGTGTGGCAGTGTCAGTACAGTATGGAGAATGGCAGTGGAGCCTCTTTTCTCTTCAGCCTTCTGGAAGATGTGCTGGCGTGTTTGGCCCTCCTTTTCAGTTCAGATGGAGTTATTTGAGAACACTCTTGTTATTTCCCTCCACAGTCAAGTCCTTTAACCCTTTTTGAATATGACAATTCCCCAAAAACCGAGGCGCCATTGTCGAATAAGTACTCAACGAATACATTGACCTGGAATATAATGTCTTTACGAAGTATAACCATGGTAACTATTTCTCTGACACACCATCCACAAATTTTCATTGGATGGTGACCATTCTTAGAATTCAGAATAATTGTGTGTGTGTGTGTGTGTGTGTGTGTGTGTGTGTGTGTGTGTGTGTGTGTGTGTGTGTGTGTGTGTGTGTGTGTGTGTGTGTGTGTGTGTGTGTGTGTGTGTGTGTGTGAGCACCAGAGAGAGTCGGTCAAGCAGCTAGCTGTGAATGGGGCACAGGCGACGGTCTGAGTAGAAACAGGCAGCTTTTGTATGGATCTCTGTCTCTCTTCATCGAAAGCAAATTAGGGTCCATTGGCGCAGAGAAATCCAAGCAGGCGTTTCCCGAAACAGTATTAATGGAGATGTTAGTTTAGCATGTTAGCTTAGCCTCATATGATAGCTGATTGTTGTATTTAGGTTAATATAAATATTTAATTTTAGATATGTTATGTAATTTATGTAATTTTCCATTATTTCCCATAGTTGATAAATAATGTATTTTACATACTCAGTGTATTCTTGTTTATGATCCTGATGCAATGCTTCTAACGTTTGTGTGTAAATATGGGTATTCTTTCCTAGTATGTTGTTACTGCATTGGTCCCTGTGATGCCTTCAAAGTTTTAAACTACTCAAAACAACAAAGAAAATACATTTTTAACAATCCTACCTTGTTTGTTTCTTTTTAGGTCACAAGTATGGTAAGCATCTGCTTCATTTGATAATTTCTCTGCATGAAACAGCTTCTAGCTTATTGTGTCTGCCTCTGCCATATAATAACTGCACGTGTGTGTGTGTGTGTGTGTTGGGTTGTACATTTGTCACTGCAACCTAATATTGTGCCACTAGAAGCTCTTGCCATCAGGCTTGCCTACGGCCTCTGATATCGATGCATCTTCAAAGGGCATGCACACGCAATCAACCTTTATAAGGACATTGTAGGGCCTTATTGTCTACAGGATTCTCCTTAGCGAAGGAATTTTGCCAAAAACGTACAATGACACGCACCTTTTGTCGTCTTTATTTACTGCAGCAGTGGTCAATTATTAAAAATAATAATAATAATGAAAGCGGAACATTATCAAGAAGAAGAAATAAAAAGGAGAGCAGCTACAAACACGCACATACGGCCTAGTAATTCAGAAGCTCTCCTCCAGGGATAAAAGACAAGAGACTAAAGGCTGTACAAATACTTTTAAGCAAGTGGGCCCTCTGTCCTTCAGTCATTCTCCTGGATGTTTGGATGTGTTTTGACATACAGATTAACAAAAACCTTGATAGAAAAGCTCCTGAATACTGTATTGATAAAGGAACAATGGGTGGGGAGAATGTCACTGCTGCTTTCGATCTAGGAAGATGTCAGTGGAAGATTAAACCTTAAACAAACGCGTGTATGCCAGTGTGCATGCCCGCCGGACCATTGTATATGGGAATTAATTTCCAACTGTTTTGCCACATTCATTCAAAGAACTACACATAATGGCGTGGACGGTTAGTCTTTCCTCTTTTTTTTTCACCCCGTTCTTTTATTACCTGCTGTTTCTCTTTTTTCTCTTACCTGCTTGTTGTTTGCTATTGTAGGAGTGAGGTCGCTATTTTTGTCCGCTTTTGTGTGGGCTTTTTTTTGTATGTTGTTAAGAGTGTGGTTATTGCTGCTTGCACCATGCCCATCCCCCCCTCCCCCCCCACCCCCCCCCCCCCCCCCTCTCTCTGCCATCCCCCCCCCCCCCTTCTCTGTGAGAGTGCTAAGCTCTTTGTAATTGTTGTTAAAGGACCAGACCGTGAAGGACAAAGCCCTCCAAAGCATGGCGGCCATGTCCTCAGCGCAGATTGTTTCTGCCACCGCTATTCACAACAAGCTGGGGCTGCCGGGCATCCCACGCCCATCGTTCCCCGGAGCAGGGGTAAGAGAGACGCATCCAAACCCCCTACCGGCACCCCCCCCCCCCCCCCCCACTCCACCAATCCCCCATACCGGCCCCTGATCCAGCACCCCCCCCCACCCCCCCCCCATACCACACCACACCCCCCTCCTCCCCTCCCCCACCAGGCTACACACCCAGGGTGGGCCAACCTCGCTGAACGCCACACCGGCCAAATCCCATTACACACAGCAGCTTTGCATAACCAACCCCCGATCAGTTAGGCGCAGAATCAGAGGGGATGGAAGTGGAGATAAGCACTTCTTCAAATGCACCGCGCGTATTTTTATTTTTTTTTATTTTCTGGCAAACAGTTTTTTTTTTTTGTTTTTTTTTTACCAAATGTTCACGGCTGTTTGTTCTTTGTTGTCTTTTTGTTTATTGATGTCGTGCTTTAGTTTTGGCAGGGAATGATCACCACCGGTCAGTCAGGATCCACACAAGAGTGAGTATGATTACCGTAGAAATGACTGAATGAATGGCTGAGGGATACATGAATACTATATATAGCCCACCATGTGCATATTATTGTGGATTTATTTTTTATCTTTCTCTCTCTCTCTCTCTGTCTCAGTATAAAACCCTTTTCCCAACAAGGATATCCAATCCAGCCAGCAGTCACAACAACCATTTCAAGTGAGAATTCTCCTTCAAATTTACATTTAATAAAAGAAAGCACAAATACAATAAACAAGACCAAACAAACATTCAGTTTTTGGCCTTCAACCCTATTTACATTGAAACCAAAAATAAGAAATAGTGGAGTTATTTACTTAATTGCAAAACACTAAACTATCATTTACAGTAACACATTGAGTTTTAGTGTTAAGTTATGATAAAGGCTGTGTGCACATGATACGGGGCAATAATTTGTCATGTTTTCACGTTGTGTAAAGTTTTGTGTCGTGTGACAAACAAACACATTAATTCTCTCACCGGAGCTCAATAACCATAGCAATAATAACTAAGGCAGAAGCAGGCATATTAACAAGTGAGAGTTTGGCCTTCGAGTATTTGGATTATTGGTTTGCATACTTGTCCAGTGTAATTCGAGAACACTGGGGCCGAATGGCTCCGGGGTGGGACAGTGTGGTGGCCAGGGTGTGGAACCAGCTCCAAGGTCGCCGCCCACCTCCCAACGTCAGCAGCCTACTGTGGCCATCCTTTAAGCAAGCTTCCCAGCAGCCCTCACCTGCTTCTTCTGCATGCCCTGCATGCTCTGTATATAGTTGGTCACTCCGGACAAACAAAAACATCTCCTAAGTGACCTGTGTGTGTGTGTGCGTGTGCGCTTGTGTGTGTGTGTGTGTGCGTGTGTGTGTGTGTGTGTGTGTGTGTGGGGCGGGTGTGCAGGTTATGAGCCCTCAGCAGCCCAAGCCCCCGCCGCCCCGGCATGGCAGGGCCGCTCCATCGGAACGTCTAAACTCCGGCTGGTGGAATTCTCTGCCTTCCTGGAGCAACAAAGAGACCAAGACTCCGTAAGAGAAAAAAAACGCAAAAACACTCCCATTCTCTTTCGGGTTATTATTCCGCTGTACACATATAGATAGAATCGGAGAGATGGATTCCCAGACAAAAAGGCCAGGTCAACGTATGAAGTGGTTTCCTTAATCTCTGTGGTAAACCTTTGCAAGCGCTGTTTGTATTTCTACTAGATAGGTCAAGCCAGGAAAGCCTATCGCTTCACACAATGCTACTTTATAAGGCTTAATGCATCAGCTGTACACTCACGGCTCTCATTGTTTTTTTTTTATTGTTTACTCTTTACTATATCGAGCAAGTCGTCAAGGTTTGTGTACATTCCCTTGATTTATTTTTCACTGATAGCCTGTGACAACAGACATCAATCTTGTTACATGTTTAAGAGGGTTGGGCTGCCTTGAAGGGGCTTTGCAGGTCACAAAGCCTCTTTAGAAGTGAAGGTTGGTGTGGTGACAAGGTTTAAATGTCCCTCAACATAGATTAACCAACGACGAACATTCAAGTGAAATGCAACACACAGTATATACTTATTTATTTACTGGTCACTTCCCCTAATCTTGTATTAATGGATTGCCCTCTGTAGAGCCTTCCATTAGTTTTTCTGTATTATTTTCCTGAAATTATTCAAGGTCCTTTTCAAATCATATTCTGTTTTCCTTGCAGTACAACAAACACCTGTTTGTACATATCGGGCATACCAACCATTCCTATAGTGATGCCCTGCTGGAGTCTGTAGACGTTCATCAGATTTATGACAAATTCCCTGAAAAGAAAGGAGGTCTGAAGGACCTCTTTGGAAAAGGTCCCCAGAATTCATTTTTTCTCATAAAATTTTGGGTGAGTTGCACAAAGCTTCTTAATACACTGCATGTGTTCTTCCACTGCCTCATATTGTACTGCTTTGGATGTATTCAAATAAGTTTGCAAGGACGTTTATTCAGACCATATTTTTTTGGTCTACTTTATAGTTTCAGTCTTCTCCATCCCATTATTGATTCAGTTTTAAATGAACCATTTTGCTATTATTCATCAGTATATCCAATCTTAAGGCTACTTCAGTTACCAACTGATTCAAAAATCCTGCCTAATAAGAATCTATTCAGGGCCATCTTAAGTAAATGAAAGTAATCAGAGTCCAAACACAGAAGCGCTCTCTCGCTCTCTCTCTTCATGTCTACAGAATGCGCTCTTCTATATTTGGACTTGCATAGCAGGAGAGACTGTGATCAAAGCAGTCCCTAATTCAGTCTAATATATCAGAACAATAGGGTGACCTGGTTGCGCTCCTAATGGCTGTTTAAACATTGCATGTATATTCTCCATGATGCAACATGCTAACTAGCGGCAGTCAACAAAGTGGGCCCATATGCACTTGGACCAAGTCCCCATCACATTTCTTTTGAAGTGACCGACCGATCTAAATTTCAAATGAAAGGCAGAATCTACACAATAATGAAAGGATAACTGCTTTGCTTAATGAAGGAGGAGAATGATGCAGAAACATATCTTGTCTTTTTGTTAACTACAACTAAAAAGCATGTTCTGGACATACAAAGGGCTGTCCTCTGGAAGCAAATCCTTTTCATGGGAAAACTCAGCCTTTAGATAACTTAATTGAGTTCTTTTTAGAATCGTGTATCCCCTATGAATGCATTTGCATGCGCATTCAAATGGCTCTTCAAAAAATAGCCATCACTAGAGGGCAGTGTGTTGGTTTGCCTGTGTGTGTGTGTGTGTGTGTGCGTGTGCGTGTGCGTGTGCATGTGCGTGTGTGTGTGTGTGTGTGTGTGTGTGCGCATATAGACTGTATACAAGCTATATAGATATCAATGGATGGATGAATATTGTCGAATGGTAGCATAAAAAAATATGGTAAAATATATAAAAAATTCTCTACTTTTCTTTTAGCAAACGAAAAATTAAGATATTCATCTAACATTCGCATTGGTTATGTTTGACTTGTGATTACCAGGCTGACTTGAACTGCAACATTCAGGAAGACACAGGAGCATTTTATGGAGTGTCGAGCCAGTATGAAAGCTCAGAAAACATGACCATTACCTGCTCAACAAAGGTGTGCTCCTTTGGCAAGCAGGTGGTGGAAAAAGTGGAGGTACGATCCCCGCAGTTATTAGTTCTGAGTGATCAGTTTTCAGTTGATTGTGAACTAGTGACGGTGTTTTATGGGGTAAGGACACCCTGAGATAAACCATTAGCTCATTTTTCTTGGCCCTGTGAATGGTCAGTTTCTGTCCCTGTGTTGAGTTGTTTTATTCTTATTTGTATGTATTTATTATGTATGTAATTATTTACAAACGTATTTGTGTTTCTGTCATTTTTAATTAAGAGAAATTCGTATTATTTTTATTATTATTATATCTATCTAATAGTATTAGTAGTATTAGATTGTGTTATTTGCTGTTGCTCATGAAAGCTGGTTCTGTGGTCTTCTCCTTTCTATCCCTCTCTCTCCCGGCCTCTCCCTCACCCTCCAGACTGAGTACGCTCGGTTTGAAAATGGACGTTTCGTCTACAGAATAAGCCGGTCCCCCATGTGCGAATACATGATCAACTTCATCCACAAGCTCAAACACCTGCCGGAGAAATACATGATGAACAGCGTTCTGGAGAACTTCACCATCCTACTGGTAAACCGTTCGGCTCCTCGCTCTCCTCAAACTCACCCCCCGTCCCGTGCTCTGTGTGTGTGTACTGCTGTGTCTGAACAAAGCGCTACTAGACTTTGTACCTGACTGGTTGTGAGTAGGGGAGCGGCGCGCTGAGCACCCCTCTTGGCTCCCTGGTAGGTGGCTGGGTTTGTCGGCGGCCCTGGTTTGCTCCAGCCGTCTTCCGAGAAAAAAGAAACTTAGTAGCACAGGCCTTGAGATGAGTTTGTCTACCTTTTCGCCTGCATTCCTGCCATTCCACAGGGAATGGAAAAGTGTGGGCAGTCATTATCTGCAGGGGAGGGAGGGGGGGGGGGGGTGTGGAGGATAAGAGGGGTGGGTCCCTCTGTTATTAGCCATCATATGTGGGCGGGGGAAGGGTGTGGGGGGGTGGGGGGGTTGAGAACCTTTACTGTGCTGCTGGAAGACAATCTGCAAAAAAAAAATGAAATGTTCTATTTTTAACGCACGTGTGGGAAAGAAATGTAGTACTTTGACGGCTTGGTAGCTGTCTCGTACTTTCTCGCACCAATGCACATTTCTATGCCGCTTTTTTTTTTTTCTTTTTTTTTTGCACAATGTAGATTGGTGAGTCGGAAGTAGATCAGCTCAACATCTCACCGTGGCTTTTTTAAGCTCCTGCGCTAGATGACGTGTGACCCGCGACTCGCTGTGTCACCTAGCGGCGCACAACGCGTTTGTGTCCCTCGTGCTCTCGTTCCCCTTTGCCATTCGTTGGAACGGCCTGACGCGTTGGTCTCTTGTTGTCTTCCAGGTGGTGACCAACAGAGACACTCAGGAGACCCTGCTGTGTATGGCGTGTGTGTTTGAGGTGTCAAACAGTGAGCACGGTGCTCAGCACCACATCTACAGACTGGTGAAGGAATAACGGTCCGTCAAGCCATTCCTGACATTTTTGTTCTCCGCAGATTGATCGACCTCAAGACAAAGTGGCAGTGCCTCTACGTACCTATTCTACATTTTAGTGTCGGGTGAAATGAGTGGTCATGAATTCATTTTGAGTTTTGTTTTTAATTGTCTGTGTTTTTTGTAATTTTGACTGCAGCTGTGAAATGCGGTACGGATTCTTGTTTTCGTCTATCCCTGTTTGATATACATGTGTGGTATATATAAATATATATATATAGATATAGATATAACGGATTTGCTGGTTGAGATTCATTTGATGAACAGAAATATATGTTGTCTTCTGCTTTATACACGCAAAGGAAAGAAAAAAGGTCCCAGTCTTTTTTTCCCCCCATGGGATGACAGGGTATATTTAATATGAATGAGTGTGTTTTTGTACGTGTGTCATTGATAACTTGGAATCCCATGTTCTGTAGATAAAACACAAACACCCACAGCTAAAGAAATTCCAAAGAAGCAAATACTTTACAAAACAAGGCTAAATCTATTTAAGTTCAAGATAAATATTGGTAGGTGTGGTCACCGCAAAAAACGATTAGCTAAACAGTTTTGCAACTTCTTAGGGCATTTGTGACCCTCCTGAAGCACTCCAAGTCTTACACATCAACCATGGAAAGAATGCACTGTGAACTTGTCAACTTGAGGGTTTACATCGACACCTTATTCCTAAATGGTGGGCATGCTAAGAAACTACTTATTTTGCTTTACGCATACATCTTTCATTTTTCAACAGAAGGGTGACAAGGTTCCAGATATTAAAAAAGCACTATTTAAATTACTCCAATTGGTCAGCTTGTCCGAAGCACTTTGCCGCCTATTATGGAAACGCCATAGAGATGCCAACGTTTTTTATTTTGTATTATGAACTTTTTTTTAGCACTGTGTTTTTTTAGGAACAATACAAACATTGGACAGTAGATCACGTCTAGATTTGTTTTTTCTTCTTTCAGATATTGCAGTTTCATTTGTGTTAGAGCCAGAGTGTTGCTGCCTTTATTGTTCACACTAGTCCATGTTTCTGTGGCCTACACCAATCCTGAGCCTTAAACATGTCATAACCGTGTGAACTCCAAAAGATGCCACTAAAGCTGTGATCTCTTTTCTGAAAGACTCTTAATGTGTTTGCGTTATGTAACCAATTCACGATACAATCTGCCAAAGTGTAAGTGGACAGTGCCTTAGACAAGTATATTCTGATCTTTCCTGTACTATGTTTTCAAATCTTTAATCAGTCAGTATGGACAAGAAAGAAAAGATATTTCAGCAGCATCCTCTTTGAGTTGGGTGAGGTTCTGTTAAGCAACTCACTCTTAGAAGTATACTGTTTTTGGGGATGTGGCACGTCTGTTTAATTATCACCGGTCAAGAGGCTGTCTATGTTACATTTGTAAACGGTTTAACCTACAACTTTTCTAAAGAGTGTACTATATACATGAACAGACTTTGCCTTTCCTGACATATAGACCAAAAATACAGAGAGAAGTCTGTCATCAAGTCCTGCACAGTAGCAAGGAAGTGCCTTTGCGTTCAAATTTCCAGCATCTGAAAATATAGTGAAGGTATCAAGAAGACATTGCTAGACCAAAAAATAAGACACGTATAACCAATCACCACATTGCCTTTTTTAAGGTCTGTAATGATTGAGGGTTAAGGTTAAAGAAAAATTGTATAGATGCTTACAACACCGTTGAGCTGGCAATCGATTGCTTGCTCAGAACTGATCAATTTAAAAGAAAAACACAATGTTGCTTTGTTTTTTCAAGGTGAAGTCTGCACGTTGGATGTAACTCTGTTCTTGAATACTGTTTCAAAAAGGTTTGATGTATTTTTGGGAACAGTTTATTGGTGTTTGTCACAAGGGAAAGCTACATTACATCGATAACGATTGTTGTATTTATAAAGGAATTGGCCATTATATGCTGATGTGAACTATACAAAATGGCCAGTATGTGTAACTGATCTGGGTAATTGATGGCAGCCTTGTGTTAATTACAAAGCGATCATTAAATCCACAAAATATAAAAGTGAATGACTTAGTCTAAAATCATCAGTACATATGAAATGGTTTAGACCAAAAAATAATAATCTTTTAATTATTTAATATATATCATAACACCTGTGAACACAATTACATCATCAAATTGTTTCCAAAATCACGTTGAAAGAAACATTTATTTAAGTAATTCATTTGTGTGTTAAAAGCAGCTTCAGTTTTATACTTTCATCTCTGCTCTTCTGTACGAGGCCATTACGGCTAATATTTTCACTGTAAATGCTACTCAAGCATATATTTTGCTTGCCTTTCAAAACCAAGTAAACAAAGTATTTTACTCTTTAAGAATTTCTACATAATTGCTGACAATGTCTATGGTGGATGCAGACAACATCAGTTCACTCATTCAGTATTTGGTGGAAGTCCTATGTCCGCTGTGGAGTTAAATAGGCTTTTATTGTTATCATTATTTTCTTTATTATTATGTTATGTTTACCCTGTGTATCCATTCATATTTACTGATTACTTACTGAGATATTCATGTTTCCCTATTGTGATTGTATATGATTGTATTTGGTTTTGTGATGACATTGTCTGTATATTGCAAGCCCAACAGTATATGATAACAAGGTTACTGCTAGTTACTGCTGGTAGACTTGTAGACATGTCATTTCCACTGTTAAACAGCAGGCTGTATACACCCCATTGCCCCAAAAAACAAACATCCATGTCCTAATGGGAACTCTGTTAGAATACTAAATGAACAGTAAACATGGGTTTGGTTGAGGAAAACGTCACAAACAAAGCAGCAGTTTAGCCATTGTTATTTGTACTTTTGTTTAAATGTAGGTACTGGTACCTGTATTGTTTCACTATCATTTTTCAGATGTTGGCTTTAAAGTGGTATTCACAGCTCAGATAGTATCATTAAGACACTTGTGTGCTGATTTTTTTCTTTTTGTAAAAATGTGCTTTGTATAAATCTATATATTCGCTTTTTCTGGTACAGAATTGTGATAAACTTTCATAATGTAAGTAAAATGTGGGAGCAAAGGTGAGGAAAAGAAAAATGCTGTTTGTGTTATTTACTGTATGTTCTTGGTCTGTAACATCATGATGCCTTCTTGATAATAGATATTTTGTAGCTTTCTAGATACTTTGTATGTATGCAATATTGAAGTAAAATAAACCCGGGGATGTTGCATTTTTGTAGGTTGACTCGAAATACGAACTACGAATGCTTGCAGTCCACACTTCCCTGCATATACGTTGGATAAACGCTAGGTGGCGCCATTAACCTTCGCTTTGCATTGTGGAGCCAGTGCCCCGATCTGGAGGAAAAAGTCATAAAACAGCAGGGAACGCTGAGATGAACAACTGCCAACGCTAGTCTAGGCCTATATCAAACGCCCAACATTCTCGTATACATGTATCTCTTTCTCGGCTAAATAGTACTTAGCCGAGAACTTTTTTACTCAGTTGCCTCAGAGTATTAAAAAGGGTCATAATCCAATGTTGATAATGTAATATTTAAGGTGGGAAATAAAAATAAAAAATTCGATATTATCATTATTATTATGAATTAAGTAGTTTAAACACGTAGGCGTATGGGTTAATGGTAGGCCTAGAAAGCTGAGATATTTCAGCCAGCCGTGGACACATAATAGTCACGTGATCAGCGCGGAGGCGCGTCTTAAGTTAGAAGTTCAGACCCCTGGGACCCTAAAGACTTTTAGACTTATACACAGTGCGAGGGACCATCCCTCTCTCACACGCCAGCAGATTATTGCTAGAAACAGAGATAGTTGAATGTCATTGCTTGGATGCCTTCGGCCTACTTGAAGTCGCGGATATCTTTTTCTGAACCCACTAACCCTATTATTATAACGGACTACCAGCAATCGGACCTCCATCAATTCACCATGCAGTCGGAGGAACGCCAGATATCAGTGTGGGTTTGTCAAGTGGAAAAACTGGTGTTGGGTTTGTCCAAGCGCACGACCTGTGCCGACGTGGTGAGGGTGCTGCTTTTGGACGACCACCGCAACGCGCGGGTAAAAGTGTCCAAACAAGTGACGCTTCGACGCAGACCTCAATCCTGTTGCGTCGTTGAGATATGGAAAGGATTCGAGCGCGTTCTGCACGAAAACACACGAATCCTGCGTCTTTGGGACGCGTGGGGAGCGGAAGAGCAGGGCAACGTGAAGTTTGTGCTCTTCCAGCAGGAGCCGTCAGCGGTATTTGCTGCGCACGACGCGCGCATCTGCGCTCCTGCAGGGGCCGCGGTTGGCCCCTGCAGGGGCGCAGAGGCGCGCGTCGTGCGCAGCAAAGACAGCCCTCGCGCTCCTGCGGGAGCGAGTCGAGCGACCACTTCTAACGCCGCCACGTGTTTCTCTCCGGGAAAACAACGTCGAATAGTCAGGAAAGCCTTCAGGAAACTGGAAAAGATCAATAAAAAGAAAACGCAGGCGACGTCCGGAGACGCGACTTCGAGACGCATGGAGACCGTCATCCAACGCGTTGTGTCCCAGGACGACGCGCTCCGCCAACAGGTCCACAGGATCCACGAGTTGGATAAGGAGATAGAAAGTTTTGAAGCGCAGGTTCATGCGGACAGAATGAAAAGTCACGGGGTCAATTATGTGCAAGATACATATTCAGTGGACGGCCCGAAGGAGAGGCCCTTTACGCGCGAAGGTGACGCGCTCTCCTCGACGGACAGGATCTCCAACTTGGAAGAGTACGTGCGTCGATGTCATGAGATGGTGAAGCTGCAAGAGAGGCTGGAAGATCACGAGGCACTCGTGGACAGCATGACGAGGGACATCCAAGAGGAGTTGAATCGAAGATGGATGGAGAGGAGGAGGAGAGAGGAGAAGCCCATGGCCGGCTGCACCACATCACCACCACACCTCATGAAGACACCAGGCATACACGCTGTTGGACTCACTGCAGGAAACGACTGTCTTCTGGACCACGTTGAGAGGATCCGAACAGAGCTCGATACTAGTTTATACATTGGACTTCGCTTAGACACGGATTTAGTTGCTATTGACAACGATTTACAGCTGACCCAGGAGACGCTCAGAGCCAGGGAAAGAGAGATCCATGCTTTACTGATACAATTGGACACTTTGGATGCTGGCGAAGAACCATCGACGTTCGAGAAGTGCAGTGACAGTGTGCCAAAGGAGGGAGAGATGGTGTGGAGTTTAGAAACGAAAAGAGGCTGGGTTGAGCAAACCAGATGCTGCAATAGCAGCCGGGATGACGACTCGGACACTGGGATTAGTTCCCTGCACAGTCAGGACTCGGACACTTATCCAGTTATCTCACTCACCTAACATTACAAATATCTCCAGTTTAGTCTACTCTACTCTCTAAGATCTGGTTTCCAATGTCGTTGTCAGTTTTTATGTCAAAGAAATCCTTCGTTAATCCTTCATTGTTATAGGCTGCTGTATAGGTGTTAAAGAGCATGGAGTTTGCCAACATTTGGTGACATTCTTTTTTTCTTTTAAAATATTTTCTGTAAAATCCAAGGTCTCGGATATAGACATAGTGAACTTCTAGTAAGTAGCATAGTTCTACAATATATTGAGTCATTGCCCTCCAATTTATTTTATTTTATACCACGTGTAGACTATTTCTCAATGCACATTGTATGCTATGAATTTGTCAAACCATATATGCATCTGCCTTCAACCTATACAAATACACCTAAGATCTTCCCAAACACATCATTAAATGAATGCTGTTCATTTTTATCTCCAGCATTGACCTAATGTTATCAACACCAGACCATTCTCACTGATCATTTCAGTTACACACTTTTCTACATTAAAGAGCCTATTCCAGTGCCTATGTTGACAATAAAATAACCCTAAAACAATGTCGACTGACATCTGAGGCTTTGTGCATGTGCAAAATATTTTATTCTTTATTATACGTTTTTTTTAAGAATGTATATGATGTACATAAGCAGTATATGTTTTGTTCTGTTTGCTTGTGGTTTGGGTTTCATCAGTTCACCAAAACTTGAAAGTAACATATTGTACTTTTTCAATAGCATCAGCGCAACACCTTTCTCACATTGTTTACTATCCCTGCCTCCTGTGAGAACGTAACAGGAGTATAATGAATGGATTGATACCACAGGAAGGCCCAAAGGTGAATTTACGATTTTGATATCAACTTACATAACCAGCTATGTCATTTCTTTTGAGACATGATAATATGGCAATAACAATAAAAGTGTCGAAAGAATGTCTTTGTTCCCAGTGTACCATATTACAAAGTTCCTTATTATTTAGTATTATGTTATTCCTGAATAGCAGGGCCGTTTCTAGCCAAACGATACAAGCGACTGCCTAGGGCCCCAAGCCACCTGTTCGCAGCAGGTCCATTTTTTGTCATTCTTTTTTCCAAGGTTCAAATTGTGCGAAAGTGTGCAAAAATAGAAGCTTATAATATAATTGTTTCATTTTCATATTAACTAACTGCACACTTAGAGAGACAAAAGAAAAGTATATTTTTCCAGAACTTTTTTTTTTATAATTTATTAATGATTATAGCCAGGGCCGCCCCTGACTAAAGATTATCTTAGTCGACTCCATTGTTTCAAGCTGATAGTTGACTAATCATCACACTTTTTTACGTAATAATTTAAGTTAATTTTATTTGGCACCAGAATATGGTTTGAGTTCCAAACCATAAACCATAACAATATTCTTCTCAATTTGTTAGAAATCTATCTATTGGTGAGTGAAATGCACTTTGAAAATATTCATTAAGAGTTGACTTTCTCTGAAGTAGAGAGGGAGGGGACATTATTTTGGTTGTTTAGTAGTTTCAAAATCCTGCTCTCTTCCACTCTCGCTAAAACCCTCGTTAATCGTACAGGGCCCATAACGAGCATGAAAGGGAACAGACATATTTGTCAAAGATAGCCACACACCACACTATCCCGCCCCCATACTAATGTGAACTTCTTCCTCAAGATAGTAAGAGATTCAATGTAAAGTAAACATACATTTCTGAAATCATAATTAAGAATAATTATTCAGCTATAGTGTAAATGCTAAAGTTACAGCGGAAGCATTCCTTTTGCAAAGTCACCGCTCGCAACTGGTTAAATGAATACACGTCATGTGCTGCACATTCTGCAATCATGCTGAAGCCAACTTATTGTTCTGAAATCATTAAAATAAAAATATATTTTAGTGGTATTTACTTACAACTCTTACAAACATAGACTGTGTTAAGTTGCTTTCAAACCTTTCGCTGGCAGGAGGACAACATTGACACACATTGCATCAGTAGGAAATAAAGGGAATATCTATATATATATTTATTAATCAAGGTGCATCAAGCATCCCTTGGTGCATCAGTGGTGCTGATGCACCAAGGGCTGCCGTCCCTTCATGACAGGACATCATCACTGGTGCATCAGTAGTACACCGCTGGGCAGATGTCCCTAGATGACAGCGCATCATTCCTTGTGTATTGCTGGGCGGATTTCCCTTAATAGCAGGACATCATCACTGGGTGGATGTTCCTTTGTGGCAGGACGTCATAGCTGGTACATTTCTGAGTGTATGTCACTTTTATCACAGGCCATCACAGCTGGTGCAGTGATGCACCACTGGAGGGATTACTCTTTATAAAAGTCCGTTATCACCAGTGCATTGCTGGGGTGAAGGCCCTTTATGGCAACACACGCTGGCTGGTGGATTGCTGAGGGGATTTCCCTTAATGACCTGCTTTATCGCTGGTGCATGCAGTAAAGTCCCTTCACTTCTGACAGAGTTGGTTGGAAATCTGCTGCTGGTGTCAGGGCTTGTGAATGGTCCGAGATATCCTGTGGTGTTGCCATCTCGGAGGAATTACTGCACACACACACACACACACGCACGCACGCACGCACGCACGCACGCACGCACGCACGCACGCACGCACGCACGCACACACACACACACACACACACACACAAATACACAGACATACAAAGGTTGTGTGGGTTTTATTATTGTATTATTGTACTGGAAGCAAAGCCCACTGCAAAAGTAGTGGGCTCTGCTGGAAAGAGAGCTTTTTAAAGATCCCACGTGTCATACATTGATGAAGATAGCAGTCGGAGGGAGATGGTACAACTCAACACCAACCTGTTTCCACTGTAAGCTCCTCGACTTCCACTATGCCTCTCAGAGACAGGTCTGTGGGCCCCCTCTGCAAAAGTTGACAGTTGCAGTGATATGGTTTGTTTTTTCCTTCTCTCCCACTCCCTGACATGCTCGCTCTCTCTACAACTCGCAAATCACACCTATAATGAGCAGGTAAGGGTGCAGACATATTTCACGAAGATGGAGCCACTACTCTAGCCTGGCTCCGCCCGCCTCCGTACTTCTGCTCAATTTTCATTTCCCTTCAGTACTACGTCTGGGTTTGAGGTATTTTCGCAGGTTTTCTGCAGCCAATTTTTTGGCCGTCCAATCAGCAAACAGAGGGAGTGGCTGAGAACATTGACGTTGAGGTTGTGCGCTAGTTTGAGTTGTGGTCAAACGTCAGCGATTGGTTATGGCAGATCCAGAGTGGCACTGCATGGGCAGATCTAATAGTTTCAAACTCCAACAGACACCCGCCTTCAAGTGAGTAAACGTTCGTCAATGGAGAAAGGCCAGACTCTCTGTGCAAACGAAATGAAGTACGAGATTCTAACTTTGATAGCTTCTTCCTCTGGAAAAAAGTAAAGTAAAGTAGAAATCGAAGAAAAGAAAACGTATGGTATTTCCTTCCACCTCTTACAAAAAGTTGCTTTCAAACTTTTACTTTAGTTGTTAGGGGCACACAAAATCAAACTCAACCAGTAAAAGCCTACAACATCTCAGCTGCATTACCATCAACCTATCCATGTGTGCTCATCTTACACACCCGGATATCTGCATCGCTCTAGTAACCAGGTACACATGCTTGTAACAGTACACACACACAACAATAAGTGTCTTACAACCACATTGTTGACAGTAAGAATCATTGTTTCAGGAAAAGTAGGTAGTAGGTTCACAATGACACTAAAGAACTTACGCCAAATAAGCTAATGCCTATGGAGATTTGTGTGTAACCAACATAGGCTTTGGATGGATAACAATGTAGACTATAGCCTATTTAGGTTTAAGTCTGTAATTGGTATTAGAGCCTATCCTTTTATGATATCTACAACTTAACACACTCACACTAATACACACTAATACACACAACCACACACACACACACACACACACACACACGCACGCACGCACACACACACACACTCCCCAAGTTTAAGGTCTAGGTTTAAGCTTCCTCCTCCAAACTCCTCTTGGTAACTGAAGTTATTAAGGAGTTAAGTTTCCCTTGGGGGAGAAGGGGCAGCGTTTGTTGTTCTTGGTTCCTTCATGGCGTACTCAATCAGCCCTATGTTCAGACAACACAGAGAAAATGTTGACCACAAAGTTTAATCTAAAGTTGCTGCTACACATTGGACCTACCCGGCCTGTAACAGAGCCACACTCTTCTCAGACATGGCAGCTGTGTTAAGGAACCATGGGGGGGCCAGACGTCTCCACATCTCATCACAGTCCACGCCCATGATCGCTGTGAGAGCACGGACTCAAATCCCTTTGGTCTTCTAATAAGAAGGGAAGTCTTATCCCCTCACCCATACGCTTTGACAAATGAACCACCACACCAAAATAGGCTTACAGCAACAAAAAAGGTTAAAAAGTAAATAAATCCATAAAATATACCATGAACAAGAAGTGCATTATTAATGCAAACTGCCTCCTTTGTAAGTTCTTGGAAATAAGTCTGCCCTGGAAGTATTTCATGTACTGTATCCAGTACATAGCCTACTATATATATATATATATATATATATATATACAGTACTGTATATACTGTACTATAGTTCAGCATCAGCACTGAGCAATCTGCTCAGAAAGCACTAGGTGTGCTTGTCTCAGACCAGATACAAGCACTGGCGCTTTGCAGTCAAACTCATTGTTCCGGTCACAGGTGTGATGCCTTCGACCTTTGACCTCTAACTTTTGTCTTTTGAGAAGTGGATAGTTCATCTGGACGTGATGTTACAGTACATTCCGATTTTTTTAAATACTATTTTGCATCCTACAAATCAATGCAGGATTAATAGATTGTTCATTTTAACATGACTTCTAATCAAATAAAAGGTAAGACATTGTGCAGTAAAAAAAAAAATGCATGTGTCACATTGTGCAGTAAAAAAAAAAAATCCATGTTAAAGTAGGTTAATGTTTATTCAAATAGGAACGGTTATGCAATGTGTGGATCAGGTAGCACCATGATGTAAAATCAGGGGCTTCCATGAAACGCACCTACAGTAGACGCAAGTCTTCTGTGACCACACCTGCATTAAAAGAAAAGGAAAGCCATAAGGATTTGCAGCTGAGCTCGGCTATCCCTTTGCAACAGCACAGATTTCATAGGTGTGCCTCTGTGTATCGGTTACAGGAGATAAAATACATTTAAATGTCTGGATGGGGTTCCGAGGCGACATAATTGTCCTCCACACTATAAATTGAATGGCTTCTGCCCCAGGCAAAGCTCATAAGATCTAGCTTGTTAACAATTGCTCTGGCGCTGCTTTTTATTAGTACATGGGAAGAACGGTTTCAAACACAAAGGCTATAGATCATATGGCATAACTTTAGTGGGTCAGAATTTCTAAGCAAAACCTAAAAAAAAAAAGAGTAAACAATTGTGTAACAATTGCATAAATCAATCAAAACATAAATCAATCTAAAACATACATTTCAAACTGCTCTGATTATTTTTTTACAAGACAAAAACAACAACAACAACAATCATCTTCCTGTCTAACCTAGAGGGTTAGACAGGAAGGGTTAGACGGGTTAGAGGGTTAGACTGCTTCATTTTCAAGAAAATAAGGATATTATTCATCTTCAGTTGTTTAAGAGTTGTTGACACATCCATGGGCCCCGGCCATGGATGTGGCGGCCCACTCATGGATGGGGCCCCAACCCGCATACGAGAGGATTTTTGCCTTCAGGGCTGCTGCCAGACGGGTTTGAGGAAACCAGGTGAGCCAGTATAAAGAGCGAGGAAAAAAAGAGCATGTAGGAAGGAGGTCGTGGCGGATGAATGAGTCAAACACACAAGGCTGTCACCTAGGAGACCAGGGTTTGTGTCAGTTGTAGTTTGGTTGGACGTTGGCAACACAGCTACATGGTTAGGTTTGGTTGGTTTACTTGGTTGGGTGTAGGTTTAGTAATGCAGCACACCTGCTTGGTTGGGTATATGCAAAACATCTGCTTGGTTAGGTTCATTCCACACGACAACTTGGGTTAGGTTATGGCGACACGACTACTTGGTTAGGTTCAGGTGGAAAGCCCAGTCTGAAGGAAAGATTTCTGACAGAAAGGCCTTTCTTGCAGAATGCCCTGGAGGCAAACTTATCCTGTGTGCCACCAACCAATAATAGCACACTACAAAAAAAGGGCAGGATGTCTGCCAGACAACCGACTCAGTGTGTCATCACTTCAACATTGCTTTGAATATGCCTCGATTTTGTCAGTCTTCTTTATGACCTCTTTGAATGGCTCAGTCATACCAGACGTATGTTCACGGATCTGCTGAAGAATCTCAAGGTGCTACAGATCTCTATTTGTCATGTTAACAGGCTTGGTCTAACTGAATGTTCTGTTGTATAGAAAATGATGTCCTAAAAGCCTCATTGCAATGTTAGAAATAGCCTTGCAGCTATGAATCTGGATAAAAGCAGAAAACGTGTTCCATTTTTTCAAAAATCCCAAAATAATAAGACAGTAATTAATTGTTGACATTTGACAGCTATACTATCTCCCTATATTGCCTTGTTTTCCCCTCCAGTAGGTTTTAGCATAGAAGAACAATGCTATTGTTACTATTATATTAGAGGGATGAGAGAAAGAGAATTTAGACATACCTTTAATTAGATGTTTATTCCTTCTCAGTGTGTGATCAAATAACACTAATCTCCATTGAAAATAGCAGATGGGGAGGGTTAGATTACTTATTATTATTACTAATTGAATAAGTAGATACTAGAGAAGGTAACCAGCTGTTAATAACAACTACAAGTGATTATTTTGAATCTCATTGCTGGTGAGCAGCTTTATATGTAATGTTTCTACTCAATATGAATGTAAGGTAGTATGTGTTCTATTCAATGACAGTGAGAAATGTTTGTTGTGATTTACTGCCAGCTTGTGGCAGGAAGAGGTTGAGGAAAGCAATGGCTGCCATCAGAAATAAAATATTTTCCTCCCAATCATCAAAAGCAACCATTTTTACATTGTACAAAGATTGGTTGATGCAAAACAATATGGTATGAATTTATACTGACTGTAGATCTTTTTGTAAATCTAGTCGTGTGCTCACTTCATTTCAAAACCTTAATTTATTCAGATCAAATTTGGGAAGAATAGTCACAACAAATTTAGTATCTTGGGGTCAGTCTTCTTCTTAAGGCCATTCATCACACATTCTAATCTCAAATAGTGAGAGAAATTTCAAGTTTTTCAGTCACCCAAAATGCTACGCCACAACCAGGAATGCACCCTTGAATTATTTAAATTGCGAGTGGGACGCAAATTGCATTATCCGTCAGCAAGGTCACTGCTCTACACAATCCTCCTGTAAGACTACCCCGGCCGTGTGCATCACTGTAATACATTCAAGATTGCCCCCATATCCCCTGCTCTCCAGAATGTTCTGCTCTCCAGAAGATTGCACTTTATTGATCCCTCCGGGGATATCGGGAATGTGTTGGACGACCTGCATCATCTGGCCATCGCAAAGTCAAGGAGCGACGGTCCTGAAAGATTGCCACCGGAGCACTGTACCCCCGCAGTGAGGGGGAGCCTACGTGAGCGAATTATCTACACCCGTACGAGTCAAGAAGGCAAGATCACGTGACTAGGAACTAACAAACCATGCACCTCACCATATTCTTGTATACAATTAGGTAAATCCATGACATTTTAATACCGTTAAAATGTAATGAAACCCTAAAGCAGACACAGACCTTACATTAACATTATGTAAAAGACAATCCTTTCTCCCAGATATTGGGAGTTAATTCCTATAGAATTTACTTTGAAATACTGGTCAAGTACAACACAGGGAAAGTGATTACAATGTTTTTATTTAACGACTTAATTGTCAATGATTTCAAGCTTTGAATAAAATGTTTGTTTTTTTACCACTAACAGCCCGCATCCTTGCTGTATCTGTTGGCTGTGGGAAGAGCATCACGTTGCATAATCAAACTCAGCCAATCCATACCTACTCCATCACTAGACACGTAAGACACCTTTGGTGCGTTATTGGAAATAATGACTGAGAGGTGAACGCAATATATGAATTCCATATCCAGCAACCACAAGCTGGCACTGTTCCCCAAAGCACATTCACTAGTAGTTAGGCCTTCCAGGATGAGGTAAAAAATAATAATAATATAATAATAATAATACAATTATAATGAAAACCATAACAAACCCAGGGAAATAAGATCATAAAAACCAAACTGGGTGCACTTCCCCACCCCCCCCACCCCCTTCAAAAAAAAAAGTATCAAACACTGTTAAGTACTAAAATCACAATTATATTAATAACCATTTTCTGAGCTCACTTCAAAAACTGAAAATAAATTCCTTTGGTCAAGTAAAAAAAAACAACAACAACAAACAAAACCAGAACTCCTCCTTTCACCACCAGTCTCATCTCCCTCTCATCCTTGAAGGGAATCTCATGTTTACAGTCCAACGGGTTCTTGAGGCTCTAAGGCTGCTGAGGAGGTGTCAAGGCAATATGGTTATGGTGCCCCTGGCCCTCCATGTTGCAGCATGCTGGGGCAGAGGAGAGGAGTGGGAGGGGGCGGGGGCGGGGGGAGGGGGCAGAGAGAGAGAGACACAGGGATAGGGAAAGAGAGAGAGACACAGGGATAGGGAAAGAGAGAGAGACACAGGGATAGGGAAAGAGAGAGAGACACAGGGATAGGGAAAGAGAGAGAGACACAGGGATAGGGAAAGAGAGAGAGACACAGGGATAGGGAGAGAGGGACACAGGGATAGAGAGAGAGGGACACGGGGATAGAGAGAGAGGGACACAGGGATAGAGAGAGAGGGACACGGGGATAGAGAGAGAGGGACACGACGGGGAGAGGGAGAGAGAGAGAGAGGGACACGGGGATAGAGAGAGAGGGACACGGGGAGAGAGAGAGAGAGAGAGAGGGACACGGGGAGAGAGAGAGAGGGACACGGGGATAGAGAGAGAGGGACACGGGGAGAGAGAGAGAGGGACACGGGGATAGAGAGAGAGGGACACGGGGATAGGGAGAGAGGGACACAGGGAGAGAGGGAGAGAGAGAGAGAGGGACACGGGGATAGAGAGAGAGGGACACGACGGGGAGAGGGAGAGAGGGACACGGGGATAGAGAGAGAGGGACACGACGGGGAGAGGGAGAGAGAGAGAGAGGGACACGGGGAGAGGGAGAGAGGGACACAGGGAGAGAGAGAGAGGGACACGGGGAGAGAGAGAGGGACACGACGGGGATAGGGAGAGAGGGAGAGGGAGAGAGAGAGGGGGACACGGGGAGGGAGAGAGAGGGACACGGGGATAGAGAGAGAGAGAGAGAGGGACTCGGGGATAGAGAGAGAGGGACACGGGGAGAGGGAGAGAGGGACACGACGGGGAGAGGGAGAGAGGGACACGGGGAGAGGGAGAGGGACACGACGGGGAGAGGGAGAGAGGGACACGGGGAGAGGGAGAGGGACACGACGGGGAGAGGGAGAGAGGGACACGGGGCTCCTCTCCTCAGAGCGCCGGTGACGGGGCGTCGGGGTCGGGCTCGTTGTTGTAGTTGTGGCTGTAGTGGTTGCCGCTGGGCGGCTGGTTGGGCAGGTTGTCCAGCTCGTCCACCTGGGGCCCCGGGTGCAGCACCACCATCTGGTCCTGGGGGAAGTCGGCGGCGGCCGCCGCCAGGTTGGTGATGGACTTGGACTTGACGCACTGGAAGTCCACGTGGCGGCTCTTGCCCTCCTCCTTCTCCCAGGACATGCGGATGAAGGGCCGCTGGACGTAGTTGTAGATGACCTCCGGGCGACCCCCCGGACGCTTCTTCACCTTCTCCTTGTAGGTGGGGTAGCCTGGGCACGGCGGAAAAACCAGCGGTCATCACCGGCTCGATAACGTACTCCACAGCTTAGGAGGATCTGCCGATCCTACTTCCAGTAAAAGGAGAACTCCCGCGACTTTTAACCCGGCAGAACGGACGGATGCGCCACTCCCGGCCACTAGCCAGTGCATCTGCGGCGCGCATCCGTTCCGCTATCGGCTAGTAAGGGCTTTCTGGGTATGTCCACGGAGTGTTTACATGCAAAAAACGCAAAGTTGAAACTGTTTCGCCGCACTGTTTGAGTTAAACGAGCACGGTGGTGTCTCGTAAGGAACCAACTCGTGGTACGTAGGTCTTGGGATGGTTTTCTGAACGTGTTTAGAAGCCCCAAAGGCTGGTAAAGAGCTTGCCCCCGTAGGTTAGCGTTATAGCTATTCCGTAGCACCGCCAGCCAGTGCAGATCACTGGCTTTGGTCGAATCAATTTTCGTCAGGTTTTTAGCTTCCCTCAACATTGGGTGACCCTCAGGAAAACAATCATGGGGCTAAAAACCACCAGAGTTTTCCTTTAAGGGCCGGCCCCGGACACAAATTTGAATATTCCTTAGGGTTTTTCCCGAACAAATATTTAAATATTTGGAGAGAGAAGAAAAAGTATAATAAAAACAAGGTCGTTCATAGTGCGTACCTCTCCCTGCCTACCAAAATAACACTCCTGAAGCATTCAACTACTGAATTGAGATTTGTATATCTACCTAAAGAACAGGAATATTGGGAATAATTGGGGTCAGCACTTTTTCCACTATATATACTTTTGCACTTAAGGAAATGAATGTCATAGAAAGTATACAATACAAAGCCAGGCGGATGCTGTCTGGTTAGAAACTGTTACCCATTCACTATTTGCTATGGTCTTGGCTACCGCTAGAAGGGTAACCAATTACCAGCTTCATCAGTTGAGCAGTCTTTGGTATGAAATAGGTTTGCGATACTTTGGTGCAACCAAAAAGATACATGATTGGCTTCTCTTTTACCTACTTTAAAAAAGGTGTCACAAACATCAAACGAAAATGCTGCTGCATTTACAATTACACACTAGTCATGTCTCAATGTGTAATCAGCCGTGTTCAATGGGAGAGGATGTTTACGCAACCACACAGTAGTGCTTCATGAGGGCAAGAGGAAAACGTAGATCAACGTACCTTCAATACCCAATCGGATTTTCTTCAAGCCCCGATCCTTTAACACTGATTTGACAACATCTCTGTTCTCGATATACTTAAAAAACCTGTACAGCTTTGTACTGTAGATGACTGAAAAAAATAACAGAAACAAGAAGGTTTCAGTAAAACAGCATTGTACAGCAAAACTTGTTCCAAACTTTTGAATTGAATACGCTTTGCTTACATCATAAAAATTATATGATTTATCATAATTGACCGACTGGGCTATACACTCACTCTGTGAATACTCCTCTCCCATTTGTGGCGGGTACTCTTCATCCCAGTCCACCACGTCATCGTCGGTCAGCACCACAATGTGGCATTCTCTCTCGCCGCTGTGGGCGGTGGCCACCATTAAGGGCAGCACCATCTCCTCCAGGTAGTACTCAAACATGTCCCGGGCGCCGTCATTGGACAGCTCGTGCATCAACGCGCCTGCCGATGGAGGAGGGCGACGGCAGAAATCAATAGTCGGGCGCACACGGCGTTACTCAAAAACAGGGAAACGGCCGTGTTGCGTTTCCCTGCATACAGGACTTGTAACGTGAGCACAGCTAAGCGACTATGTGTTTGCTATTTGATCTGTTGATTGACACGACTGATTTTTTTTTGTCTGAGTCTTCAGAAATGTGAACGTTATTTTGCATACTATGCAAATGAATCCTAATCACTGGTGCCTGAGAGACTGGAATCAGTTGTTACATTGATTTTTTTGTCGTGCAGCCATACAAACACGGCGTTACATATTAAATGAATTCACCTCTTTATTGAATGAAAAAAATCGGCGGGCCGTGTTCCAAACTAAATGTCAGGTCGTCAAGGGGAATGCACCCCGGCATGAAAGCGTACTCACTGAGGTCCCTGCACTTGATGGTGCTGTAGTCGAAAGATATGCACAGATAGTCACACGCCTCGCGCAGCTCAGGGATGGAGATTCCATCAGGGCACCGGATGATCCCGGATTTGTAGTAATCCTGCCAATCACACGATTCACAGAAAAAGGGTTCAGCATGTGCGATGACCCGTCATTTGAAACGCCAAGTGCAGTAAGGCGATCCGCGAGCAGCGGTTCTACGTGCAGGAAAGTGAGAATACCCAACAAGCGGGAGGACTCACCAAGATGGCCCGGAACACCGTGGAGCTGATTCCCTCAGCCACCTCGTACTCCCCCTTCTCATTGGGTCTGGTGAAGTTATGTTCCCTTCCCGAGCCAAACATTCTGGAAGAAGCAGGCTTTCATTTATTAGTTGCTATTATGTTTCACTTCTCTTTTGTCTAGAAGAATGAACAATTACCACTACTGGACTCGAGTTCTCCCATATGTAATTAGTGGTGAAACTATTCAAAAACCGCTGGTATAACTCAAACGGATTAACAATGGATAACTCAACAGGAAAAAAAAAATCTCAATCAAAGCCCCTCGGGCCCCCCCCCCCGCGAGTGCAAACATATAGAACGTCGACTCCCTCAACAGGCTCCGGGCCCCTAGGAGTCTGCATCGACACAGGCGCGGGGGGGTTCCACGCCGTCGCCTCACCTTCCCAGCATGGTGTTCGGCTGCGCGATGAAGATGGTGGGGTCCACCACGAAGCGCGTGTTGTCCACGATGAGCGTGACCCTCTCCGACCCCCTGACGCCGCCGCGGGCGCCCAGGCCGGCGGCGGCGGCGGCGGCCTCCTTGGCGTTCTCGTAGACGTACACCATCTCGCCCACGCCCAGGCCCAGGCTCTTGAAGGCGCCCTCGGTGCTGGACAGGCTGCTGTTGCGGCTACTCAGCACGCCGCCGCTGCTGCTGGAGCCGCTGGGCGACACCCTCTGGGGCCGCGGGCTGCCGGGCCGCGAGGACGGGGGGCCCGGCTCACGCTCTGGGAGACGGGACGAGACGAGGGGGGGGGCGGGGGGGGCTGCCGGTGAGGACTCGTCTGATGTGTTGTTTGTTTACAAAATACAGACTATGGACTATGGTGTTTTTTTCCAAACTCTTTGTTGTTTGATGTACTCACATTAGGGCTGGGCGATTAATCGAATCAGAGTGAAACGATCACCAAACGAATATAATCGAGTTTAAACAATTTAATTAAAAAATAAAAAAAATTAAATTTTTTTATAGAAATTGCAGAACAGCTGGATTCATATCATTATTTTCTATTTGACCATTCTGTGTATATTTGTTAAGGGGAAATTTCAAAGTTCTCATTTACAAAGTGTTTTTTTTTGGAGAGAAATTATGAATAAATGCATCATGTTTTCAAACTCAAAAATAATCGTTTGAATAATCGAGATTTCAATATTGACCAAAATAATCGTGATTATGATTTTTTCCATAATCGAGCAGCCCTAACTCGTCTGATGTGTTGTTTATTTACAAAACACAGACTATGGACTATGGTGTTTTTCCAAACTCTTTGTTGTTTGATGTACTCGCATATAGCCCCACCGCCAGTATGACTCACATACCCCCGTCACAAACAACGCACTAATGTGTGTTGAGTGAGTGTTGTTATTGGTTTAGGTCTTGTACATCGTGACGTCAAAGTAATCCCATTATGCATTCTAGTGTAGGAGCCCGGTTATCATTTCACATCATTGTTAATATTGTCGAGGCCTAGGGTGGTCGAATTAGAAGAAGCTGAGGTGTAATTCTAAATTTTCTGGTCTTAAAAGGGGGAACGTCATCTTGTATCAGAGCTCTGCTGATATTTTCCCAGACAGCGATATTTTCACAACATGAGTATACTAATCACTCCCTTACATTACAATATAGTCGAGTGTGACGTTTCCCCTTTAACTTTAATGATCATGACACCAACAACGTTTATATGTAAAAAATAATAATAATAAATAAAAATGCAACACATTGATTCATCTTATATACTAATATTTGTTTTGTAGGTATACTCAAGCAAAAACACCTCATTTAAAAGCACCCCTTGTTTGGAAAACTGATTAGTTTGCGTTAGGCCTGGGCAATAAAACAATAAATTATCGTATCATGATAGACTTTTGATCAACATCAATATAAAACATGTTCGATATATATCGATAAGAGACTGGACCACCGAATCTAGCAGCTGGGTTTGTTACACAAACACGCTTCCATACTTATTTACAATATTTGAGTGTTTTTTATCGACATTGGAGTATTGATCAATGAAGAACAGTGGAAGGTCGTATTAAGTGTTAACCAGAAGTGTTTAAATCCAGCATGGTAATTCCTAGTCTTTTTAGGTCATTACAATTACCAATAGCTATCGATATCGATCAATATGATCAAGTTATATCGTGATATAACTTGTCTTGTCTTTCAGCCGTATCGCCCCAGGCCTCGTTTGCGTCCCAAGTCGACTCACCGGTGTTGTGTTGTCGCGTGGGCGAGGTGACGTTGCGGATGCAGGGGGTCAGCTGGCTCTCCCTCTCGTGCGACGAGTCCCGGGAGCGGTCACTGGAGCGCCGCTGGTCCCGCGAGCGCTCAGAGCCCCGCGAGCGCTCAGAGCCGCCGCCGCCGCCGCTGGCTCCATGCGACGAGTTCATGGTCTGCTGATCGGCCTCCTGTCGACTGCACGCGCCTGTGGGAGGTGGAGGAGACGCCGACGTTACCGCTGCGCACACCACCACAACTACACACACACACGCACACACACACACACACACTGGGTTGTGTAGGTGGAGGAGACACCGACGTTACCGCTGCGCACACCACCACAACTACACACACACGCACACTGGGTTGTGTAGGTGGAGGAGACACTGACGTTACCGCTGCGCCCACAACCACACACACACACACACACACACACACACACACACACACACACACACACACACACACACACACACACACACACACACACACACACACACACACACACACACACACACACACACACACACACACACACTATTGTTTACTGGGTTGAAGAAACGACTTGATGGCCACGAATAACAGACACCTACTCGTATACACACTTAAAATCCTTCCCACTGGTGGATTTAGATCAACGATCAAGACTAGTGATCACTGAATTCACTGAGTGGTTCCTGTGCTCGTGAGTTAGCGCCAGAAATAGTTGTTTCTCCATGCACTATAGATGGAAAAATGCATACAAGAATGAGACCATGCTTTATTAGGCCCATTAACCAACAGTAGTGTCCCAAAACATCGAATCATTAGTTTTATAAATGTAATTTCATATGGTTCAAAATTATCAACAGCATACCAATATCCATACCAATCAGTAACTGCGCTCAGGTTCGCTGCCGATAACAATACTTTGACCTTTTTAATGACTTTGTTTAATAGCCGTTTTAATTAGATATGGAATATTATAAAACGGGTGGCTTAAATCAAGCGATCTGATTGGTTCCCAACTGTTGTATATTGAGCGTATACACACAGCTATGACGCCCGTTCAGTTTACAGAGTCCAGTATCACTCCGTGCCTAACTTGAACTGTTGTTTATTTATATATAAAAGCAATAGCATAGTTCACTGAAGCCTAATAACATGTTGATTGCTGGAGAGGGTGGAAATGTTGTAAAGCAATAGGCACACGGTCAGTGAACTCGATAGTAGGCTAAATTGCCGGCGAACCAAGCTACCGTCTCTAGCCTTCTCTCTGAAGGACGCTACCGTGTGTTGCATAGCAACCGCCGTACACTTTGCAGGCAGTCAGGAGGGACTACTTTTTTGTATTCGTTAAAAAAAATGATTTTCCGACTTTCTCAAAATTTAGGGTGTCCATGACTTTCATTTCGCCATACTTACGTAACCGTTTTATAAAAGCAATAGATCACTTCAGTCAGTGGTATACGGTCATTATAAGGGGGGGTCGCAGTCCCTCCGCTGCGCGTCGGGATGGACAACGGCCCTTAACTGTGGTATAATGACCGTATACCACAGCCTAAATAACCATGTATGCATGCAGGTCATGCCGCCGCGGAACGATTGCTCTCTGCTGAGCACACACGACGGCGGTCAGCTGTTCCGGTCGACACATTGTGTAAATGTCAATCAATTCAGTCCGTTTACCTACAGTAAAGAAACCATGATACGCCAGATTATATTTTCTCATGTCTTCGCAGAGTTTGAGCCAACGGCTGCTCACACGAACGGCTGCTTGTTCCACTCAATAAGCAGATCGATAATGTTTAGGAGAAGAGCAAAAACCAGAACCAATCAATCACTGCTATCACTGTCTAATGACAGACAATGATTTATTTTAAATGATTATTAAGATTTAATCTTCTAAACCTCGACAACTGCTAACTAACTGGCACCCTATTCGCTCCGTTAGGGCCGAAGGCAATAATGTACATTGCTAAAAATCCCACATTGCAGCATCATTTAACATAGGATTTTGTTATGAAAACATTGCGTTAAGCATTTCAAATGGCTCTATATAGTACACAATGTTTTCCAACCAAGTTGAGCTCTTCAATGTTTACGTGATAAATTTTCACTGATTTCTAGGAATGTTCTATTTTTTGTTAGGTAGACTAAACGTCGGGGCAATTAGTTGTAAGGAACATCCCTAATCCAAACCTTCAGTATAAGACTATGGTCTGGAAGTAACAGAGTAGAATAGTATCATGAAAATCAAACTCACATTTCACAAACTACGCCTGCTAGCAGGCTTTATATTAGAAGAAAAATAGACTGATATTGTCCGTCCTTGCAGTCAAAGGGCTGTATAAAGTGTATTCGTTTCCGAATCATCCAAGCAATCCCTACAATTTGTACATATAAACCCTGAGAAAACACACAGGTTTTGGACAGATGCAGTACAAATTGGAAGTGAATGGAGGCTGGCAGGTCACCATCAGAATACTGAAAACTGATAAAAGGTAGGACAAACATAACATTTTGCACAGAAACATCTTATGATAATATGGATTAAAATGGTGTGATGTGTATTGTATCATAAAATGATAACTGAAGAAAGACTACGATTCCCAAATATGACCAAATACACAAATGGATTGCTACAGGCTTTTTTAACATAGGAAGAGTGAATGAATAATAAGTAATAATGTATAAATACTGGTTATACGAAAGGGGGACAGGATGTCAGAGGTGGGAGTGTGGCGCCAGGTGTTTACCTCGGACTGTGCAGAGCTGGCGAGGTCCACTGTTGTTCTGTGTTCCCAGTTCTCAGTGTCACTGGAGTTGCTGTCATATGACTGTAAGCGAGCTGCCATCACCCAGAGACAGGGGAGGATCTGGATCTTTCAATTGTCATCATGATCCTCTGTGAATTTCAAAAAATAAAAAAAACACAATGCCATGATTGATCGCAGTGAATTATATACAGTATGGTGGTTGTAATCACTCTACGATGCTATAGCTAAACATACAAACGTCAATGATACGGAACACAACATCGGTAATCCCTGATGAGTCACACTACCAGGGTAAAGTAACTATTGCACATGTCAGTCCCTCCTCTGTCGTGTTTTGATGTTTCATTTTTTCACGCCTAGAATCCAAACTATTAGCCAAGTTGAGGCTAACATTGACTGATGACGATGAAGCGTGTGGGGCACATGGACACACAACATGTTACACTGAAGCTCCTGACCCGCCGTTTAAATGATATTATAGTGCATTAGAAGACAAATGCCATGTTCTTTCCCCCCCACCCCCCCAGTCGAATGACATCTTAACGCGTAACGCTACAGCTAACCCCTTTGGTTAACAGCTAGCGAGGCGTCACTCACACACACACACACACACACACACACACACACACACACACACACTCACACACACACACACACACACACACTCACCCAGTCTAACATCACCCACGTACGGAACGGATGAACACGTTGACGTCTACCCGCTGATCTGGATGTATTGGCTTGGATATGTGGTCAACTTGAGTAAAAAAAATAAATAAACAGACAACGTTATTTACAATAGCAACCGTTGGGCGATTCTTGGATTTTCCCTATTAAGGAAACAGAGCTGGTTTCGTTCTTCTTCTTTGTGACAAGCACACACACACACTCACACTTTGAAGTCACTGTACAGGCGCATGCTCGCCATCTAGTGCCCTGGAGTGGAGTTGAAATGCGTTCGCGCAAGTGTCTGGTGTTATACCTACACATGTGTCACTCACAGGCACAGGCACTGTAGTGGACATTTCTTTATGATTAAATATTAGTATTACTAGTATTCTTCAACCAAACTCGTTTGAATGTATTATGAGTGGTGCTGCATAAAGCAGTGGCTCCTTTTGTTGATGCACAGGAAAACACTACATTTGATGCATTTCATTGAAAGCGTTATTGTAACATCCTGATAATCTGTATATTGAAACATGGCCTACTTCAATCATCCTTGTGCAAATGCACAGAATCTCTCTCAGTCCATCTGTCCGTCTGTCTGGCCGTCTGTCGACCCGTTGTGTCTATCTACCTTCTACCTTCCAGTCTATGTGTCTTGTCTGTTCACCTGTCTATCTGTCTACTTGTCTACTGTCTTTATTACACGAGCCATGCTCTGCTCTTTTGGAAAACAGGTGGAAAACAATATCCACAAATATATCCTGCTGGGAGCTGCTGGGAGCTGCTGCTCCCTCGTGACCCGACGACCCCAGATAAGAGGATTGAAGATGAAGATGAATGAAGATGAACAATATCCGCAAATACTTATATCCACTACAGTGGACACCAAAAGTTTTAATCAAACGTGATACAAAATGATGCACAGATGTACAAAACTCACCCCATTTTTTCCTAAGGTGTTTAACTATTTAGAACTCTATATAAATATATAATGTATCAAATCCTTACAATTAAACATGTACTTTGGTTAGTAAAAAGTGTTTGTTGTTGCATTTTGAAGATTGAAAAAATGTAGGATAACAAGGTCACACCCTCAAAAAATTGACATCACTGTAAACAATATCATATCATATGAATTGGACACCAGAAGTCAACACCATGGCCTGCGTGACTCATAAGATACTATGCAAACAAAACTCCCTATAGACACTACAGTCGACAAAGAGGAGGTTAGAAACTCACATGTCTGACTGCAGTGTTTTGATCATTAATGACTAATACATCACTAATATAACACATATTCAGTATGATTGATTTATTGTGTTTGATTCTGATTTAATTTAAGAAATTAAACATAATTACATGCAAATGCATATATAAATATATATATCCACACATTTGCAAAGAGATAGAGGATTTCTGAATCAATGACTCATTAGTGAAAAAGTAAGTAACTAAACAAAATATTGTAAATATAAGTATTGATTACTTAATTGAAGATAATGTCAGTGACAATTAGCACAATGATGATGATGATGTTGATTACTAATATTATGCTGACATTCAACCAAAGTCATTTTGAAATAAATTCTAAATTAATCCATGTAAAATTTGTCTTGTGGATTGCTGCATGTAATTCCTAATTGTTTAAGCCCATTACAAAATGTGTAAATGTGTGCACAAGCTGATATGGATAATTAATGTTATCATATCGTCATCATGTCATGTTTTTGATAGGATTGAGTTCAACAGCTAAATGCAGGTAGCAGAGTGTGTAAGTCTAGTTGTACAATCATGACGGGGCACTTTCAAAGGGCACACAACCTTATTTATTATCATCTTTCCAGAATGAATGAGTCTCAATGAGCCATAAAATATCAACAAGGAGTCATCCTTTTTCAGACAACAATCATTAATGTTAACATCAATGGAAATCATTTAAGATAAATACAATTAACGTATCTTGTTGGCACTGAACTTCTATATCCATCTGAAGATTGTCTTTTTGCATTTGAAAACTCGATGACCCTGATAAACTTTAACAGCTAGTTGCTCTCATGTACTTGGCACGAGTTAGTGTCTTACATATGTCTGACATTCATTAGCTTGGAGAAGAATGTTTAACATTTCAAGCTCTTGAGCATGCTACCCTTGCGCGACTGCATCCACATTTTTCAATACCCTTTGCTATTTGCTCACAATGAACAAATAAATATTAGCCATGTATTGCAATTTTGTAGCTAAAAAGGAGGCAGCCATTAAAAAAAAAGATATATATACATATATTATTTCAACTGAATATTAATATATTGCAAAGACAGTTTGTGATTTGATGGAGCCCTATGATGGGAAGGCAACCAAGAGTTGTACCCTATAGCCTTCAAAAAACACAATTTGTAGCTTTGTCTTTCTTTATTTGTTCCTTTTCAGATGGCAATATGAAGCACAGCTGATATAAATATATTCATAGATTTTTTTGGTTTTTAAGACTTTGCAGCTTCGTTGGTCCATATTTATAAAATAATAAAACAGTAGGTTGGGATTTCAGCTCAGGTTTTGGAATCACATCCAATTTGTGATGAAATAACTGTTTTGGGAAAATACATTCTGAATGTTATATAATAACTCTAGTAAAAGCAAGAATAGGAGAGCTTGTTTTATAATCTATTTTGATGAAATAACAACACGACGGCTCTGTTCTGATTTGAAAAAAACATATTAAATAAATAAACATAAAACACATTTATACAAAGAAAATATATCAAATAAACAAATTAATCATAAATACAAATAATAAATACGTACATTTCTACATTTAAATTTATTGACCTTTATACAATCCAATAGAGAAAAATCTGAACTGAAAACGTGATGTTCTAGTATTAGGCCAATTTTAAAATAAAATAAATAAAATTTATTTTTAAATCACTTTGGTGGTTCTGCATACAAATGTTGAAAAATATCTCTGATCTTCCTGGTTTGTCCATGGTGTTGTCCTTTGTCATGCGTAGGAACAATTATGTCCATTAACTTTGTCTGAAGCCAATCTTGCCTCTGGCTCACTTGCTTGTGTTCCTGAACATTATGCATTAGCTGGACCTCGCTGACGGTGCGCTTGCTATAGTCAAATACAATAAAAACATAATTAATATAATGATAAAAAACAGGCATCTAGAAAGAACTGCAACCTTCGTATTGAACAATATAATGGAGGATATCTTGTTGAAACAAACAGAGTATATACCTTCTCACTGGTTTAGCCATAACGTGAAAACTGCAGAGGAAGAGTATGAGAACAACAGCAACCACCCTACGTCCTATGGAAGGTGGTGGCATGGTCACCTGCAATATCACACATAAAAGATTGATTTTAGTTTCTGTGGAGCATGGATTTAATAATTTCTCTTGCCACAGTATGCCAGTAAAAAAAAAAAAATCTAATTGAAGCATTGCAAATTACACTTACTGATTTCTTTGTCCCTGTCCTTCCGAAAAGTCACAGGTGGTCGAGGTTCTGACAGTATTGCGGTGAATTGCGATGGGAGTCAAGTCAAACTTTGTTGATCAGCACCGGGCCAGTGTGCCTCCTTTTTATGCGGTATATCCCAGCCCAGGTCATCAATGAGCCACCTTCATAATTGATGGTGATGTCACTTTCCAATGCCTCCATGTGGACAGGCATCTGCATGACGGCACCTCAGCCACCACTCACCGCTAATTCATCTGTCGACACCTCGGCCGGCAGCCCTGATGCTCAGCCGGCTTCTGAACTCGTTCCATTTTCATGATGAAAAATAACGTTTGTTAGAATACAGTGCAGCTTCGTTGGGTATGCCATTTCAGTCTAGAGTTTACTTTTAGTTTATTATTTTAAAAAAATAGTGTACTATTTGTTTGTAGTATAAATGTTCTTGGTGTTTAATACCCCATATATATGGTTATATACTATATATTTCCATTCTCTGTGCAAACACAACTAAGCTCTAAACTCTAAGCTCTAAAATCAGATTTTGTTGGTTAATATCTGTGATATGAACCAAAGCGATTAATGATATTTTGTAACCCTAACCCTATAGGAACCATGCAAGAAACCAAAGGTAAAATTAAAGTATAAATTCTACTAAAACAAATTTGGTAGTATAATTCCTATTTAGGACATGGAATGACATTTTCCATTAAATCATGTTAGAATGAAATGTAAATGTAAGTATTTTTATGTTCTTCAATAAAAAAGGAGAGCATGCAGATGTATCCAACATGCAGCAACAAAGGCTTCCTGCTCTTTTTGTCGATACAAAGCAATGCAACAATTGTTGTCTTTGTGGAAAATTAACTGTATGACATGATCAAATATTTGCAAGATATATCGTATCACACTTTGCGTTGATAAAAACACCACATTTGGATTTAATTACTACTTTTCATCAGTGCACCATGAGAAAAAAAAAAAGTTGCTTATCTGTACATTGCGGCTCTCCAGTTAGGCGTAGCTTAACATGATGTATAGAGTAGTGCCTAACCTTGTCATTGTGTCACAAGACACATTAGGTAACCACAAACGATGTTTTCTAAATGTGGCCCTGGAATGGCTATGCAATGGCTAAAAGAACAGGTCCCACACACGGACTTACATCTTACTGTCATAAAGAGGGCAGAATTAGACGTTACGTGTTTACATTGTTTACACCTCAGTTCTTTTTTTGTGCTTGCTTTGACACAATTTAATTGTGAGAAAGAGATGGACATGGCGTGGGACTTGTGATTGTTTGTATGGTTTATTGTAGCCTTTGCAGCTCATAATCAAGATGTACAATTATCTTCCTTTTAATTTCACTGTCAGAATTTATATGTAACAACACTATTCACTTTACACTTTGCTTATTACGTACTTTTGACAATCTATGTTATATTTGCATTGCTTCTGCAGCATGCCTATAATTATGATTCCAGATGAATACAAGAGCAAGAGAGTGCAAGGTTGTGAAATACTGAAGAATAAGTAATGCATGTTACGTTTTATCCATAGGACATTGAATTACATTTAGTGTTGAGTGAGGTCGATTTCCACTGCTGACTTATCGAATTATCAGATCTCTCCACCGTGCATGCTAGCACACTTTGAGACATGAGGATTCGACTGGGCAAATAGGCTTGAACACGTGTTGTATACTTAACTAGAGTGTTCTGAATGCTGGTCTCATAGCCTCATGCGGTCACAATGTAAAGCATCTCAACTATGGTATGCTTGTGGTGTGCAGAGCAACTTGACAGAGACTAATGTGGCCCATGCATACAAATCATTAACTTGGGTCACCAGTACTTCAGAATCTGAACAATGCACACAAATATCTCTTTGAACTTAATGAACAAAATTAACTAGGTATGTTTTGTTTTTACTTGAGTGGTCTTATGTGAAGTTGATACTTCAGAAAAAATGTATTTGTGTAGCAATCCCTTTGGTCGGCCTACAGGTACAAATGTATGCATGTTTATTTATTCATTCTTTCTTGTCCATGTTAGGGATGTGGTGGTTGCGCTGCCAATAGCTAGATAGATGGGAATGGGATAGATATATTGCTCTAACCTCTGCATTGTATGTTCCGAGGTATGGAAGGACACGTGGCTATGCAATGCTTTCCTTGAAATCTAAATATGGAGTTACTTTTTTCATGAATGAGGTCACTCCACTTTAAGATATCATGTAACCAAATGAGATATATTTAGCTTGTCTTCATCATCTCTCCTTTCTTTGTGCTATAAGACAAACAGAGAGCCCATTACACAAGCTGACCAATTGGACAGCAACACATTGTTGGATTCATTGGGTGTTGATGCAATAAAAAGCACTACATAATCAAAATGTGTTGCTGCGTGCTTGTGTCATGACTACCTTCCTGCAGTATGAGACGGCTTTGACACAGTGATAGGCCAAGCAAACATCCCTGTCATCTAATGCAGACACCCCAACCAACATCAATCTATCACACATAGTATTGCTGTGGCCATCTGACTACCCAGCACAGGTGGTTGTGGTGTCATGTTAGTATTTCTGTGCTGAGCACATCAAGTACGGCATCTGCTGACAACAAAGTTAGCAGACTACAATGAAGGTTATGCTCGATGATGTAAAAAACGAAACAATAAAATTGTCACCTTCATGCTCCAAGGAACAAAAGACTATCTCTTGCTCTTTATAGACTCCAAAGTCGCTGTGAATTGTTTGCACATCATCAGCATTGTAAAAAATAAATGCAATTGAAACCTGCGCCCTAACTTCGTCACTCCAGCCACAAATCGATTTTCGAGCGACTCAATCCATGGATGCATTGTCGTGGTTGGATTGGCTCATAATGGTTGACATAGCTTCGATCTAAGGTAAGGGCTGTGGTGAAAAGTTGAAAATAGGTTTTAACAAAAGTCGTGCAATCAGAAAATGACATTTACCGCAGGTTTAGAAGCCCACAGCGGCAGTGGGGTCTATGATTGGTTGACTAGGTTAGCCAAGGTCAAACCTACCACGCACACGGGGCTTGATGAGAAACCAGTAGTGTCAGGTCATTCTGGTTATTGAATTGGGATTGAAGTAGGACAGCTGTTGTTGTACATCATGTAATCTCTATGATGAAGGACTCTTAATGGAGTGAATGGTATACAGACAATAATCCTTTAATTTGGCCCAAGAGGAAGTTGGTTGGAGTTAGCTGCTTATGCTACCATCTAAGCCCCATTTCATGTGCTCTTATGTTTTTGGAGAAATGGAAGACTAATGAATTGATGGATTCTTATCATCAGAAGGGAGCTGAACTTTCTTCTACAATATTATGTATAATGGGGAAAATGTTGCTTTAATGAAAGACTGAGCAGTCCAATACGCTGTACCAAGAGGATCTTGGGGAACATTTGGTTGAAAGGAAAGTATAATATTCAACCAGGGAATAGTAAATAGATAAAGGAAGAAAATACAGAGACAGACAGACAGAGATAGACTGTTGGCTAGAGTGGCCTTAACATTGTCTTGAACAGTACTTACACTGCCCTCTTATTTCCTAGAGTAGCAGAGTGCATTCCTAAAGGATTTTTCTTTCCACAGAAATAATTGTCTTGTCGAGCGTGCTTGAGCTATCGGCAGTAGGAGTTGATCGTCTGAACTTTATCAGCTCACCCTCTGTATGAAAGATAAAGAAGATCCATGGCACCTTAAGCCTCAGGCTAATCCCAGAGATGTACCTAAGTTCACTTCAAATACTCTTTTGTACCTGTGTCTATCGGCCTGTATTCGTTGCCTCCGGGGTGCCCTTTCCCAACGAGGATAGTGAGAATGTTCATCCTATTTTTAAGTGCTTTTGGTTTGATGTGTCTGTGTTTTAACACTTTGAGTCTTCAAAGAATTGTGGCTTTCATTAATAAATGGTATATTTGTCTTTGATAATTCCCTTAATCTATTCACGGCTTCATTTATTTATGGCAAGTGTGGTCAGCATTTATGTATATGAGCAGGAAAAGAAACTGGAACCCACACCAACATGAATAGAATATGCAAAGACAAGTGGGTTCCCCCCCAAGTATGATCATCATAGCACATTTTGTGTGTTTAACGTGTGCCAGTTTAGTGGGCTCTAACTTGTTACGTTTCAACCCATGTAAATAATTTGTATGTAGTTATTCCGATTCCAATTGTAGAATGTGCATTTACTGTGTACACCGACGCCTCTGGTTCATATATTTGATTTGCAAATGAACATTTATTTTCTTCAAATAATCCAAAAACGTGGAGCCACAATCAACAATTAACATTATTTTATTATAATCATGCACATGGTGGTTTTTGGTATTAGAAAGGTTTGTAAGAATAATATTCTGGTTTCCTGTTTGCCATCCAATGTTTTTCACTCGGTTCTCAACTGATTGGGAGGCCTATGGCCGTTCACCGTAGATGTACCGTTTGTCCACAAGAGGACACTGTGATGCCATCACCAATACACTCCATTTATTCATTCTCCGTCCTCCCAAGTTATCAATTATGCATTTGATAATTCATAAATCCTTTCAAAATATAATGTTAATAAGGGCAACAACGGGGGCCAATGCCACGATAGGGAGATTCTCTGGTGACTTCATTCATTTGATTCCTACTAGAAGAAGCATTATGTGCTTATTATATTGGTGATAAATAAGCATCTATTCATCTAGGTAAATAGAAAAGGCATTCTAAATAACATGGCATTATTTCTATAATATTTTATATCTTTTAATTTCTACATATCGTAATCATAGAATATGAGTCAAAAGAAATCTAAGAAGTAAACCTTTTTCACTATTATCAAAACTGCTGAATATCAACTTCAAAGCATATTTTATTTTGTTAAAGGTAAAGGGAGATAGAGGAATTATTCCATGTTAAAATTCAGGCTGTGAAGATGCTGTATATGTTGTGTTAAGAAAATTAAGTCATACCATAAAAATAACACATCTGACACATGTGGAATGTGATGCTAAATCAACAACGCAGACAGGAATATAGACATTGTACAAATGGAACACGGGCAATACAGGCAGCATCATGTGGGCCAAACCATTTCCACAGACCCCCAGTTTGAAAATAGAAATACAATTGTTGTTTTTCTTCTTTTTTGACCTACATATGACCTATACATCTTTTTTACTTTGTTGAGTTTGCAGCTGACAGGGAAATCACTTGGGTCCATGTTATCAAAACACAAAACACAGTTTACATCTGACACAGCTCAATTCTGTGCTTAAGTAACTTTTGTCACATCCATCCTAAAGAGACCATGGATAAAAGCTGTACCTTTGGGCTTCAGCGGCAGGAAGGTGCCAAGTTCATAAACGTACCTGACTTTGCCATAAAACCCATGTCATTCTGTGAATGTGAAAATGTGCTTTCATCTCAAAGGAACTGGACTTTAGAGGAATAACATATTTCTAGTCCATCAAAACATGGTTTGAACGTTAATTTAACAAACTAGTGATAGCATCAAGCATCTATTGAGCAAGGTTGGGTTTGGTTCAAGCATAGTTATTTAAAATAATTTAATCAAATTTTCTCAAACCCCTTCTCTGTTTGACCTACTTTCTTATTTAATCACAAGCATCGAGTGGTGATTGCTTTTTGATTACTATTAATGTTCGTTTCATGTGTATGCTAAAAAGCTATTGATATGTAGGCTATTGATGTGCAGATAATGAATGTTGAATCCAAAACTATCAAATTATCAAAAAACCAAGCACTGCAGATCATCTTTTTGAACTATGAAATACATTGCTGTAAATGTGATGATACTGTTGCTGCAATTGCCAACAATTGCCAACTAGGGTAACAGTTATACAGTCGAGTATACCTGATGCACTTATAATGGATGTGTTTATGTGAGTATTATAATTTGCAAGCTAAAGTCAGTATATTTTAAGTTGCCGCTGAAGATACTGTCAGGGCAATGACACAATGGTGGGCATTGATTCTACAGAATAATAAAATGAATTGAAATTTGCACAATCGTGGTGGTGCAAATACCTTGCCATATAACATGCACAGAAGAATACCACAGGACCCCTAAGCTGTAATAATACAAATGCGTTTTGGAATGGATTTATCCTGGAAAATATCTTCCAGGCAAGTGCTACAAAGTAGAATATTCCCTCCCATAATTGGGTTGTTTTCCAAGCGACAATAACAGGCCAGACTGTATGTCTCTTGGCTTTACGAGTGGGGTAATATTTCCCAGTAATAAGTGTGTTTGGGTATGATGTCATCTATTATGTGGTCGATAAACATAACTAATTATTGCACTATGCCTCAAGGAGCCTGAGGAGTAGGGGAGGGTATAACTAGGGGTCCACAACACAAGGCTTGGACATTGCTTTTCCAAAAACAACAAGAGGAAGTGCAAGCTGCTGAAGTGCGAGCTGCGATTATGTGATCTTAACATTTGCCAAATGTTTAAAATATTTGAATGCGTTGTTGATTTTGAATTAAATGAGGTGTATGTATTAAATGTACGTATGTAACTGATATATATATTACTAGACCAAGCTCTGTTCGAGTGGGCGTTAAAGGCAGAGATCCTGGGAAGCTGCACAAGAACAAAATGCTTTGCAATGCGTGATTAACATTTTACCACAACTATTGAATTGCACTTTACTTGATTAATAATTGGACAACACACTTTTAAATCTCAAAAAAATGGTATATTCTACCACAGGAAGAAGCAACTCATTCATTTGATTTTGAAATGTTTTATCCCCCCTTTTTTAATTGGGCCACATTATATTTTAACTATAGCCAGGCGCTTGACTTATCAGACACACACACACACTCACTGCTTGCTGGCTGGCTTATTGGTCTCTGTATGTTTTGGGCATTGATGTGTAAATGTGGTTTTGACTTGATTTGATACATCCTTAGTTTGATTTGCATTTCCTCCTTATTTATTTATTTATTATGTTGGTTCCATGCTCCTAGTAAATGTAAAAATCCTAAATGTTATTTTTCATTTTTCTAGGCTAATTAGGAGCAAAACGATTGTTCAATCTATCGGTTGGTGTAGGAAGGACGTGAAATCCAACCGTGAAGCGAAGATGCAAGATGAAATGTCCAGCTGCCACCATGACACTTGAACTCCCTGAGTAGAAATTGCCTCCATATGTGCATATATATAGCCCTAAATTTCAAATCAACATTTTCTCTGGAAAAACAATGTGCAATTGTTCTCTGAAGGCCAAAAGAAAAGTAGAAACAGCTAAAATTAGTATATTCAATTCATTGGAAAATATTGCATCTATATCAGGAGTCAAAGAGTCCAAGTGTGGTTTGAAAGCCTGCAATATAATCTCCTAATACAAATCTACTTCTGAGTGAACCTTCTGACATTGCAGCTCAGTGCGATTCACACTGTTTTTCTGGATGTGATGAAGTCAGACGACACTATTCTCTGGGTGTAACAAGGACTGGTCACCCAGGCCCCCTCCGAAAGCATTCATTGATCTTATTGCCATAGAGCGCCACATATACTTTGATGCAATTTCAAAACCTGATACAAACATCGCTGGGGAAAAAAACAGAGCAGATGGGCTGCAGATTAAAACCCATGTTTTATCCACATTTGAATTCACATCTTGTCTTGTAAAACAATATGCAGTAAGCCTATGCACAACAAGATGCTGGTTTGTGTTGTGGAAGATATATTTATCAGAAGAATGTACAAGGCTCATGGATGCTTCAAATCAGTTTAGTTTGCCTATTTTTTTTCCCCAATTAGGTAAATCATCGAACCTACATAGGCCTACTTATTTTAATATAGTAAAACACCTTACAGTAAAGAAAGTGTTCAGCAGAAAATGAAAATGCCAAAACAAGAAAATAGCCTGACATTACTTTACAGATATTTGCTAGCGGTTGGTATTTATAGCTAGGGTAGGCACATTTTGAAAAATCAGCCAGAGTAAACTATGTATTGAAAGTTACCAACTCAAGAAACCCCACCCCTCCCTTCCCTCCAGGCCTCTCTCCAAAGCCACTCCCCAAAACACATGATTAGCTTGTGAGCTTAAGAAATACGTCTGCCGCCTAGCCCTGTAAAAGATCGGGGTTATGTGCAATGTGCACAGGCAGAGTATGTGCAAATAGCTTGGCAGTAGGCTATAGTTGAACAGGTAGGTCATCCAAAAATCTCATTCGGGCCGGATTAAATTATTTGATGGGCTTATTACATGCCTGCGACAGCCACAGATACAGCAGCATTTAATGTATTGATTTCTGTTGGGATGCAAACAGAATTTCAAGTAATGTGCCAAAAAAATGTCTACTAAATTGCCTACCCTATAGGTGTATACATCTTCTATTGGGCTACTTTATTTTTGTGTTGGACAATAAGCAATGGGAGCATTGGGTGGATGAAATGCTCTAACAAGCTCTGCTTTTATTATGTAATAATAAATAATTTATTGCATTTATATAGCGCTTTTCTAGGTTCCCAAAGTGCTTTACATAGTGAGTGTGTGTGTGTGTGTGTGTGTGTGTGTGTGTGTGTGTGTGTGTGTGTGTGTGTGTGTGTGTGTGTGTGTGTGTGTGTGTGTGTGTGTGGGAGGGGTGGGGGTTATGACACCTCATCAACCACCAGTGTGGAGCACCCTGAGGTGATGCACGGCTGCCAGTATACGCCAGAAAACTTGGCCACACACTGGCTATATAATATTTAACTCGTAAACAAGGCAAAGAATTTCAAAGTAACGTCAGAGCCACTACTCTTATTCATATACTGTGTAAGTGTGTGTGTTTATATATATATATATATATATATATATATGTATCTATAAACACACACACTTACACAGTCTATATATATATATATATATATAGAGAGAGAGAGAGAGAGAGAGAGAGAGAGAGAGAGAGAGAGAGAGAGAGAGAGAGAGAGAGACAAACATGAGGTTGCTTGCTGTGAATCCTCCTTAACAAACACTAAGGGTCTGCTAATGTGGCCCCCCTGGTATTAATTGCATATTGATTACCTTTCCAACTTACTCACAATCCCTGCCCAAAGGATGGAAACCCAAGGGAAAATGTACAGGTGGATGCTGGCTTTAATTAAATGTGATCACAATGTTCACCTTTTGGAAACAATTTACTCTGTTATTGACTTTATATCCATCTTGTAACTTAATCCTTTGTATTTGTGTCAATGTAAATCCTAAATCCAACATTTTCAAAAAAGATAATTTAGCTTTTAAGTTTAGGTTAAGCATTCCACCAATTGTATTCATCCATTCGTTTTGTTTGCATATTTTGTGTAAATAAATTGTTGTGGTAATGAAAGACTGAGCAGTTGCTGTACCCAGAGGATCTTAGGATCAACAAGTGAATACTAAATAGACAAAATGCAATATAAGAAACTATTAGAAAATATCCAGACAGACAGACAAAGATAGAAAGATAAAGTTACACAGATAGAGAGAAAGTCAAATATGGATAATGTCATGTTGTGTGTGTCCTGTTGACTCCTGCTTGTTGAACAGGCCTGCAGTGCAGATGTTAAGATAATAAAACTATAATTTCCGATGCTGGTGGGTCTAAATCATCTCTGAAAGTTGATTTCATTTGGCAAGTGACCAAAACACGACATGGTCATGCATGCCTCATAACTCTTGTTTTATTAATGGTGTTCTGCATGTGCTGAGCAATGCTGTCACCACTGTCAAAATGATATAACCTATTCTGTTTGATGGAAACAGTGGCCGTAATATGCATTAGTTGGATAACTTTGATGTCTTTTTGATCAAGGGACACCTCATTACAATTATTTGGCTCTATTTCTCTCTTTAAAAAATGAAAATGTTATCTCATTCATTCATCTATGGCTGGAATTTATTAGTTCAGTTTATTATTATTATATTATAGACAGTTGACAGTAATTCCAACTCGATTTTCTGTAGCAAGTAAAAGAATGCAAAATACGCACAGAAAATATTTTCATAGAAGACATTTACATCTGCATTGGCAATAGACCTCTGAAGAATAAGTCCCGCCTCCGAGGCTCCGGTTCCCTCAGTCAAATGTCACGCACGTCACAATATTAACTACACACTTTTTCCATCTAGTTTCGACTGGGTTTTTGCATTGTCTGTGCCGTCTGGTCCCCCAGTAGCTAATAATTGCATTAGGTGTAAACCGAGAAGTATCTATCTTACTCAGTCTTTGAAAAAAGGATCGCTGAAACGCTTCGATTTGGCTTCCGGTCCCGTATGACGTCATACGGGATGACGTCATACGGGATGACGTCATACGGGACCGGGTTACCTCCCCTTTCTCTGCTTGGCCCGCCCAGAGAATTTGGCCCGCCAATGAGACAATGAGCTAGGACCGTGCGAGCGCCACATGTGTGTGTGTGAATGCACACACTGTAACGCAAGTCTTCTTTGTTACACAAGTAATCCTAGTGCCGGTCACATTTGGATAACCGTTCCGCTGTTGGTGTTATGGTGCATAACACACAACACAATAACGCAAGCTTGCATAAAGCTCCCATTTGGTGAAAAGACTAGACTGCGTCGGGTTTGGTTGAGAAGGAATTGGGGCAGCGGGGCCAGCCCCACGGCAGCGGGGCTGGGCGGGCAGCCCCGGGCGCGGCCAGCGGCCAGCGGGGCTCCGACGGGGCTGGGCGGGCAGCCCCGGGGGGCGGCCAGCGTGCAGTAGGCAGCGGGGCTCCGACGGACAATCCTGGGCAACAATCTTTTTCTCCTCCATGTCGCGGTTCCCAATTCCTTCTCAACCAACCCGACGCAGACAACCCCGGGCAACAATCGCGGGCAACAATCCCCCTCTCCTCCATTTCGCGGTTCAGCCTGTAGGCCTACTTAATATTGACGTGGAAGTGGAAGAACCAGAGGCGTCTGAGAACCCGACGCAGTCGTTTTGAGATTCATAATATCATCCGGAGGCGCAAACAGCTTTTGACCATGATAATATATATTATATTACATAGATATCTAAATATAATATGATATTATTTAGATATAGAGCTCCAGGACTCCCGCCGGAGCACCCGGAGTGTTCAGTGTTCAACTGTAAACACTAGCGCACGGTACCGTGGCCGCAAGCTGCTCAGGGCCACGCCCCCACCTCTAAAAACGGTGCGTTTGTGGAGAGCTCATTGTGGGACTGGCTTGTAGTGGCTGTAACTCTGCACCAAGGCTGAATTTCTTGAACGTCTTCAAGTAGGCCTACTGTATTAGGGGCCCACTAACACCTATATTAAAGCATCCATAAAATAGCATGCCATGGGACCTTTAAAGGTTTTTTATAAATCAATATGGATTCCATGTCGGCAAACTTTAAATGATTTTATAATATTGATACATGATGATTAATGAGCGTAATTATTTTTGATCTGAAAGGAACCATGGGACACACATGGTATAAAAACATGTATTCCGACTATATAAAAGGAAACCCAGAATGACATGGCAAAAAAAAAGAAAAAAAAAAAGTTTCTTGTTGATGATGCAAATCAGATATCATTTTTGTACAACAAACCTTACAAGGGGGTTTTGAAAAAGATCTAACATATCTTGGAAAAACGGCTGCTTTCCTTAGAGCTCCACTTGCTCTTATTGCATAGAGCTACTCCTCTTCAGTCAACCCTTTTTAGTGAGAATGATGGTAGCAGGCCTATTGAAAAAAAACAACAGAGAAGCCATCAATAACAGGATTCTTTTCTTTGCCTTTTTAGTTGGAGGCACTGGAGTCATTGGGGCACGGCCGTCGTGTTGTTAGTGTTGCCACCCCCAAGATGTTTACTGGCCCGTTCCTGCCCTCCCACTGAACATGTTCCGCAGACGTCAGTGGTTGGCGGCAATTGGAAGAGGGAAATTATTACAGAGAAATGGTCAATCTTTTAAGTCAACACGCTCCTTTTGGATAGATTTGTCAAGACTAAATTGGTGTCACCTTGTAAGTGTTCGCATGGGGGCTCCGAGGTAGATTACACATTCACATGAGGTACAAATGATTTTGTTGTTGTGCATAGTCACGCTGCCTCTCGGGGCCCGTTATCTCTGATGCGTGGTGTCCCGCGGCGTGACAGGGGAGGGGAGCCTTGGTAATAATATGTCTTAGATCTGCTATATCTGTTCACCACAACCACACACAGTGAGATGTCACCAAAGCTATTTCTGTTTCCTTGCCAGCCACGTCGCTGTCAATATGCTTCCATTCGACAGCTGTCTATTGAGGTCAACCTAAACGATTCAATTTTCTCTTTTTAATTGATATCAATCACCCATGCAGGGCTTAGAAAAAGGAAATAACTGCAGTCACAACGTTATGTGCAACTTTATTATTTTTAATTGGTAGGATACAAACTAAGCTTTATTATCATTAACTTAAGAGCCAAACCTGCTCTCTACAGTTAGTCACCTTAACTTACATGCATTGTTATTGAATTTCCTCTTGAATATATCCACATGCCGCATCTGGCATAAAGCACGGATGATTGATAGTACTCTGAAGCTTCAGAAATTGCTTATTTTGCATGTAGAAATGCCCCTAACATATTTACCAGTTTCTCCCAAAACTATAAATAACTATGTGCTGGATGATGAGGTAGCCAGCATGCACTGCAGCCCAGACATAACATCTAACCTGATTGCTCCAGTATTCCATTTTTCTTTCATCCCCACATCCCTCATCATTTAGCCTTTACTTTTTTTTTTGCAAGGGGGTGGGGAGGGGGGGGGTGCATCAAGTCATGTTTTTAAAGTGAAACCTGAGATGAAACACCGTAGCTGCTTTTCAGCTCAGTGTCGATAGGCGTCACAGACTGCTGCCTTCATAACGGTGGCCACGCTGCGAGCCGGGACCAAGGTCCTCAGAAAAGGCCCCAAACAATTCACTCCAGGTGAAACTAATAACTCCTAAAAGCCAGCGCAGGTTCAAAGGCCTCATCTTTCTCTCTCTCTCTCTCTCTCCCTGGCCAGACTAGTCTTTTCTCTTATCGTTTTTGTGGTGTATAACGCCCAATCAGAAATCCTCCTCATTTTTCCTGCTGAGGTCCTGGACATTATTGAGTTGAAAAGTGCTGTATGTGCAGCCCTACACAATTCTGAGCATTCATAACGCCTATCAAACTGCTCATTATTATTGCTATTTCCAGCTTCCCCTAGGGACGCTCATTATATGGTGCTATAGCACACACTGGGAGACACCAAAGACACAAGCTAAGGTGGAGCTCATTGTGACTTTATGTGCAGCTGACTTCCAAAAGGTTTTTGAAGGTTTGGCGTGACATTTTGTATCAGAGACACTCAAAAAGCTAATGGACAAAATAGGCCCCCCTGGGTAGTTGTAAACATGCTGTGAGTGTCGTTCGTGTATCATGTGTCATCCTTTGCAAGAGACTATGAATATTTTGATAACTGGTATTTGATTGCCAGGGCACGATGCAAACAGTGTGTGTAACACAGTGCAGAGCACATCATTTATGGTGCGCTTCAGCACATAATGTCAACATTCTACTTGTACCCTTGTCTTGTTATATCAGTGAAGTGATATAACAAGAGGTGTTGCATTTATGCATCTGTGATTGAAGACAAAATGGATTCCCCGAACCAATCCAGGAAGAGAAACCCCTGGTCAGAAATGAGCCATGAGCGGTCCAAACTCAAAGTAATATACCTCAATGGCCCCGGTGCACATTCAACCCGAATAGATATTCTCACTAAGCGTTTCACTCAAAAAAAAAAAGCTGACGGATGGCTATGGCATTTATTACAAATGAGAGTCAAATTATAGCTCTTGAATCATAGAGATATCTATAGACCAAGGTATTGGACTGCTTTGCACTGAAAAGTGCCTTTCTGAACACCCAGACCAGTCCTGTGAAACTTTAAGTCTCAGAAAGATGGTTGCGACCTTATAGGCTATAGGTGACAGCACGCTTTTAAAGACATGCAAAAACATTAGCAATACTTATTAGCAGTACAGAAGTATGATTTAAATTGTAAATAATTTAATAAACACAGGTTTACTACTTCTAATGCTCCATTATTGCCCCTTTAGTACAGCTCCCTTTGACAAAAATGTTTCCAAATAGCAGAACATTATTTCTTATTAATGTTATAAAAATCTATGAAAGTCTATGCCACCATACTATACACCATATACACATATATCTAGGATAAAGATACATATATATCATATACACCATACTCGGCAGCTAGCTTTATAATAAATTGTTACAGATGTAAAAAATAGATAATGGCAACAATTAATTGGTTAACAAAACAAATTAGTCACAGTACAATAGATTTTAGTCCATGGAATGGAGATGAGAAAAATGTCCCCATTGAGGTGTCTTTCATAAAGTAATGAACTAATTTAGCTAACATAATAAGGTAATGAGCATACTATGGATAATATAAGTTGTTTAATGGTGTGGTTGCTGATGTGGCTAATACATGAATGAAATAAGAAACACATTAAAAACAGTGTGGAACAAAGGTAATACATTATGGCAATGTATGGATTTAATATAATGCATAGCCATTACAGGATGATACATAAATCATTTGGAAGAAATAGCAAGGAATACCTTAACATAGTAAGAAAGAACCAAAACTATGAGGCACAAATCGATTGTAAAAACATTCAATATCACATTTTATTTTTCATACGTTTTAAATGGTCCCAGGGCCCCACCGTACCGCCGTAGAACATACATAAAAGAAGACATAATCATGTTGATTCATGAGATGTTTTTAGATGCTAAATAAAAAAGTCAATATATTCCACAGTTAAGATTGAGAGACCTTCTTTTCATACCTCAAATAGGTGATACTTTTTTCCTTCCCATAGGAATGGCAATTTTCTCCTGTGTGGACGGACTGCTGTTGTCTCCCAAATGCACACAGACCCACTCTCTGTTCTCTACTGGCCTACCAGACCGCCCAGAGATACGATGCAAGATGTAGCTGCTCTCCAGAAAACTGTGTGTGTGCAGCGCAGGTGCAGTATCACGATGTGAATCAGTTGTCCCTATTATGTCTGCCTCACCCAAAACACAATCGTACGATTCATGCAAACGACGGCCTTAAGAAAGCATTTACAAGGATCCAGCTTTCCTTTTCATACATGGAAGAACG
>NC_140282.1:18138258-18180758 GCF_964030765.1 Micromesistius poutassou
CACAAACACATGCACAGAAACACACACTCACACACAATGATAAACACATACAAACATGCACACACACACACACACACACACACACACAAACACATGCACAGAAACACACACTCACACACAATGATAAACACATACAAACAGGCACATACACACATAGGAAGTTAAAAAGGAGAACCGAGTTAATGATTAAGCCAATTTCTAGCAATTTCTAATGTCCATGTTTTGCAAAACAAAGATTACAAAACAATGTGAAGTAAAAGGGGTGCCTATTCACCGCACAAATTGTTGTTCCACCAATTGTATAGGCCTATTACCATCATTTCTGCATATTGCAAGAACAATTATGTGAATTCAAAGTCAAAAGAACTAGGGAGCTCACAAACAAACGAATCCTAAAATGGATCCCTCCCCAGGATCTGGCTCTGGAGATCCTGAGGCAAGTCGTAACTCTATGAAAAATGTCAGTGACCTGAGATGGATCAGAAATGTGATTTATGGGCTTTCCTTTTTAAGAATCTGTGTATATAAACACAAAAGCGCATGTCAGGGTGACATATCTCAAACCTCCCTGCCGATAGGCTACAGCAAAAGTCACATGATGCTATAGCTTGTAGTGTTGTCAAAGGGTGTCAAATAATGAGTTTGAATAAAGAGCTGGAGTGTGCTGGCGACGTTCAAGGACAGCTTAATAAGCATTTGGCACGAGGGCTTTTCACTCTGAGCTACAGAGCCTACAGAAATCACTCACCACCTTATATACCTTTCTGCTAACATCCAGAATTGTATTTAGCAGTGTAGAACTATATTTTTTAGCTTTGTTTAAAACCAAGCCTGGCCTTGGAGCCTCTATTAAAGAACATGATGGCAGAGGCGTCCCAATGTGAAACATAACATGCTCATCCCAATCTGCCTTTAGGCGTTTATTAAATATGCTGGGAAAATATTTTCAAGATTCAGTGCCAGGAATAAATTATCAGGCAAAAAAAGTAAAAATAAGAAAATCAAGCAAGCATCTAAATAAGGTAACACATGACATTCCCTTCAGTCAAAGAAAAGATAAATATTTACGTGAGTTATTTATAAGATGACCTCAATCACAGGCAACCTCAAGCTTGACAAAAATTTAGTGTATTATTCCAGTTATTCTCAAGTAGCTTTGCAAAAAGACATTTCAGACCAAAATGAAGTGATGAAGATGATGATTGATGCATCTCCATATCGGTGTATCAATAGCAACTTAATGCTTACTAATCCCATCCCTTTACTAATAGGCTATTCTCCAGTGGGATGTGCCTATTTCCACCCAAACATGGCTGAGAGGGATGTGAGAGTGTGACAATGTAAACACTGGGGAGTCTGCTAACACTCACCTCTCCGGTCCATTCCTTTCTCTGTGCACCTTATATTTTAAACAAACTCCTTCGCACACAGAGAAGGGTTTGACTGAAAAACATTGAGAGTCGGACCTCAGCGCAGTGTGGTTGTAGTGCTACTCTGCTGGCTGTCGCCTTTCAGCTTAACACCAAAATAATGTAGCATTTGACTTAGAGCACGGCATTTCACTCACAGCTGTTTTGTAAACGCTAGACGGACTTGGTGCGTCGTAAATAGAGTAGAGATGATCAAAATAGGGCCAAAATAGGACATTAGGGCTACTCTTTCTGACGATTTGTCTTTGCCAATGGTGAGATCGGGAGTGTGTGAAGTTCAGATGAATAAAGATTAGCATGGACTAGCATCCTGAGTACGATTTAAACCAATATAACTTTCTTCTATAAAACATACTGTGTGCAAGTGCTTTTTGCATACCTCTGGGTCAATAAGGTATGCATCGTATATTCACAGATTGTATCATTCTTTTTGGTAGTTTGGTAGTAAGACTTGTTCCCTGTTTTTTTGTGTCTTAATTGTTGGACATAAAACAGAAACTCAATAGGAGCGTGTCTGAGGGTTTGGACAAGATGTACCTATTGGGCTAGGAGCCTAGAAGCAATGTTTCTATGTAAAACCAAACAGTCCCGTTTATACTCTTGGCGAGTTTGACTTTAGGCTGGTGCTCATGACCCCCTGCTGTCACAGGGCCCATCAGAAGCCCTTTTGGCCCCAGTTATCCCAGTTTGAGTAGTGATGGCTTGTTTGTGAATGATGAGGGGAACTATGGGAGCTGAGCCGCCTGTCTGTATGAGTAGAAAGAGATGTTTTATTGTTTTAATATATATTATATAGCAGTAAAGTAGAAGAAAACAAGAAAAAAAGGACATAGCATTTCATAAAGTAGAAGCAATCCCATCCACTCATCAATCATGGCCACTTTTCTTGTTTTTTTTTGGTTGCTATATAATCCAAGCTCAATTGTCGACATAAATGAACAATGCACAAGATGGTTGGCCTGCTTGAACACACTTTGAGTGTTGTAGAAACTATATTTCATGTTAATGTGAAGGATAGAACATAGCCATTTTAGGCACCCATATTTCAAATGTCAGGGCCATCTTTGCCTTGAGATATTTCTGTACAATCTTGATCTATGGGTCGCTCATTCGACCGGAGCGGAAGCCGACTGTTTAGTCCTGCTCGTCTATCTTGGGTTAGTGGGGAAGTACAATTTGCATCTGGTCAAAAGAGCGCAAAGAGCTGAACTGTACATTGTACTAACTCTTCAGCTCAGCGCTGCCACTGTTGCTGTGTTGTTTTGCGTCATGCTGTCTCCACCACAAGTGAAAATCTTCCAGCTCTAGCGTACTGATGCTTAGTTGTGCTTAGCCTTCTGTTCCGGAACCTTTCGTTGTCGTCCCACCTGTAGACTGGGCTTTCTGAGTGTGGTGCTCTTTATAGAACACTACACACGCAGTGCTTGAAAGAAACCAAACCGCTCGGTTAATTCAACGTTTTTGTTAATAAAGTATTATTTTTAGTATTATCATCATTGATCATGATAAGTGGTAGATCAACCAGAGGAAAGATGCACCAGTACGGTTTTCATCAAATCTCTCTTGTTTCCCTAAAAACCTCCGGAATAAGAAAGCACAACAATCCACCAACAGTAAGCTCAACTGGGCTTCATCGTGCACAACACCGGTACATGCACATTCGTCACACCGCTGCTACTTAAAACTCAGGAATAAGAAAGCACAACAACCCACCAAAAACAGTAAGCTTTCCTTTGCTGAATCTCAACCGGGTCTGATTGTGTACAATGCATGCGGATTTGACACACAGCCAAAGCTTTTATGGTCATTCCAAAAATAGCAAAGCACATACAGTGAGGTGCAACATGTGGACCGGACCGTGGGATAGAGAGATAACAATTGCAGCGTAATTGAATCTCCCTGATGACTTCCTGTTGTGGAACATCACAGAACACACGGTCTGCAATGTGCTGGTGTGCAACATGTGGGGCACTTCCTCTGTGTGAGATCCACCCCCCCCCCCCCTCCTCACCAAACCTCGGGGGGACGTAACAGTTACCCCAGCCGTGTCTCGCTGTCTCTGCATTGAGAGAAAGCAGTGGCCCTCCTCCACGCTCCCCAGTTACATAAGCCTATTCTCTCTCTCACTCTCTCTCTCTCTCTCTCTCTCTCGCTCTCTCTCCCCCTCTCTCTCTCTCTCTCTCTCTCTCTCTCTCTCTCTCTCGCACTCACTCTCTCGCTCTCTCTCTCTCTCTCTCGCACTCACTCTCTCGCTCTCTCTCTCTCTCCCTCTCTCTCCCCCCCTCTCTCTCTCTCTCTCTCTTGTGCCAGATTTGTTTAAAATTTGCTTGTGTCAAGATGAAGGAGCACAAGGCAACAGAGGAAGTGGTCATTCTAAAGCAACAGCGGGGAGCGAGAGCAGGAAAGAGAAAAGAGTGTGAGAGACAAGAGGGATCCAGAGGGAGATCTTAATGAACGGTGGTGACGAGGAGAGATAGATGATCACTTATTCAACACAGAGCTATTTGACACTGGAGCGCAAACACTGTGCTAGAAGATACAGTTTTCACTTTCTGGCTAAACTTAGGCATGGCAGGAGATACTAACCATAATCAAATAAGTATTCCCATATCCCAAACAGGGCTGCTCACTGAGTCAGGCTCTCAGGCACTGCATAGGTTTCAAGTCAATTCAAACTCAAACACAAGTCCGGAATCTCAAAGTATGTATGCAAAAGGGCTGAACTGTTTGCTCCGTTGATTGTCCTTGTTGTTGTTGTCCTTGTTTTTGCTTACAGCAGTGTAAGTGCTGCCTGTTAACTGCAAACTAACAACTAAAGAAACAACATAATTACTAGTTCAACCTGCATCGCACGTTGTCAGCATGCGTCAAACAACAATCTGTCCATAGTCATACAAGTAAATAAACACATGTCTACCTGAGATCTCCACCACTGTTGAAGGAACACAGATATCCGTAGACCTCTTCCCTCACACCATCTTCCCACAGTCAAACTGTCATTCTCCGGCTTTTACACAGAAAACTGTGCTTCTCTCAGGCTTCTCCTTCCCCTCTGCTCTCCCTCTCTCTCGCTCTTTTTTTTCTACATCAGCCTCTCTTTCACTCCTGGGAGCTTTGACCATTTAAGGAGAAGGCTTGGTATGCCTTGTTCAGCTGCTGTGAGGGCCTGTGTGTGTGTGTGTGTGTGTGTGTGTGTGTGTGTGTGTGTGTGTGTGTGTGTGTGTGTGTGTGTATGTGTTTTCAGTGTGGCTTCACAGAGCCATGACTGACCATCTCTAAAAGCATAAGGTTTTAACCATAAGCTAAAATCTGGTGAAAGTTATGTTGTTTCTGTTGAGACTATCTTGTTTTTGTTGCCACAAAGAGAGAGAGAGAGAGAGAGAGAGAGAGAGAGCAAGAGAGCGAGAGAGAGAGAGAGCGAGAGAGAGAGAGAGAGAGCGAAAGACAATGCAAGGGGGTCATTTGTATGTGTGTGTGTGTGTGTGCGGTGCGTGTACAGTGTGTCCACTCTAATATTTGTATAATAGCATATTTGGGATGGCCTCCGTATATTCAAATCAAATGGTAAATGAGTTGTATTCGTTCACAGTCACCTGTTAATGCCTTCTTTAAAGGAAATCAAATTTCACATTTTCAGATGCTATCATTATAATTCTTGTATGGAAAATGGAAAATGAAAATGAAAACAAAACTTGGTGTATGAAGCCCTAAAAAGAGAGGAGATACCAAAAAAGCACATGTACAACAATGAATGATGCCTCTTATATAACTCCTGTGAACCAAGCTGTGTGCAAGTTCCTTTCACATATCACTGGATTAATAAAGGTATGTGTCCTAATAAAGGTATATTCACAGATCATGCATCATTCGTTTTACTTCATCATTACAACGTTGTCATTCCTAGTCTTTCTTGTCTGTGTAGTAGTGGTGGACCGTGGAGAATAATATCCTTCCACCACGTGCGATAGAATAAGGAGAAAGGAGTCTTACCACGTCGTTGTTCTCTGGTCCTTTGTCACCTGCTCCAGCCCGAGCAGACAGGGCAGACAGGGAAGACGGCAGACAGGGAAGAGGGTAGATTTGCATTGAACGGGAACAGGAACAGGTGATGCAAATTTTGTTAATAAAATAAAGTTGGCAGCGCAGTGTGCCTTTGGTCAAAGCCGTGGCCCTCATCTCATTGGTCCAGGTCGGGCGGCTGAGGGTGTTTCAGGAAGGACGAAACTGAGGGTGTTTCGTCGCCACCCCCACCACCCCCTCCCCTCCCCTACCTCTATAACTAAGGGCAACAATAACCTGGCAACCATTTATTATACATGCAGTGCACTGATCCACTGGTTGAAAGCTCCTCAGGCCTCAAGGAAGGGCTATTGTTTCAACCATTTTGGGACTCAATGGGGAAGGCTGGCGTTCTTTGATTAAATTAAAGCAACTTGCGTATCAATAACATTCCCCGTTACTAAGAGCACCAGAGCAGGAGACTATTTTGATTGGTTTCTCAAGGCATGATAATTGGTTTTCTGCTAGTATATATATTGTTTTTGCTTATTTTGTGCCAATGCAATGTCCTGTAGAGCTCATCTTCGGGATATCCGATGATTGATGTTCATGGAGTAAATATTCTAACAAATAGCAAACATGAACGTGAGTCTGTGAAGAAAAGCCAAATACAATACAATACTCACTCCTCAAAAAAGTATGTTTGTGATAACAAAACATTAAGGTTAAGAAGAGCTGAGCGTATGGTATAATGTATACTTTCAACTTTGTAGTTCAAAGGAAGCCTGTGAAGACTTCAACTCAAAACCTATTTTCTTCCTCTCTTCATCAAGTATGTCTTGTAATGCTCTGTGTAATCTCATCTCTCTAATCTATAATGTAATCTATATATATACACATGCATTCCTTACCTTTCCTGTATTATGTTAATGTTAGAGTTAAGCTGTAACCAAAGCATGTCAGTTATGTGTAGAATAAACAAATGGAACATTTATACCCTGAAAAGTGTATTGCAAAAGAACACATACCTTGTTATCCTTATTATCCTGTTCTACTATCATTAATGACCTTTCCACCTTCCCACTTTCTGTACTGGCGGTTTAGAATAATGTAAATGTTTGCCGAGTCTATTTTCAGACTTCCTTGGAGATCGTAATAAAAAGGGAAGTTATTTAAACTTAGTTTTTTCTTCCAAAACACACACAGCGTAGGCCCAGAGCGAATCTATCCCCTGGGACCCGGCACAGGAATAAACTAAAAGGCAGAAGGCAATAAATGTACAATCAAAGAAATGTTTATCCTGTAATTCACTACAACTGTATAGAGTTATTAATTCGTCTTCTGTGGTTATTCTATACAGGCGTTTTAGCATGTTCATGTTATCACCATACCGTTTGTGAGCGGATGCTCAATGGCTTCTTGAGCTATAGGAGGAGACGGAGGTGGAGGGGGACTTGCAGCTGGCTCAATGCATGTTGGTCCTGCGTCAGCGGACACTGTAGAATCACCCGGTATTGATACAAGGCATTGTGGAGCAATGGGAGCTGGTGGCTGAGGAGGTAGACAGACACACAGTGATAACATTCAGAGCACCAGTGTCAGTGTTATCAGTGTTGAAGGCTTGTTTCATTACCCAGTAACTATGATGGGTAAACTTGTATTGTTTACAACTTGTGAACTTTGAAATACATCTAAATTAATATGGATATACGTATATAAATATTTCTAAAATCCTTCCATACTCAAGTATTTCACATCACAGAAACATCACAATTCTGTTGGTTTTTTGTAATAAAACCAATGAAGCTACCGTTCACATATCAATCCATCATATACATACATATGAATCAGAAAAATCGATGTTAACATTAACGTTATTTAAGATATCATACTTCATCTGAAGCGGAACTAGCAATACGATCGTCAAAATCATAACAACAATCAAATTTGTGGCACACAGGAACCTACCACTGCCTGACTCCCTTCCAGTACCCTGGCCTCCAGGGCGCTCAGCTGGAGGTCTGTGTCCGCCGCCCTCCCCAGCGCCTCCCTCACCCTCTGGGCGATGCTCTCCATCCTCTCCCTCACCTGGCTGACCCTCAGCTCGCTCTGCCTCACCCCCTCCGCCGTCTCCAGGGCTCCGCTGATCATAGCCTCCATCTTCCTCAGGCTGGCCAGCAGTCCTTCAGCGGTGAGACCGCGCACCCCCCCCTGCCCCGCCGCCATGTCTCTGCGGGCATTATCCATGTCCGAGTCCGGGCCGACGGCCGCATCCTTCACCTCCCTGACCGTGACTAGTTCCTGGACCGGGGGGGCCTCTGTCCTGCTCTCTGTGTCCGTGTTGGTCTCCTGGTCTCTGGTGTAAAGTACCGGCGGTGCCGTCTTCGCGTGGGTCGTTTGACACTCGATCACGTGCTCCTGCTCAGTCTTTAAAGCGGCTTGCAGCTGGCGGAGGTGCACCTTCATTTCCCCGATGGTCCATTCCGCCTGCTGAAGTTTGGTCCGCGCCTCGCACAGGGCCTGGCAGGAGTGGCCGTCCTCGTCCCTGGTCGTCCTGCTCCTGGTGCCCTCGACGTTCAACGCTTTCCACCAGTTCACCACAGCTACATTCCTGGTCTCTGGAGTCGGGGTCGGGGCCGGGCTGTGACTGTGGGTCTTGGGCTTGGTCTGGTTCTGCCCCGCGTCCTCCACCTTGTCCCCTCTGTCCTCCCACGCAGACCTTGGCAGCTCCAGTTCCCGCAGCCTGCAAACCACCCGCTTCGCTTTATAAACAAGCCCTTTACACGTTGTTAGGTCTAAAGTCAACAAAGGGGCTACTAAAAATGCACTTACCCCCTCGTAGCCACTTCAAACGCACAAGACAGTAACTGGTATGGATTGCACAATGCATATGCCCATGGGCGCATTGTTACACAGTGAGAGAAGACTGTCGTTTTTATTTGACAAGGGACGATTCTTGGAATAGTTAGTTGGTTTGGATGAAAGCTATTCTGCTACCATAAGAGGACAAAACGAGGTAAAAAACTCACATACACATTGACAAGCTGCTGCTTGATGCTGGCCTGTTGCAGGGGGCTCTGACCATAGGGCCTTTCCTGGTTTTCACTGGAAAAAGAGTCCTGTGTGTTTGTGTGCGTGTGTGTGTGTGTGTGTGTGTGCGTGCATGTGCGTGCGTGTGTGTGTGTGTGTGTGTGTGTGTGTGTGCGTGCATGTGCGTGTGTGTGCATGTGCGTGTGTGTGTGTGTGCGTGCGTGTGTGTGTGTGTGTGCGTGCGTGCGTGTGTGCATGTGTGTGTGCATGTGGAGAAAAAGGAAACATAACACATGCATATTCATTCAATGTGAAATAATATGCAGCCGCGTACGCATCATGAAGAGCGTATGTTGTCCCTCACCCGCTCAGCGTAGTTGGCGTGCAGACGGTGGGCTAGCTCGGCAGACTTGATGCGCTGGATGATGCTGTGAATGCCGTCTTTCTGGATGTGCAGCGTGGGCAGTCTCATGTCCTCCACGCTAGCGTGATGCGGCTGCAACCGAGAAAAACAACCAAACATCAAGCAGCTGTCCTGTTCCATTTCATACAGGAAATCGAGTAACAAATGCGGATACATACAATACGTAGAGTCAATCAAAAATACCATAATTGAATACTTATTATTAGTAATTCATTCTTCGTCATTGCCAACCTGCTGCATATCCTGGATCTCGGTGTGCAGAGAGCGGTGGTTGGCTGGGTCGCCGCTGCGCCCATGCAGGCTGTGCAGGCTGCTGAAGGGCCTGTCAAACCTGTTGAGAACAGACGCACAGCCTCACACTCGTCAGCTCACGAGCCGCTCGCGTGCTGGCCCTTCTATCGATTCCAATAGTTCAAAAGAAACCAGCAGGAAAAGGAGCGTTCTCTTATTGAGCTCGCTCTCTGTGGAACATAAGACACCTCCCTGTCTCTGCCACCTGTCATCGGGAACACCGACTCAAACGTTCAGATCTAAACTTAAAACCTGCCGCTTTATTCTCTCACTTGGATCCCAGGAGTGTTCCTCAGCTCTCTAGCACTGGTCTACCCCTGCTGCAGATAGGTACTGGATTAGAGGGTCGCTACTTGTTCCATGTCCCCCCTGCCCCCTCTTACCAACATGCTGTCTCAGTTTGTGTGTGTGTTGCTGTGATCGTGACTCATGGACGCCTGGCAACCCAACCTGAAAGCTACCAGCTTGCTCACCGAACAGCACCATGGCACCACAAAACAAAATAAGTGTTTTACTCAAAATGATTGCTAGTATGTCAATTATGGCTCTAATTCCTAACCGTTTCTGAAAGGAGGGATTCCCCACTCTGTTGTTCTCAAGATTTCTTCCCTGATAATTAAGGGAGTTTTTTTCTTTCCGTTTGGGGGGCTAGGGTTAGGAAGGGCATAACTATGTGGCCTGTAAAGCCCTTTGAGACTGTGACTGTGATTAAGGATTATACAAATAAAATTGCCTTGACTTGGCTGCTTGAGACGAAAATAAATAAATTAATATAGATCCATTTATATTAACACTAAACACTACCTGGCTTGATGACAATAAGGATGGCATGCCACACATCGTATAAACTTGGAGTAAGCACTCTTACTACATCAACATACCCACATAAACACTTTGAAACACATTCAGAACTATACAACACAGTCATTTGTCTTACAAGTCAGAATCTCAAAGGTTAACCATATAAAATGATGCACATGCACACTCAAGGCTGGAAGAAACCAAATTATTCCTGTTATTGTAGCAAAATATGAAGATTTAGATATAGTTTACCTTAAAAGAGCATGCTTGGAATGTTCTTGCAATTTTGATAGCTCTGATTGTAGACCCTGTTAATGACAATGACCAAACAAATATTATTAAAAAATGATACACTCTCAGTGGAAGCTTTAAATTTTTACTTCTTCAAAGAAATAATAGGATGTAATAATATTGCATTTTAATATTACATGACCTTGCATGAGTACATTGACCTACTAGTGAAAAGGAAAATATAATGCAAGTATGCCCAAAATGGAGCTCTTTTTTGTAAATAAAGTTAGATAATACATTTTAAGACCAAACTTCAAAGTGCTGGATAGTGAAACGTAGTGCTCAACAACTATTACATTTTTCAACCACTCAGAGATCGGGTCATTTTCAATAACACACCTCAATAATGTTGCAATTCTCCACATGGGAGATTTTCATCTTATCCATTAGAGTGTCTCTCTGGATGGGAAACAGAACAAAAGAGGAGTGAAACCAGGCTAAAGAAATGTTTTCATTTGTGAAATGCAATCCTACATATTTACCATAGCTATTTCTCTGTCTCGAAGAGTCAGCATGATAAGGGTTTCTTCAAGCTCTACCTGTGAATAACAAAGTGATATAGCTTAAGCAGACGGTATACTACAATAGAATATAATAGGTGCTTTCATGATTCAGTCTTACCCTCAATTCTGAATTCACTTTCCTTAGTTTATTGATGCTATCTTCAGAGCATATCTTTTCAAAGGCAAGTTTGTCATTCTGGGGGCAAAACGTATTCATATGACTTATGAATAGCTGCAAACAATTGACAATTTTCTATCACAAAACTACAGTTTCTCGACAAGGAACAGTGTTAATATTTCGAGGAGCAAATATAGTTACGTCAAGGAGATTATTCAAAGATAAATTACCTTATCCTCAAGTATCCTGACATGAACTTTTAGGCATTCAACTTCATTGCTCTAAGAACAAGAAGAAAAAAAAACACATCTTAATTCCACATTTATCATGTCATGGTGAATTATTATACGCCAAACTAGGATTGCTAGTTAGTTAAGGGTTCTTTGAAGCTGAGTGTCCATTTGAGCAGAGTACCAGTTTGGTGCAGCTGGTCTGTGTGCGGTTAACTTTGTCCTGGGCTTCTCGGTGTGCATCCTCCACCTCCGCTGACAGAGACCTGGCTCTCGCCGCAGCCCGTTGGCCACTGTCGTAAAACCACAAGGCTCACGCTTTTGTTTCATAAATCAAACACGGATCAAATTGTGTTTTCTCTCAAAGTCTAATAGAGATAATTCCCAACGATTAAATTAAATGAAAAATTTGACAACAGTCAAATATGTCTCAAATTGCGGTTTAAGTCTTGTCTTGAACTTTTTTAAGTAGTGGCAGTTTTAACAAATATTGCAACTAAATAAACCCTAATAGAATATGACCCTTTCTGCTCTTTTACCTGGCTAGCTTGCTACGCATCTCAATGATTTCATCAGTCAGCTGGAGATTGGCATCCTCACACTGAGCCACCATCTTCAAGAGCCGGGCGTTGTGCTCTGTCAGTTTGTGGTGGGCACACTTCAGCTCGGTCACTGTACCCAGCAGCTCCTTTGAATCACTGGTGACAAACAAACACACGGTGGAGAACAGCAATGCATACATGTTTTGTATTACCACGACGTCTAACTATGGATCATATACACAAACAACCTTAGAGATAGTTGACTGACCAGAAGCATTGCACCGTCTCTGGGAGAGCTATGCTTTGGGGACTTGAGAAATCCAGACCTAAGAAAGTAAAGAACATTCCGTGAAAGAACCTCTGAAAGAAAAGTCTATCGACATCTATAGACATTTCTGAAAATATTTAAAAAAAATTCACCATTAGACACTTTGGAAGCCTCCGGCCAGGGTGCGTGGGGGTCATCCACGTCGGTGCTGAAAGATACACCCACTAGATTTCATTAGACTACCAGGCTGTGGAAAGCCGTGTCATCACTGTGGTATAAATTGTCAAACTGCCTGGATTGGTTTGTTATGTTTAAACCAAAAGCCCCCAGAAGTCCTGATTTCATGCATGACTAAAACAACTCTAAATGAGTTCAGCAGAAGGCTATTACTTTAAATAAATCGGCATGTTTTCATTCTAATGGGATACTTTGTATCATTGCTTTGTTCAAATCCCTCAGGTGCTTCCTTTGCATGACTACCTTTCCTGGTGGCATTGGGCAATCCATTCCTTCATGGTGGAGTGGAAGGTCTCCCTGCTCACCACAAGGTCCTGGCAGTCAGGGTCCAGCATGCGCCTCAGTGCAGTCAGTTTGACCTGCTCAGCACTCTGGCCTGTCATAGCCTGCAAGTACTGCAGGATTGTGGAAGCGAGAACCTTCCCTGGAGGACGTCAAAGGTTAAGACGTCCATCTAAAACAGCTTTTCATTTTTTGGGAAAAAAATGTGGTGATGTTGGATTTGATTAAGTGATATCGTACCTGTGTTTTTTGTATTGCATGCATCATATGTTATGTCAAGGAGCTCATGTTCGGATAAACCACTGATGTCTCCAGTGTCCACGAGTGGTTCATTTGGGCCTGAGAAAGGGGACGGCGACCCTGATGCTGTGCAGATACAAAGGACCAATACAACGTGTTCTAATGAATTTCCAGAAATGTCTTCACTATCCCTATCGCCGTGTCATCCTTAAGTATAGAACAAGAAACAAAACAGCTTCCAGCAATGGAGCTCACCGTCTCTGCTGTCAGACATCTGACTTCTACTTTCTGTTTCCGTGGAGCTGACTCCTGAATCCCTTGAGAGGGATCTGCCTTCGTGTTTAGTTTGAAATGGGTTGTTCTCGGTTACCGGATCTTCCCTTTCCTCACAGGGGCCAAGAGACGAGGAAACATGAAACATCTTGCGTGTATTCAAGATGTCCCTCAAAGTCAAAACTCAGACTAGGAGCAAACGTCACGATTAGAACACAAGATCAAGATGTGAAAATATATATTTTCTAAGTAAATAGAATGAAAGTCTTCATAATCACCTGCTAAACTGTTTGCTGTGTTTGTATGCAGTCAGTGGGTTATGCATCATTGTCCCGTTGTCATCTTACACACATGGTCATACATTTGAGAGTCATGGATTCTATAAAACAGCAGTGTAAAACATGTCAACAGTAAATTACAATAGCAAGCATCTCTGAAAAATTAACTGATTATACTGCAGACATTTATCATTTTCACAACAAAAATGTGAAAATTGTGGACAGTTAAACGAATTGCATAAACCTAGCATTTTTAAACAGTGAATTAAGCATCCAAACAATTCCTTACTTCCAAGTCCCGAATAGTTTTCCTGAAAGCTTGCCAATGTTTCAATCAGGAACATAATTTTAAGGAAAGGGTGTGAATCTTGCTTCCCTTCCCTCTGATATTAGCGGGGGAAAGTCCTCAAAATGCTCTTAGATGAGTATATTGCTTACTTGTGTTCACTGCTTCACATCAAAACCAGCTGACACCCCCCCCTCCCCCGTGAAGCCTCCTCTTTTGTAATCCTGCTGCCCGTGCTAGCCGCCAAGGCCCAGCCCGGTTCTGCAACAATGATGCAGTGCCGTTAATGGATGATTTTAATTTACATTCATCTGCTTAACATATCAAATGGATTATTGGGCAAGCATGCCTGACACTGTAATGAGACCCATGCATATAAGTCACATCCAAAGGAGGTTTCAAGATTGATGGTTAATCTTCGCAAATTTCACCACAATATAAAGAGTGTATAGTGTGTATTGTGCAGTATCAAGAAATTCAAAAAAATATTTTAAGGTGATTTAGAACAATAACTGAACTCTAATTATATTAAATTATGATTTGTGCTGCTACTACGATGACTACTACTAGAACAGTGCCCTGAATGTTTGATTAGTAGCCCCACCTCTCACTTTTATTTTCTGATCATATATTTTTTTTATACGAATAATAATGTTTGTGTGTTTGAGTGAAAGAACATTTCGTATACCAATGTACTAATGTTAACATACATACACACACACACACACACACACACACACACACACACACACACACACACACACACACACACACACATAACCTTTTTTCTCCGGTACTGTAGCATGCAAATCAATGTGTTATGATAGCAGTTTTGAAGTATTCTCCTTCTACCCATTAACTAGGCCTACTACTATTTTAAACACATGAATTCATAACGAATCGGAAAGACATGTATTTTGCATGTAAGTACGGCGCAAGAGTGCATAAAAAACATAAAAAAAATAGCTTGTTTATAAAAATAAAAAAATGCAGGCGGAGGATCGTCGCAACAGATGTCCGGGCGTAGCGGAAAGTCCTGAAATCCTAGAAACGTTTTTGCCCAATAGGTTAAAACAAATACAATTTTCCCTCTCATGGATCTAACAAAAATAACACTGCCAAAAAGAGAGATTGATTAAGATGACTTATATATACAGGATACAGAGTATATCCACCATGAAAATAAACGAACTTTAAGTAAATTGAGAAAGTAAATTCATAAGATATATTCATCATGATATGAATGTGATATTATTAGCCTATTAATAGTTCATCTACTGTATAGTGTAGTATGTGTTTAATATGCATTTTACATGCAATTCTGTATTAAGTGTCTGTTAAAGGTGGACCACCATATAAATAAATTGCCTTAATAAAAAACAGTAGGTGACTTTTGATATTAAACAAATAATTATAATAACATAGACAATTCAAATTCTATGTGGACGAAGCGGTACATACCGTCCTGTCCTACGAGCTACCCGGACCTAAGTCGTAGCGCACACCATCGTAGCCTTTGAGCGGAAGTAGCTGCCGTCCCTAATAATAGCCGCACGGTGTGTTATTTAGATATTGGTTGTAATCATATTTTTTTAAAGCAAAGCCGAGTGGATTTTTCGTCTCTCGAGATGTCTCGGGGCTCTATTGAAATCCCCTTGCGGGATACCGACGAGGTAAGATGATCCAACGATGAACATGCTCTGGCATACAAAGTGAAAACTTGTGCAGCTTTCTGTTAGCTGACGTTGCTAATTGACTCTTATATACCACCGTGTTGGTATAAAGTCGTGTCCTTTTAGATGGTGCCTACATTAGGTGTGTGTGTAGTAGTGTACCATTGGATGAATTCATGTCCTTTCAAATCAAACAGTATTTAGCCATTGGATCCCTGATTGATCTACGCTTTAAACACACCACGAGCAAATACTGTAACTTTTTAAGATGCACAAATTGATTTCTAAGGTCCGGGTCAAATGGGATCAGGCACCTGCACAAATGAATCATGACTTTGAATTCATTTCTAATTTATTAGAAAAGTTTTCTTGAGGATACTAAGATTATCACGTGCCTATGGTTGATTGATTTGCAAATTGATTACAAAATAATTTGTATTTTCTTGCTGACCGATGTATTTGATCCCTGCAGGTAATAGAGCTTGACTTCGATCAGTTGCCCGAGGGAGATGAGGTCATTAGCATCCTAAAGCAGGAACACACCCAGCTGCACATATGGATCGCTTTAGCGGTGAGGAAATACCTTTTTTTATCAAGTATTTTTTTGTCTTATAAATCATTCTCACAGTTAAGTTGATCGTTAAGAAAAAAGATTGGAAGGTATATTCATATCTAAACGTTTTTGTGTATGTGTATTTATTTGGGAAGTCTTATTTTTGTGTTTAAAAGCCATTTATAATATATATATGTATATATCTTTAGTTGGAGTACTACAAACAAGGCAAAACCGAGGACTTTGTCAAGCTGCTAGAGGCGGCCCGCATTGATGGAAACCTAGACTACAGAGACCACGAGAAGGACCAGATGACTTGTCTGGACACACTAGCTGCCTACTATGTCCAACAAGCACGTAAAGAGAAGAACAAAGATGCCAAGAAGGAGCTCATCACGCAGGCCACGCTCCTGTACACGATGGCCGATAAGATCATTATGTACGATCAGAACCATTTGCTTGGAAGAGCCTGTTTCTGCCTTCTGGAGGGAGATAAAATGGACCAGGCCGATGCCCAGTTCCACTTTGTGCTCAACCAGTCCACCAATAATATCCCAGCCTTACTTGGTAGGTACTCTGTAACTGATTCACTGTTTTAACTTTCTGAGTGATTTTCTTTTATTATTATATATCATAATAATAATAATCATCATCATCATCATCATCATGCTCTTCCATTGAACAGGTAAGGCCTGCATCTCCTTTAACAAGAAGGATTACAGGGGAGCTCTGGCGTACTACAAGAAGGCTCTGCGGACCAACCCTGGCTGCCCAGGTAAGCACTACACTCAGATTGTCCCTAAAGGTTAACCGCTTCCCTTGACTCTCTGAGGAGAGGTCACTGGGTTCTTTCTCATCACTGATTTCACCCCTAATCTTGTTTTCTCTTATCATTGAACTAGCTGAGGTCAGGCTCGGAATGGGCCACTGTTTTGTCAAGCTAAACAAACTGGAGAAGGCCCGCTTGGCCTTTGGTCGAGCCCTGGAGCTCAACTCTAAATGCGTCGGAGCCCTCGTGGGCCTGGCTGTGCTGGAGCTCAACAGTAAGGAGCCCGACTCCATCAAGAACGGTGTGCAGCTCCTCTCGCGGGCCTACACTATTGACCCCAGCAACCCCATGGTGCTGAATCACCTGGCCAACCACTTCTTCTTCAAAAAGGTAGCCGTGACTCCAGTGCTACTTTTGAACGCCACACCATTGGTCCTACAGCCACAGATCCAAGTGACGTTCATGCATTGTTCAAGCTGTCCAAATGCTAACCTTCCCTCACCAGGACTACAGTAAAGTGCAGCATCTCGCCCTCCACGCCTTCCACAACACTGAGGTAGAGGCTATGCAGGCTGAGAGCTGCTACCAGCTGGCTCGCTCTTTCCACGTGCAGGTATGAGCCAAAGCCATTATTAGCCAGCATGCGTCTCTTGTTCTGTAGAAAATATTTAATTTGGTGACTTAAGAAATGTGTTTCCTCTTTCTTTTTTTAGGAGGACTACGATCAAGCCTTTCAGTACTATTACCAGGCCACTCAGTTTGCCTCTTCCACCTTTGTGTTGCCGTTCTTTGGCCTGGGCCAAATGTACGTGTACCGACGGGACAAGGAGAACGCAGCGCAATGCTTTGAAAAGGTGTTAAAGGCCTATCCCAACAACTACGAGACCATGAAAATCCTGGGGTCCCTCTATGCCACGTCCGACGATCAAGAAAAGCGGGACATTGCCAAAGTATGTATACTTTTATACCGTCTGCGTTTTTATATTTCTTATTTTTACTTTTTTTTTTATTTTTTATTTTGACGTTATATGCAATAACACTCCCTTGATTATATGCGAGGGGGAATTGAAATAACGACAGTGACCTGAGTGTGACGCGTCTGTGTCCGCTCCGCCAAAAGGGTCACCTGAAGAAGGTGACGGAGCAGTACCCGGACGACGTGGAGGCCTGGATCGAGCTGGCTCAGATCCTGGAGCAGACGGACATCCAGGGGGCCCTGTCGGCCTACGGCACCGCCACGCGCATCCTGCAGGAGAAGGTGCAGGCCGACGTGCCGCCCGAGATCCTCAACAACCTGGGCGCTCTGCACTTCAGACTGGGGAACCTGGGAGAGGCCAAGGTAGGTAGCCCCGGAGTTAACCCCCCGCTGTAGGGCTGGGCAACAGGTCTTTGGTCTTTGGTATTTGCCTTTAAACGACCTGCTTGCATTCCATGATTAGAATTGTCTAGCGTGTGTTGTATATGTCGCTCGCACTCGAGAAAACCCAAGTTATGTCACGCTGATGTTATAAAAGCCATGTGTCTGCGTGTGTGTGTGTGTTACAGTATACAGTGGCCAGTCCTAACCCGGTCATGATAGAAAATAGGGCTGCTCGATTATGGAAAAAAATCATAATCACGATTATTTTGGTCAATATTGAAATCTCGATTATTCAAACGATTATTTTTGAGTTTGAAAACATGATGCATTTATTCATAATTTCTCTCCAAAAAAAAAACACTTTGTAAATGAGAACTTTGAAATTTCCCCTTAAAAAATATACACAAAATGGAATCAAAATAGAAAATAATGTCCAGATATGAATCCAGCTGTTATGCAATTTCTATATAAAAAAAAAAATATATATATATATTAAATCGTTTCAACTCGATTATATTAGTTCGGTGATCGTTTCACTCTGAAATCGAAATCGCGATCAAAATTCGATTAATCGCCCAGCCCTACTAGAAAATGTAGAGAATGTGGAGGCTGGGTCAGGGTGTTATTATCTGAAGGACGGACCCTACGATGTCTCCATGTCTGCAGAAATACTTCCTTGCGTCGCTGGAGCGGGCCAAGGCGGAGGGCGAGCACGACGAGCACTACTACAACGCCATCTCCGTCACCACGTCCTACAACCTGGCCCGCCTGTACGAGGCCCTGTGCGAATTCCACGAGGCCGAAAAACTCTACAAAAACATCCTGAGGGAGCATCCCAACTACGTGGACTGTGAGATTACTGTCAATGAATTCCTTGTTTTAGACGGATAATCATTGCAATGTGTTAGATGCACTAATAACTATATTCTGTTGAGCTATTTACGTGCTAAACATAACCTTCACCTGCACATTTTTTTTAGGCTACTTGCGACTTGGAGCAATGGCTCGCGACAAAGGAAACTTCTACGAAGCTTCTGATTGGTTTAAGGAAGCCCTGCAGATCAACCAGGTACGGATTCTGCATTGGAAGTTTGGAAGTACTTAATCTTATTGGGTGCAACGTAGTCTTAAGACGGACGAGTGGCTTGCACAACCATCGTTTTCCTGCGGTATTTTCATGAACACTGTGTCTCTGTTGGTCAAAAAAAACATCGGATCCGGTTTTGGATTTCTGGATCCGGTTACTCAAAACGTGGCTACCCAAAGTACAGACGAGTCAAGGCTGTTGCATTTGAACAAGAAAAAAGACAATGTTGTTGTTTTTTTCCACAGGACCACCCCGACGCCTGGTCGCTCATAGGGAACCTTCATCTGGCCAAGCAGGAGTGGGGACCCGGTCAGAAGAAGTTTGAGCGCATCCTGAAGCAGCCGTCCACGCAGAACGACACCTACTCCATGCTGGCCCTGGGCAACGTGTGGCTGCAGACCCTGCACCAGCCCACCAGGGACCGGGAGAAGGTACGGCGTGGATCACGGGAATACGAAAGAAAAAACATAAAAGGTTTTATTAACCTTTTTCTATATGTTTTAATATCGTGTGTCTTTTGTCCTGACAGGAAAAGAGACATCAGGATCGCGCTCTGGCCATTTACAAACAGGTCCTGCGCAACGACGCCAAGAACCTCTACGCCGCCAATGGCATAGGTCTGTAAATGATATCCCGCTATCGCCATGGCAACTTTAACATGCTCTCTCTACGCCTTTGACTTTGAACGACGGCTCACATTAACACCGATAAACATATACCTCCACATATAATATGATATATATATATACCGATAAACGTATACCTCCCAACGATATGTTGAACGGACCAAAGAGTAGGATACGCTTGCGACGTGTCCCGCGTTGTGACCGCTGACGGATTCCCCCGTTGCGTTGTTGTGCAGGCGCCGTTCTGGCCCACAAGGGCTACTTCAGGGAGGCGCGCGACGTCTTCGCCCAGGTGCGGGAGGCCACCGCCGACATCAGCGACGTCTGGCTGAACCTGGCGCACATCTACGTGGAGCAGAAGCAGTACATCAGCGCCGTGCAGATGGTAAAAGCCACTTCCGGGAAAAAAAAACAACGTCTTTTTAATGGTTTTGAGTCGTCGTGTACGAACACGGCGGGGCTCCCGTCTAACCCTGTGCCGCTCTGACCCCCACCCCCCCACCCCCCCCGTGCCGACAGTACGAGAACTGCCTGAAGAAGTTCTACAAGCACCAGAACACTGAGGTGCTGCTGTACCTGGCCAGGGCGCTCTTCAAATGCGGGAAGCTGCAGGATTGTAAACAAATGCTGCTGAAGGTGAATGGGGTCGAGGGTGTGGGTCGCTGTGGGGCGGTGGGCTACGTGTGTGGGTGTGTGGTTGTATAGGGCCGGTTTTGTAACCGTGTCTCCCCCCCCCGCCCCCCCGCCCCTGACCAGGCCCGCCACGTGGCGCCGAGCGACACCGTCCTGATGTTCAACGTGGCGCTGGTCCTGCAGCGGCTGGCCACCCTGGTGCTCAAGGACGAGAAGAGCAACCTGAAGGCCGTGCTCAGCGCTGTCAAAGAGCTGGAGCTGGCCCACAGGTAGAGCCACCGCACCGGCCTTGAGCTACCGGATGGATGTTCATCCTTTTGACGCAATGGCTCCTGTCTCTTAACGCCCCCGCCCCACCCTTTTTTTGGTTTCAATCCCAGATATTTCAGCTACCTGAGCAAGGCCGGAGACAAGATGAGGTTCGACCTTGCGCTAGCCGCGTCCGAGGCCAGGTCAGTGGAACTTGAATTCTCCACAGAGTATGCCGTTGACATAAACTTGGGAGTTGTTGCGCTGCATTCAGTGCAACAAGACTGTGCTGGGTCTCGCAGTAAAGTGGTGGTTTGTTTGTGTGTGTGTGTCTGGTTGCAGGCAGTGCTCTGATCTGCTGAGCCAGGCCCAGTACCACGTGGCCCGAGCCAGGAAGCAGGACGAGGAGGAGAAGGAGATGAGGGCCAAGCAGGAGCAGGAGAGGGACATACTGCGGCAGCAGATGCGGAAGGAACAGGTTCGTAGACACTTGGGTGAAAAATGGACGAATTGGACTCGACACAAACACACACACAAACACTTACTCGTCAACGATGCTCGTCAGAGGCATTGTTTGACGTCTCGCTCTAGCACGCATTCCATCGCAACCTCCCTGTTGCGAGATGAGTTGCGTTATAATGAAATGTAACTCTAAATGTTTTGTAAGAATTGAGGGATAAAAAGTTCCTCCCAAGTACGTAAACAGGGCCTGTTTCCATGTGTCTGTGTTGAGCCCCCCGTGACGCGTGTTCTTCTTGGTTCCGTGGGTTTCTCCAGGAGGACAAGAGCACCAAGGTGGCCGAGGACCAGAGGAAGCTCCTGGAGAGGAGGGCCATGTACGTGGAGAAGACCAAGAACCTGCTCTCCTTCGTGGACGGTCCGAAGGAGACCACCAAGGACAAGAAGAAGGGAGGCAGCCGTGTGAGTATCCTCATCACGTGTCCTGATTGGCTGCTTGGCTTACTGAACGCCTCTCTCTGCCGGTCTGCCCAGCCAAACATCGTTGGCCTCAAACATAAAAAAAACAAAAAACGAATTCAAACGTCAAAGCATAAAAATATAATCTTAACGGATCAAGGATCCAAATCCCAGGCCAATTTTAAACATTTGCGTTACGATGACAACCAGTCTTATGTTTGTGTGTATTTATGTCAAATATGGAACTCGTAACCATCTCCGGATGGTTAGGGATCCCACACTCTGCGTTCCTTCTCAAATTTTCTTCTTTGCTTATTAAGAGTTTTTTCCTGCCACCTGGGAGGCTGTGCCCTTTGAGACTTTAACTGTGATTAATTGATTTGGGTTATATAAAAAGTCTTAGATGGTACTGGTTATAAAGGCCTATGCTACTCTAATTAGTTGTTATTATATCTAATTAGTAGTTATTATATATTGAGGCCTGGTCTATATTCCGGGGTGAAAACTGGTGAGGATCCAAAAGGGTGATAATTCATGCCGGACTAACTAAGAAAATCAGCATGCTAAATAAACAGGTTCTATTTCTCTGTAGGTGCTATATTTATTTGCACGATGGCCTAATATTTAATTCTCCCATTTCTGTCCCCACAATATTCATCTCTCATTTAAAGAAACATGCCTGTAATGTAGAAACTACCCATTATTTGCAGGCTCTTAGGTTAACTAAGAAGTCCAATCAGATGAAAAGAGAATCTCAGCTCAAACCAGGAAAAAATTTAAATCTTGATCTTGTCTTTGGGCAAAGTTGAGTTGAGCCAACCGCTTTAGTGACTTCAAAATGCAATCAGCTAATCAGGATTAGATTTCCATCAGGGATCTCTGCTGAGCCAATGAAACTTTAGTTTTTCCTGGATCAGGTCCATAGTTTTGCACATCAAACTGCTGAAGCAGAGCAGCAGAACCCTACTGTGAACAGGCCTTCCCACAGAGCCCTTTACCCACAGACGACCTGTAGAAATACACCCTGTCCCATTTTCAATAAAAACAGCATTAAATGAAATGAAGAGACGGAATATTTGAATAAAACGTTTTGATGAATGTTAGTTACCCCGCCAACCCTCTGTCAGGGGAGCTTATGATGGAGCTCAGCTCTGCCATATTTTAAACACTGATCATCCTCAGACGCAATGCCAGCAGGTTAACAGTGTGTGACCTCTTATGCTCTCTTCTCCGTTGGCAGCGCAAGAAGGGGGCTGACATGGACGAGTTTGTCAACGACGACTCGGACGAGGACCTGCCCACAAAGAAGAGGAGGAAGAAGAAGGGTGGCAGCGGCAGCGAGCCAGATGACGACGAGAACGGAGACAAAAAGTCACGCAAGAGGAGGAAGAGGTGAAAGCCTGCCCGGCACACAGAGTGAAGAGTTCCCCTTTGTGTTGTAGTCGAGGCGGTGGTGGTGGTCTAAAGCGGCTGATCTCTGTTCTTAGGCCTGATGACGGCAGCGATGACGGGGAGGGAGGCTCACGATCCAAGAAGCAACGCAAACCCAAGGAGCGAAAGCGGATCCAGGTTGGTTTTTGTTTCAAACGTCCGACCCCTGACTCATCCACCCATCCACCGAATATAAGGAATATTAACCAGGGCATGATCAGACACCGCATTGTGTGACTGTGTGTGTGACTGTGTGTGATGCCGTCCCATCCAGCCCCAGCAAGACCGTCTTCCACCCTCCCTCAAGGGAAAGATCAAGTCCAAGGCCATCATCTCGTCTTCAGACTCCTCTTCTGATGAAGATGGCCTGAAAATAGCCGAAGATCGGTAAGTAGTGTTTATGCCTTTGTTTGGAGTTGGGAACACACACAGATGCGCACATTACATCTATATTACACTTTTTCGAATTGGCCTACAAGATATAACATTTTCAAATATCCCAAAAGATCCCAACACAGATACACACCATCAAACTTCATTCAAAGAGATTAGTGACTTCTATTTCACACCAAAACCGCTTAAAGGACAATTCTGTTATTTTGAACATTGAGCCCACTTTCTGGGTTGTCTAGGATGAAATTTTGACTGCTGATCCTGTCTCGGGTATTTGGCTCATTTCGAATCACCCCTGCCTGCTTCACAATGGCTGGCTACGTGCATTGCACAAACCTGTCGTTAAAACAACCCTAAACGTTCATATTCAGAAATGTGCAACTCACAGAGTGGTTAGTGGTGTTGATGTTCCAGATCAAGTATCGTAGCAAAATACAGTTTCTGTCACGTCAACTCAATGTTCAAAATACCGAGATTGTCCTTTAAGTGTAGCGTAAGTAGCATCCCCCTGGCTTCATAAGACCGCGGTCTGGCCCCCCGTCATGATGCAAGGCTCCTGGAGGCCCCCCTCTATTTTTATATGTTGTCTCGATGTTTCCTGGCTGCGCCGGTCAATGGGAGGGTATTCCACATGGTTTCATTCAAAAAAAATACGTATTTAGGTCCCGCAAAAGTCGGGATACAACCACAGATAAAAATGGCTGATGTAACAGAATGTGAAACGTGGATTCCAGAGTCTACTGAACGCTAAAGTCTACATGTCATCACCAGACCAAATGCGTACCAGTCTTTTTTTGATTTTCCAATGAACGTTATCGACAGACGGAGACCAAGATGCCTCTGGACGCAATTTAGACGGACCTACAACCGGTCAGAGTATACGAACAGTGTGAATCACAAACCGCAGCCCCATTGGTTGTTCATAAAAATGCCTCAACGGCAAAGGGCGCTCCTCTGTATATTAGATATTATATTAGATAATACAATCAACATCTTTTTAGGCTCCAGTGAACTATGCTATTGCTTTTATATATAAATAAAAAGTTCAAGTTAGGCACGGAGTGATACTGAACTCTGTAAACTGAACGGGCGTCATAGCTGTGTGTATACGCTCAATATACAACAGTTGGGAACCAATCAGATCGCTTGATTTAAGCCACCCGTTTTATAATACCATATTAGATTATGGTTGGGATTTTCCAGCCCGGGGGCCAGTCTGCTGGATATCAGTTTGAACAGAAGGGGGCCCAGACGCATTCGCCTGAGCAAATAAGACGTGAGCTTTCAGATCTGACTTGTTTCCAGGCTTGTCCTGAACTACTCCAACTAAACAAACGGTCTCCAAATGCGTTGGAAACGGTTGAACAAGGAAAAGGAAACCCTTTCTCGTTGAAAGTAGAATAAATCTGTTTCAATGAGGTGAAGTCATCATAGACTCAAATGATGTTTGGGGGTAAGAAAATTAGATTTTGGAAAACGTTAAAACCATCATGCCATCTTGTCACCACGTAGAACCCAAAAGGGCAGCGTCTCCGGCTCGGACGAGGAGGGCGGCACCCCGGCCAGGAAGCGCATCGCGTCGGACAGCGACTCTGAGGCCGGGGGGGCGAACCGCTCGGGCAGCGAGGCCGGCAGCCCCCGGCGCCGCTCCGCCGCCGCCGCCTCCGACGACGACGACGACTCGGGCAGCGACCGCCCCGTCAAGAAGAGGAGGGCGCAGCGGCAGTCGGACTCGGAGGAGCAGTCGGACGCCGGCAGCAAGAGAGGGGGCCGCTCGGGCTCCGACGACGACGAGTCCCGGCCCGGCTCGCCGGCCGCCGCCGCCGCCGGCGCCGCGTCGTCGTCGGCCCGGGGTTCCAACGCCGGCTCGGACAACGAGGGCTCGCCGCGGAGGTCCGATAACGGCTCGGAGCCGGCGCGGTCCAACCGAGGCTCGGACGACGACAGCGATTGAGGGGGGCGACAAAACTTCAAAAGACTTTTCTATGAATATGATAAGTCAGTGAGTCGGCGTTGTTGTCCTGAGCCGTTTGTTTTGTTGAGGTTTTTTTTTTACAGGGGTTCTGTTTCAGTTGCAGGGACTTTTGTTTTGTCACAATAGCTGTAGATTTAGAAACGTTTTGTAGCCTAAGTGTATACTAGTCATGAATAGTTGAATGTGCCACACATTGGAGCGGTCCAGAGGGGGTAAACCAGATGTCCTTTTTTTTTTAAATGTTTGATCACATCTTAATTCAACTTCTTAAAAGGTTTGGGTCGGTTTTTTTTCCCACAAAAGACCGGTACAAACAGTGTACCGAAAAATGAGTTGAACACGTGTAAATAAAATGACTAAAAGTTGTCGAATGCGTCCATTGTTTTTTATGCTGATAATTTGCAATCCTGCAGGTAGGTGGCAGTTTGTAGAATATCCATTTATGGTGATTTATGGTGAAAAGGAGAGCCAAAGAAAACATCTTGCAGATGTTCTCGAAAAATAAGAATATCGTGCAAAAGTGATTTTATTTCAGTAATTCGACTTAAAGGTGAAACTAATATAGGCCTTATTTGTTATATATAGTTTTTTTATTATGGCTTACAGCTTATTAAAGCCCCAAATTCAAAATGTCAGATAATTAGAATATTACATTAAATCAATAAAAGGATTTTAAATACAGAAATGTATAATCATGCATATGTACTCAGTAGGCCTACTTGGTTTAGGCTTTGCCCTTTTGCATGAATTATTGCCTACATGTGGCGCGGCGTGGATATTATCAGCCTGTGGAACTGCTGGGGTGTTATGGAAGACCAAGATGCTTCAGTAGCGGCCTTCAGCTCTTCTGCATTGTTCGGTCTCACGTCTCATATTTCTCTTGGCAACGCCCCGTAGATTCTCTATGGGGTTCAGGTCAGGCGAGTTTGCTGGCCAATCAAGCACAGTTAATCGAATGGTCATTGAACCAGGTTTTGGCAGTGTGGGCAGGTGCCAAATCCTGCTGGAAAATGAAGTCAGCGTCTCCGTAAAGCTTGTCTGCTGAAGGAACCGTGAAGTCCTCTAAAACGTCCTGGTAGATGGCTGCGTTGACTCTGGACTTAATAAAGCACAGTGGACCAACACCAGCAGATGACACGGCTCCCCAAATCAATACAGACTGTGGAGACTTCAAGCATCTTGGATTGTGTGCCTCTCCATTCTTCCTCCAGACTCTTGGGACCTTGGTTTCCAAATGAGATGTAAGCTCTCATCAGAAAACAGGATGTTGGACTACTGAGCAACAGGCCAGTTCTTATTTTCTTTAGCCCCGGTACGATGCTTTTGACGTTGGAGGAGCCTGCTTGACAGGAGGAATACGACGTTTGAACCCCATGTCCAGGATACGTCTGTGTGCGGTGGCTCTTGATGCAGTAAATCCAGCCTCAGTCCACTCCTTATAAAGCTCCCCCCACACTTTTGAAAGGCCTTTTCCTGACAATCCTGTCCAGGCTGTGGTCATCTCCTGCTGCTCTTCCACACTTTCCCCTCCCACTTAACTTTTCTATTGATGTGCTTTGATACAGCACTTTTAGAGAACATCCAACTTCTTTTGCAATTACCCTTTGAGGCTTTCCCTCCTTGTGGAGGTTTGTCAATGGTGGTTTTCTGCACAACTTTCAGGTCAGCAGTCTTCCCCAATGAATGTGAAATCTGAACCAGACTGGAGGCTCAGGAACCCTTTGCAGGTGTTTTGGATTAATTAGCTGATATACAATATTCTTATTTTCTGAGATCTTTAATTTGGGGTTTTCATAAGCCGTAAGCCATAATAATCAAAAATATAACAAATAAAGGCTTTAAATATCTCACTTTGCATAAAATGAGTATAATATAGTTTCACCTTTTGAATTAATTACTTAAAATACATTTTCACGATATTCAAATTTAGTTTCACCTGTGTATTGGTTTGAAAATGATTAGAAAATAATGACTGCCACTCTTGGTTAAACGTATTAGCATTGGCAGATATATGCTAACCTGATGACATGACCATTCCCGTAGCTCTTAAGAAATAAACTACAAACAAAATCAGTGGTTGAACTTACTTGAACTCAGATGAGAATGCTTAATTCAGTTGACTTGTTACTTGGTCCGCCATATTTGACATATGAGTGCACAACGGATGCCTCAACCCTCCTCCCGGACCTCACTGTTTTTCCAAACCTTGGCTCCGGCCCTGGATGCTCCATAACTGTCCTCCGCTTTTTGAAGGACATTTAGAGGCAAGCAGCCTTTCCAATAATAACCTGGAAGCCTTCATAGGCAGGGTCAATGGGGCTTGGGTCTTTAAGATCTTATTGAAAAATGTGGAGCAAACAATACAAGGTGATTTTCTGAATTTATTCTAAACATGTTCATGGTTTATTCCCCATGATATATTTCAGTAAAAGTTAAGTAACAAGACAATTTCACTGCAATAGTGCTGGCTGTCATTAGTATGAAGAAAGACAAAGATTTATTTTGTTGAGTTTTAACTTTATTGAAGAACAACTATTGCACAGTAAAGTCATAGCTCTTACAGTACAGTAACCTTTTTTAAATAGAATTAGAAAAAGTTTTAAAAATCAGACATAAATTTCATCAAAATTGCTAGGTAACAAAACAATGTCTGGATCAGGCAAATATGAAAACAGTTTTAACTTGTCAAACAAGATGCTGAAAAAAAAAAAAAAAAAAAAAAACCATTTAGTCCTCTTAACAATTTAAAAACAGTATTTCTTTGGCAAATGCTGGTCTTATGTTACAACCTGAGGCGCAGATGGTGTTGTCTGTTAAGATGTAAAAAAACAAGTTAAAGTATGATTGTACAACACGGCCACATGATTCCCTCTCATCGGCCAAAAGCATTTAAAAAGAAATCTTAAAATGACCAAAATATTTTTTGTTAATGAGATGAAATAAATAAAGTTTAAGCAAATGTGTCTTATGGAGATGCCTAAAAATAATAAAATTGTTATTAAAGACCACCATTCAGAACTCAGCATGAGCACAAATAACCTGTATAAACGACTGAAGACGACAAACTGCCTCTAGGCTTCACAGCGCAAAACCTAGAACATTTTGTTGGCGCCAAGACAGTGGCACCCATCAGTCGGCCAGAAGATGACAGCCAAGAGGAATCTAAGTGATTTGGGAATTATTGGCAGGATATTTGCTAAAACAAATTAAACAGCGAGTAACAAAATGGTAAGTCAAGAGGGATGGTTGAAATAGGGGGTACACAGAGACAAGAGGGGGGGGGGAGAAAACTGCAACTTTGTATCATAATCATAACCATAAGGCTTTGGTTCAGTTTCAGTCCTCTTCGCCGTCTGACTCTTCTTCCTCAGCCGTCTCCAGCCAGGTCAGCCACTGGTTCACCTGCAGAGGAAAAGATCCACAATACGGTCAACACAAATGCATGCATGCGTGTCGTCTTTTTCTGCCAGAGGAGCCGTGCACGGTGGCTCACGAACACATCAGTACCAAATTACCTGAAACAAGGCTTTTCCTTTTCCGGGGAATTCTTGGACAATGTCTTCTCTCCAAGCCAAGAAGGATTCCTCTTCGATGATCTCCATATCATACAGGTTGACAAAGTAGCGCAGCAACATGCCTGCCGACGGCGTTCAGAGGAAATTCAATTAGAAAAGTAGCGGGTGGGAATGCAAGCCGCTTGACTTGTAACATTCACACTGCTGTACTGTCCAAAATAATGTGCACATACCTTTGGGGAAAGCCTTGGAATTGCAGTGGACCTGCAGGGCGTAAAGGGCACAGACTTGCAGGTCAACTTGATCATGCAGAAATTTCTGTGCCACCGGTTTGAAGTCCTGCAGCATCTGTTTCTCCTGGTCCAGCTGTTCCTTAGTGGGGGCTGCAAGCTGTTCTTCCTCGTCATCAGCAAAGATCTTGCAGTCTATGAACTGCAAGAAACTGATGGGAGAGAGGGCACGATCAATATCCGAGATTCAAACCACTAGGTTCGCATCAGGAGACCTAGGAGTTTTTTTTTTTTTTGGTTTTTCAGTGGATCGTACCTGGTGATAAGGATGTTGACGAAGCCCGGGTCAGTGTGGAGCTTGAGGGAAATGTTGTCACGGATCCACTTGTAAATGGACTGGGGAGATGGGTCTTTCTTGAGCTGATTCAGCAGTTCCTTCTCCAGCTTCATCAAGGGGAACAAGAAGCCAAGGCCTCTGCCGTCAAGGACCTCCAGCATCCTCTCCTTGTTTTGGTCACACTCTGCATGATTGAACACAAAATCATTAGCACAGGTCCAGGGCATGACTTTGTTGTAAAAACACTTTATATATGAATGTAATGAGGTACTGAATGGAATTGATCTCTATTTCTTCCAGGAAAAGTGCTCAATTTATCAGCTCATGGTCATGTGTCAATTGCCATATCGGTTATCCTAGGTAAGCACTATGCAAAAAATCAATACTCAAGAAAAAAAAAAAAGTTGGCTGCACTTCAGTCACCCATCTTATTACGCACCAGGTAGCATCTTGCTCATGTTGACCTTGCTCTGCAGGAACAGATCAGTCAGCCAATCAGGATCCTTCCTCTTGGCGACCTGCTGCAGGCAGAGCAGGAAGAGGGGGAAGTGGTTTCCGTTCTCCAGAGGACTGGCCAACTCGGCGATGCTCACCAGGTCCGCGATAATGGCCCGTGCGCAAAACTGAGCCAAGTAGGACTTGACCTTAGGAATCTGGTCCTCAATGTTGGGACACTGGTCGAGAACGCTTAGAAAAGCCTAGCGAGAAAGGGAACCAAAAACGCAAGGTTAGACTAGATGTTGTAAAAAAAAAAAAACGAAGGCCGCGGGGGAATCTTTTCAGGAGGCAGTGAAACCGACCTGGATGAGGTTGTCGCCAGTGACGAGCCCATCGGTGCAGAGCGCGTGGATCAGATCACTGGTCTGCTCCTGGTCCTCGTCCGGGCGCTCCAGTGAATACACCACGAGCTTCCTCAGCATCTCCGGTACAAAGTGTTTAGGGGCCTTCATCTCCTTCACAGCGTTCACAGCCTCCTCGAGGTCCTTACTGCTGAGGTATTTGACCAGCAAGGCCTCCTGTTAAGGGATACAGTCAACGTTATGTCTGCTTCCTAGAATGACCAGTTCATACAGAAAACGAAAAAAGAAAAAGTGTAATAAAGAAACGCACGGTCATTGTGATCATTTCTTCCTTTGAAAGCGTTTTCTTGGTGGGCTTTGGAGGCTTCTCCTGAATTGGTAGAGGGTTTGCCTTCAAGCCAAGCTGTTGAGAAAATTAGAGAAAAAAAAAAAAAGGCATGGCAGGTTAACATGGGGCTTCTATAGAGGGGTCTGGGTTTAGGGTAAGATAAACCTTATACGTGTGCTTACTTCTGCCAGAGGAGGGGTTCGTGTGCGTATCGGCTGAGCACTAGGAGGAATCATATTTGGAGTCTGTGGCTGCAGCTTCGTCATTTGAGTTTTATTAAAACTGAATTGTGCAGGTCTCAAACTTATCTAGAAAGATTAAGAAAGGCAACCAAGTGTTACTTCAAAATCAAAATTCATCTCCAAAGGCGACATTCAGGGTTAGAATGAAAGCTTTAAGTATAGGTCTATTAAAGTTAAACAGGCTTAAAGTGAACAAATATTAACTGTTATGAGTGTTTAAAAATGTTATAATTGGTTGTTAAATTGGGCCAAAAAAAAAAAAGATAGCAACTTCAGTTTTGTACCTCATCTGCTCCCAGGCGGCCCTTCTTGACAAACTGCGGTCCCCCGTTCTTAGACTGCTGCTGCTGCTGCTGTTGCTGCAGCAGCATTGAGTGATTCTGGTTCGGGGTTTTGTACAGAGTCGGTCCCTATAACAACACGCAAATATTACTCAAAATGAAACTACATTATCGCAAACGTTTGCATAAAAAAAAAGAAAGAAAACGAGGCAGGCCTAGTGGGGGAATAAGTGATTTACCTGGTTGGGTTTGATCAGAGGTCTGCCTCCCATGTTGAACTGAGACTGGGACGGGGCGTTGAGAGCGTTGTGGCCGTTGAAGCGTGGGTTAATACGGTGGCGGTCCATGTTCGGGTTATAGCAGTCTTCAATCACCCCTGGGCCTGTGCCAATACCACTGCCTATCGAGCAAAAATAACACACGTTTTTACTCCAGGGACAACACACAAAAAAAAGACCCATTTGTACATCATTTTTATGGAAACATGTCAATGCTAAAAATAAAACCATAAAAAAAAAAAAAAAAAACAGTAGCACATCCATACAGCAGTGACGTATCTGATTTCACATACCAGGCATTTGCCCGAACATATCAGCTAACCCCCCCAGGGTTCCCCTGTCAAGCTTGTGAGCAGATGACAGGAAGACACTCTCCATGAAGAAGTTATCCCTCATTTCCTGGGTCAGGTTGTGACCGAATATACCTGCTTCCTGCGAACAGTGAAAGACAAAAAAAAAAAAAAAAAAAAATCTATAAATATTCCCGCACAAAATCATTCCTCCTCAATGTTTGGTTCCCCTTTGACAGAACATTGAGAAAGAACCCATCATTTACAATGGTGAGGAGTTAAAAAGTTGTGCAATAATAAAGAAATGCAATATTAAACTTTTAAAATAAACATTCTTGACCCCATATAACTATGCCAAAAAATAAATGGAAAACGTCTGTACCTGACGAATCTGATTGATGGTCTTGGGTGTGTTGTCCATGAAAGGCTTGCGAGGAACCCAATTGTTCTCACGCAACTCCACTATGTCTTGTAGCAAGAAGCGGATCCTGGCAGACAACTCCTTGCTGTTCATCAAGCAATCCATTCTCCGAAAGTACTGATCCATTAAAGACTGCAATAAAAAAAAAGCAGATATTAGAGTAGATGCATTCAAAAAAAGCAGAATTTCACCGTTAAAATCCACGTCTTATGGATTAACAGCTTCAATTATGTTAGGTAGGCCAGCTACAGTCATAGCAATAAGGAATGTGATTCACACTTTGCCTACCTTCGCCTTTTTATGATCCAGTCTGGGTCCCACTGTTCTCATGATCTGACAGAGGCATTCCAGGTCTTCTCCCATATCATTAACCTGGGTTTTCTTCTTTTCCAGAAGCTGAGTGGAAAACAAGCCATCATAACACACCTCAAAAAACATTGGCATGCGAGTCATGTTGAACTCGACTGTACTGCACTAGTGAATGTCATGCTTACAATAAATAGGGAATGACGACGTAGTCTCAGAAGACCTCACGTTACAAGTATAACAAGAAATGCATGTTTAAAACTACTTTTGTTTAATATTGACAATTGCTATCCAGCCAAACATGAAACAATTTAGATTTATAAAGTAAATTACTGCAACTGTATAATGGCCTTTAATAAAAAATAAATTGATACTTTCTAAACATACCGTTTTAATACACTTATGAAGGATGGATTCATGGATGAGATTAAGTTTGCCAAGCTCCCCAATGAATTTGATGTTTCCCAGCATTTTGATCTTGGCAATTGTGCGTTGCTCTTCCTCCTCGGTTGTGAGAGGGCCATCTTGTTTGTCGTACACTAAAAATGCATTCAAGGTAGGATTTGAGTCAATGAATACAATGCATTTTGCATAATAATGAATTTTATGTCAAACATATTTGATAAACCACTCACTTTCAACATTTTTGGCACGGTTCTCAAACTCCTCTTGAAGGTTAGAAAGAAGAATACGCCTGAATGTCTGCAAAAGACACCAAACATAAGAATAACATCCACAGTGCAGTAATCAAAACTTTGGACTTTTATAAATGCCCAGAGTCTCATTAAATGTACAGATTAGTGAGGTTGCCAATGGTGCAATTAATTGATGGCGATATGGACAGATTGACACTCAATCTTGAAAACAAAGCATCGGCCATACCATCAATTGCAATCTACTTGTAATGAATACGTTTAGACCTGTGCAAAAACTGATCAAGATTACACTCTGGACAGTGATTTTCAAACATCTTACTGTGCTCTGCTTTTGTGTAGTTTGAATCTCTGGTGAAGAGCTGTCAAAGTTGGGTGCTTCCTCTGCCAAGCGGAGACATAGCTGCGCATATAGCAAGCTATACTTGGGCTCTTCAAGGGCTTTGTCAACAATCTAAAGAAAGAAAAAAAAGAATCCAAATTCATGCATAAAGCAAACTTCATTTTACCAGTTCAAATCTAAATCAAGTGAAATAGATAAGTGAATACTTACCAACAAGATGATCCCCTTTAAGACAGTTTTAGACTCTATGCCAGCGTTCAGAAGGTCGAGGCATAGCTTGTCAAACTTCTCAGGAGTCAGCTTGTTGAGTATGCTAATAAAAAGAAAAATACAAATGGTCACCAGTCACATTGAAAAATAAGGTTCCGTCATATCAAAATTAACGTTGTTACGTGGGACCTATTGCCATGTAGGCAAGCACGGGGTCGCTTGACTTTATTGGAACGTGATACATACCCTCTCACTTTGCGGAAGATTTTGTCATGTCTCCCTTTTTCATTTAAGGCGTCTTGCCTAGAAGGCACCCATCGCTGAGGGCCCCCTCCTGAGTGTTTGCCGGGGAACTTGCTGCAAGGAAGGAAGGAAGGAAGGGAAAGAAACCATAAGCTTAGACCTACTCCGGTTTGTGCCGTGTGATTTAAACGAGGCTAGTGCCGACATGTTACACACAATTGTCGCCCGAGTATCACATTCACACAAATGAAAAACATTTTTTATATAAAAAAATAAAATAAAAAAGGGCAAAAAGGTCACATACCTGAAACGACAAGCACTCCCTTCTGCAGCGAAACTCTCCACTTTGGCGGTTTGACAAGGATTTATCTTAAAAAATAACGAGTTGCTGGGCTGGGATGGGGCTGGCGAAACGAGGCCTGAGGAAGGAAAAAAAGCCTGGTCGGTCGGTGGACTGGATTTCTAGCTACGTATCAACATGTTTAGTGCAGCGACCCCTAGAGGCGGGTTCGCCTAAAGTACGTTTTCGGCCTTAAATGTTAAAAATAACGACACGCTAGGAGACAAATACAACACATAAGCAAGATAACAAACGAGGCGTTGCGCGAAATCGGCCAGATGTGTTAAAGACGAGGGTATTTTTTGAGGGTTTGCGTAATCGCATCCAATGCTAGTTCTGTAGCCGCTAACCTAGCCGTCCTCATTCCCGTTAACACACCCCGATAAGACGCGTTTCCCGGCGGACGACCGAGACATCTACGGCTGTTATTACTACCTCAACATCCACGGAATATGTTTACGAGACAGGTTTCCTCGTAGCTCGATTATTTTGTTAAGAATACAAAGCGATTTCTTTTACGCACCCGGCTAGCTTAAAAAAAAAAAAAAAAAGAGCTAAACCGGTATCACCCCCGTCAAGGGAAACTCAAAAAAAGCAAGGCCTAGATAATCCACCGCAGGACGTCATTACCTTGATCCAATGTGACTCAGGAGCTGGAGCATTGGTTGGGAAGTGGATAAGAAATAAATTAAGGGTTTAGATTGATAATTCGATGCTTCTTCCGACGGCGATCAATGCGGTACAATGCCGGTAAGGAGAAGAAAGAGTCACGACTATAGGCTGACGTCACTGACTGACGGGTTTTATGGGTGCGGGGGGGAGGGGGGGTGGGGGGGGGGGGTTGTTTCCGATCGCGTCATTTCTCTACATCCTACGTCACTCGAACGAAACTGGATGTTGCGCCATCCCCAAAAAATTGTCACGTGTTGTTTTTCTTAGTATCATTAGTAGGAAAGCTTGACAGACAAGCTTCATGTGCCTGTTCTCAGAACACACGTAGATCAAAAATCCACATCATGAACCTCTTTAGATATAGTGCTATCTTCCTACATGTAAATAATGTCCTGTTTCATCTTTGTTTTTAAATAATTATTTGCACCTGTATCAAGTTCAGTCTCATGGTAACAAAAAAACAACATTATTTTTGGGGGGGGCATAACCGGTTGGTAAAGGCCAAAGGTGTCATTTAGGCCTACTAGGGAGTTGGGACGTGTCAACAAATGGCCGGATTTCTCCCAATCACTTTGGAATAGCATCATTTGTATAAAGAAAAGAAAGTATTTTCTTATTTGTACTTTGTGGGCTTGATCATCGTGACGTTGAATCAGAAGTATTGGCCGCATAGGAATGCTAGTCGATAGTAATAGTGATAGTGTAGTAGTTATTAATCATAACATTATTTCTCATCAGTGGGAGACATTATTGTGTCACAGCCTTTCCCATGCGATACGTGGCAAAACAAAGTTTTGATTTTCCTAGCAGCAGGCTATATTTACGTTTATTTAGGATTTTACATAACTACAACTCTCTTGAGCCATCACAAAATGGCGGAGTATTGCCAGCAAAAAATCCCATGATGCTTTCTGATATACAAGCCCTCTAGGCCATTCCCCTCTGATGCCCTGTTGTGTCATTTCTTTCACACCATTATGTTCTACTCTGACCTCATACCGATTCCCCATCACATCGCCTAAATACGCATGTGTTAAAGTCCTTTTTTATTATTTTATTTTTAAATTAATCTTAGCCCTTATAGTAGGCCTACAACCGCTTTTCAGCACAAATGGAGGCCCATTCTGTATGCCAATATGCAATGATGTGCTTGATAATTTACCGTTTTCATCTCTTTCAGGTGGCCTCTGTCTTCTTAGGTTCTTTTCGCTGATGGATGATTGATGATCCAATACTATATCAAACAGTCCACAGTGAAAGCGATTAATGTCTTGGCAAAATATCAGGAAATGTACGTGGTAGTTAAACTGCCCATTAAGTCATATTGTTGAGCTTTATGTATGTTATGACCTATTGGACTAGAGTTGTGGGAGACCTGTTAAGTTTTCACCAATTCTCTGCATAATGAGAATCTGACACCATTTTATGTAGGCCTATGGTTGCCATGGTGAGTCGACGTGCCATCTGGTAGTAAATGACTGCAGGGTAAAAAAACAAGAATGCCCCATTGGCTCAGATACAGATTTGCAACGATGTACAATGTCTAAAAAAGTAATCAGACCAAAACTATTTTTACAATAGTGTGTATGTGTGTGTGTACGTGGGTATGTTTGTGTATGTGTGCGTGTATGTTTTGTCTTTGTCTTTTGCCTGCATGTGTGTGTGTGTGTGTGTCTATCTTCATTCTGTTTCCACAATATTGTTTATGTGGTGCTTAGTCTGTTCAAAAATAGATATAAACATATAATAGATAATAATTGAAACAAATATACTATAATAATGTGAATATTTCATTCACTGTTCATGTAAATCCACATTACCTGGTTGATAACAGTTTTAATTGGACATAAAATATATTATGTGGGCCTTTGCATACATTTGGAAAGGATTTTTTGTAACTGTATATTGTTTGTTACAGTAACAGTGGATGGCAGAATATTAAGCAGAGCAGTTTAAGTTTCTTCTTTGACAAAATAGTTGAAACCAGATACCAGTAGCTGACTGATGACATGAAGAACAAGGATGCATTACCTGTAGTATGCATCTAGGTGGTGCTATAGTCATGCGTGTAAGCAATTTTCGCTTCCACTTCAACAATATGATGTTACATGAAGACATCCCCTTCATCTCTATCTAACAAACACACACACACACACACACACACACACACACACACACACACACACACACACACACACACACACACACACACACACACACACACACACACACACACACACACACACACACACTTTGGAGATTAGTGCTACATCTTCCATGCTGAATGGGTCAAGTTATGTTAAAAAATCTTCCATTATATGAGCACCGGGGGAAAGAAACTCTTTGGAATGCAAATTCAATTGAGGTTTCAGTAAAAAAAATGAATTAATTAGGAACAAAGGTAACATATTTGAATTATTCATACTTGCCTGGTGAATCCACACAGACTCTTTCCACTTGTGTGGAAATGGATAAAAAATGGATAAAAAAAAAATAATTCTGATTGGCTTTGACGAAAACAATCCCTTTTCAACCAAGAGCAGGTTATGTCACTCACACATTAGAGGCAGTGCATTGGGGCTGCCTCGCAGGCTCTCTAATTGGTGCAGCGTTTTCGCTGATGGAGTACTCCATAAGCACGCTCAGTGATAGTTTTCAGGAGAATGGATCACCGCTGATTAACACACAGGGCACCCTTACCTTGCTCACACTGATTGTGCCGTTAACATTCTAGTCACACTGGGCAGACGGGGGGTGGGGGGGGTGGGGGAGAAAGAGCGAGAGAGCGAGAGAGAGAGAGAGAGAGCGAGAGAGAGAGAGAGAGAGAGAGAGAGAGAGAGAGAGAGACACAGGGTGAGGAGAGAGTCAGAGAGAGAGTTAAGGGTGGGGAGACTGGAAAGAGTGAGAGAGCAAGAGGAGAGAGATGGAGAGAGAGGGATAGAAAGAAAAGGAGAGAAACAGGGGGCAGGAGAGAGAGAGAGAGAGAGAGAGAGAGATAGATATACAGAGGGGGTGCAGAGGGGAAAGAGGGAGGAAGAGGGAAGGCAGTACAGAGGGAGAGAGGAAGAGAGAGAGAGAGACAGAGGGCGGGGGCAGAGGAGAGAGTGAAGAAGTAGTGGAGAATGGCAGACATGTCAATTGTGCAGGGCGTGAGGGAGCGTCTGAGTCATCAGTGACCATTCCGTGATGTGATCTCACGGTCCCGACTGGATGGCTGGGCTCTCTACCTGCAGCACACACTGGGGACAGCATTAGCGATCCGCTGTCCTCCTTGTGGCCTTGGTGGAGGGATCAGAACACACAGAAGGAAAGTTTTTAACAAGAGGGACAAAAGAGCATTTAAAACATCCCAATTTTTGTGCTGTAACAACCTTTTCAATTTCGGTATTGTATACTATTGGCTTGACTCCTGAGAATGCGGTTGAAAATGTTTCGATTATCATGACAACAGGATTGTAGATATTGCCAGACATCATCATTTTCATTGTCCCAGGGACAGGTGTAGGCCTGGAGCCATGGAGATACACTTTGACCTACCATGTAAGGAGCTTTACACATTTTTTTCTGCCTGAAAAAAACAACATACATATACAGGACCAAACCCAGAGCAATCGTTATGGGATTTACCCAGGCCCTAACAAACAAAAAGTGTTTTTTGTACTGTGATAAATCTGTCAATGTAATGGCACAGTCTGCCTTAGTTTACGTATTTACTCGTGCAACGATTCTGTTAGGACAAAGGATGACTGCACTGAGCCACTGCAAACTCCACTTCTCGCCACAAATTGTAGCCGAATGAAAAGTTCATTCTTCAAAATCCCTCAGTAGCAGCATTATTGAAGTTGTTTGTAGCTCAAATCCATACAAGAGGATGGGATCTTTGATGTTGTAAAGCGCTAGGACTTAGGAACAGTTCTTGCATTGTTCAATGTTATATTGAAGTACCTTAATATTATAATATTTACACTTTTTTGTTTCTCACACCTCTGTGCAAATGGTGTTGTGGAATTACCCCATGTTAAAGCATTGTCATGGATTTATGACTGAACAGACATTACTGACTGGGAATAACTTGGACATCTTAGTGTAACATAAATTCATCTTCCATCTCAGATAGCTCTAGTTTAGATCTCAACAAGAACATTGAGTCCTACACTTGGCAATGAAACACAATTTATGTGATTTTTTTGCAATCACCATGTCTCTCTGGAAGAAGCAATTACATGCTCTGTTGGCCAGCAATTACATTTTTGAAAACTCACTCTACATGAACTTGAAAAGTAGATGGCATACTTTTTTAAGGACGAGATTTCACTCTGTTATCAATTATCAAAAAATACCCCCCACATCTCTCTTTTTATATTATTATTATCATTATTATCGATCAAATATAGAGATTATTCTGTTCATCAGTGTCGTGGAATCAGTAATAAATCTTAACTATAATATACAATTAAAAAAACGATATTAACCTTGTTGATATAATTACTATTCAATTCAAATTAAAATGAATTGCATACATTCTCCCTGTACCTAGAGATACCCCCCTTCCTTTCTCTGACGGAGAGCTGTTAAGGTCAGACTTCGTGTAGCCACGAAGTCTTATTTCTCATGCCTTAGTCTGATACTCATGCCAATCGACTGACTTCATCGTTGTGTATATACCTTTAACTGTCTTGCAGCCTTGCTTGCAGACTTGCAGACATGTCCACTTCACCCATAGTGTAATTGCAGTTTAACTAGGCCTCTCCCGCCAATCCTAAACTCTCCCCGATGGTCACTCCCACTCACCTTTGTTACGTTTGTATAAATGACCCACAATGCAAAAGTTTCCAAATAACAATCTTGTTCACCCATTGTATCCTTTGTAACTTTGCTACCTGTACTTTCCCATGACCATGCTCTAATATTAAGTAAAATATTTTGCTGGCCGATGTGTCCTAAAAATATTTTTTTCTTCATCAATTACTCACCATGTGTAACTTTATTTAGCATTGGTTTGAATCAACATGTATAAAATAGGTAACGAGTAGTGAGTAATTAACAGAATGAACTAGCCTGAGGAGACAATCCGGGTCACATGACCTCACATTCTGTTTCGCTGTCAGGCTGGACTTCCTGCTGAACACATCGATTTCCAGAAATTAAAATGTAATCGGGGCCAATTAGTGTCGTAGTTGAAGTAAACGGTCCAATCAGGGACTGCATCGTAGTTGCCGTGATCTTTTCAAGGATGAGGCTTCAGTTGAGTTTACCGTTTATTCAAGTAAGATACAAAGCACAGTCTGGCAAGCGACCACAGTTGGTAAGTACATGCACACGGAGATTCGAACCACTCGTCTAATGAGCCGCTCCGATTGTCCACCGATCTAGGGTGTGCCTCCGTATTTATACAGTGGCTCCACCTCTAGTACAAGCTGTGTTTTTTTCCACAGCTTGGACTGAAAGTTGTCTGCCATATCTGCTGTTATGAGGATGATGATATCTTGGTGATGTTCTGCGTATTTAGCTGGCCGTGCCTATGGTATTGTGGAATCCAGCCCTGTAACCCTTTGACCGTTTGGTTAAGGCAAAAGGTGCCATTTTTGACGTAGGCAACCCTGTGTTCAGCAGATGATGTAAATGTGTTATGTGTTAGATCATTTGTATGTCTCAGTAATATTCAGGACTCCTATCACTACAGGGGAGCACCCAACGTTTGGTTGTTATCAGCCTGTGGCCGTGACGTGTGGTGCTCAGTTTAATCTATTTGGCCAGTTGTCTAAGGTCACGCCAACTCTGTGAGTGCAGCTAGAGATGTGTGTGGGATAGCTTCACACCGTGCATCAGTGCGCCATGATTGCACCACATGTTTTGTTATGCCGATTGGCTGAATGCGTTTGTCTGTCAAGGCGTGTCTATCCGCTCGCTGAATTTGACGTTGGTTGCTAGAAGTTCAGACTGATCCTGTTAGCAACACAGCAAGTGAAGTCTTGTGACCATGTTGGATGCAAGTTTCTTGCGTTATTTGATTCATTTTGTAATAATATGACATCGTTATATTTATAATTTTCATTCATTATTATTTATTATTTAGTTTTTAGTATTTCTATACTTTTGCATTCTCATTTTGATGGCTCGTTGGTTGGTGTTTGTTGTTGCTGTAGGCATCATGGTGCTGCAGTAATCAGTACTGACAGCTTCCACATCCTGGAAGAAAGACATCCCAAATTGGAATAGATTCCCCCCTCCAACTCTTAGCGGGATGGATGGATGAGGTTGCTGTGGTTGCTGTGTCGATTTAGTTAGAGCTAACACAATCGTACTGCAAGCCATCCTCTAGGCATATAGATCACCATATGTGACTGTATTGGTGGTTGTTGAAACAACACCAACAACCACCTCTGTACCTCATTCTTCCATCAATTTACCACTGGAAACTAGAAAACTAATTTTGGATCCAAGCAGTCCTACTCCAGCAAAAACCACAAACTGAAAGAGACAGTTATGTTATGAGTTATGCCTTGTTTTCTCTAACGTTATGGTGATATTCCACTGGGGAAAAAACAAATTCATGAGTGGATAAGTTTTCAGAAGGGAATGTAAATAGGTGTATTCATACAGTGGCCAGTCTACACACTGTTGATTTTAAACTTTTACATACACATAAACTTTACAGTTTAATAGTGCTAGTGCGGACCGATTTTCTGTTGTTATTGTTAATAGCCTAATTACACACTAACAGATACAGCAAAATTATTGGTCCAAACAAATATGAAGCTAAAGAAAGTGAAACGCCCCCTTTCCCCAGATTTAAACCTACTCTCAGACTTTCGATTTTTGACTGAGTTGTGAGACTTCAACCCAACCCCATTTCTGACAAGCCAAGATCCATCATGCATTCTGCAGCTCCATGGCTCCGTTCCTGTATCAAAGTATATTTTATTCAGTGCATAGACGCCTCCACCACTTCATTCCCTCGCTCAGGTTGACATAAATTAACAGTGATAGGAGACTCCCGCACGGCACGTCGTTGCCGCGTTTTGTTCCCTGGGAGGACTATACACATGTTGACAGATGTCACCGAGCATAGGCTTAGACAGGGCCAGACCCTAGTAGAGTAGCGTAGCGGGGAGTAAGGGATCAGCAGCAGAGCCGAGGGAACCGCCTGCACTCAGGCTGAGGTAATGCGACCGGGGTTTTACACCGTCTGCCAGACGCAAGAGGAGACAAGCTGCTGTCTGTTTGCCTATGCCTCAACTCTCCCACCCACTCTGGAAACCCAGAGTGACTGCCCACCGTTGGTTCCCTTCAGATCATAACAGCGGGAGTTCTGTCTACAACAAACTAGACACATTCATCCAACTATTTATTTAGCTGTATTCTTTAACCGGCATACACTACTAGAACGAAAAATCCAAGTCATATTTTGCGTAAAAACAGGCAGATGAACGTTCAACAAGACACAAAATCATTTTTTTCAAAGGAGTTTATTTTAAGTTGAGTATTTTTCCTCTTACGTTTTTGGTAAATGGTCCTCATTTATATAGCGCTTTTATCCAAAGCACTCTACAGTGTTGACTGACATTCACCCATTCATGCACACATTCACACACCGACGGCGGAGTCAACCACGCAGGGCGACAGCCAGCTCATCAGGAGGAGTCAGGGTGAGGGCGTCTCGCTCAGGGACACCACGACAATCAGCTATAGGAGGAGCAGGGGATCGAACCAGCAACCTTGCGGTTACCAGCCAACCCGCTCTACCTCCTGAGCTCATGCCGCCCCCGGTTTTTGGCTCAGCATCACCTTCCATTAGATGGCTGGGTAATCAAGACCAAA
>NC_140282.1:18183258-18242442 GCF_964030765.1 Micromesistius poutassou
TAATATTCAAGGTAAGTAGTTCTAGAAATTAAAAACGTTTTGACAGCATTTTATATTATAGATGATTCCCTACACAGAAAACCCCCCCTTGAAGGAATGCTGATAAACTAAGGCTCAATCACATCTTTATATGACTGCAACCTTTCCCTAGACAGAATATTATGCTTTCAGAAAATCACTTAATGTGGGGGAGGTGTGGAGTGGCAGTCAATGTAATACAAAGCTGAATACACACCTGCATGTCTTGTTTTCTTGTCCTGAGCACTTCCAGTTGGATGATCCTGTCAAATCTGTAACCGCAGGCAGGGACCACGCTGTCATCGGGTTTGTTGTTGATTGTATTGCTAGTTGATCAGATAAGCACGTTACCAAAAAAAGGTTCCACTCGACTGGAAGACGACTGCCTCACCCTTGTCCTCCAGGACCTTGGTAACAGCATACCATTAATCACAATTTCTTTCATCATTCCCTTGTCTGTTCCGTAAGCACTTCTTAATACAGTGAGTTAACGCTGAAAAAATTATCTCGCCTTTAACCTACCAAGCAATTTGTTTGGTGTGGTTGCTTTTGAGCACTAGACGAAGACAAATCACATGTTGCTTTTCTACTTGATATAGATTTTTCTGTTGACATAGGTTAGATGTTGTGTATCGCATGGAACAAACTCAGAGCCAACTGATAACCAAAATACCAAACATTAACATTGACACTAATTCTTATAAGTTTTACTGGTGTAATGGTTTAAAAATAATTAGAAATGACAGTGAGTTGTATCAAGTTATAAGATACAATTAGATTACCGTTGTACCATTGGTACTATTTATTCAAAAACATGTTGAGTATCCTTCTGTGCCATGAAACATTGTCTGGTCTAGTAACACTTGCATATTACATACATTTAATTCTAATTTCAAAATGTTCATCACATTAGAAACGTTATGCGTAAGTCACACATCCGTACTTCTGTTCTGCACGCCTGCAAGCCTATCACTGCTATCACTGCTGCTGCACGGTGCGATACCCCACTGGCTGCGTAGCTCTCTCTTGTGCATAGTTGCAAGCTGCAGACTCCCTCACAACGAGCTGGTGCTCACGGCCCCAGGCTACCAAGTATCAGCTCTCTGATCATGCACCTGGACCCAAAGGGTATTGAAGCTGATGTCGAGGAGCTGCTATCCCAGCAGGTCGGTGAAAAAAGATCCTGGTCCATGTACCAGTGTTACCATGTGCAGGTGTTAATACCAGGTGATACCATGTTCAGCTGTTTGCAAATTGTACACGAACCACACACACGCACACGCACGCGCACACACACACACACACACATAGAGACACACACACACACACACACACACACACACACACACACACACACACACACATAGAGACACACACACACACACACACACACACACACACACACAATGTACATGGGTTATTACCATGTACATGTGATACCATATGCATGATTTTAATACCATACCATGTACAGGCATAATCAGGCACAGTGTTACCAGGTAAAGATGGTACCATGTGCAGCTGGTACCATGTACAGGTGTTACCATGTACATATGTTACCATGTACAAATATTAATGTACAGGGGTTACTACCATGTACAAGTGTTAATACCATGTACAGGGGTTATGTGCATGTGATAATACCATGAACAGGGATATCTCCAATGTGCATGTGTTAATACAATGTACAGGTGCTTCCATGTACAAGTGTTAATACCATGTGCCGGGGTTACTACCATGTGCATGTGTTAATGCCATGTAAAAACACACACACACACACACACACACACACACACACACACACACACACACACACACACACACACACACACACACACACACACACACACACACACACCATCATCGGTGGACACTCGAGGTGGAGTATGTCTGTGCTCCTTCTTGGTCCTTATGGGTCTTCAGGTGGGCCAAGAGGCCGATCCTGGACCCGCATATTTTGGGGCAATGTGGGCATGGGTGGGCAGTGGCGATTGTGGGTTTGGGTGGAACCTTTTTGGTGGAAGCAATCTCGTCTTCTGCAGCACTATGGAGATCGACATTATACTGCGCAGCTCCATCTTGGATAAGTTGTCTTATCCAAGGCCGCCCTGTTTGTTGCTGTGGCCGCCCAAGTCTGAAGGCCCTTCTTGAGGATTACTTGTTGTTGTTATCTTTGAACCTTTTCTTTTGGCCTCCCGGGGCCACACTTTCCTTGAACAAGCTGTGAGTAGAGGACTTGTTTGGGGAGGCGTGACCAGTCCATCTGAGCTGGTGTTGGGCGATGATGCCAGCCTCCTCCAGGACGCTGGTGTTAGTCCGTCGATCCTCCCAGGTTATCCTGAGGATTCTCCATAGGTACCTCTGATGGAAGGCCTCGAGTGCTCTCAAGTGCCTGCTGTATGTGGTCCAGGCTTCTGACCCATACAGGAGAGTACGGAGCAGTACCGCTTTGTAGACCAGAATTTTGGTCTTTGACTGGAGGTTGCGGTCCTCAAAGACCCTTTTCTTCAGCTTGGAGTATGCCCCGCTGGCACAGCTAAGACGGTGGTGTACCTCTACATCAATAGTGGCTTTAGCTGACAGGAGGCTGCCAAGGTATGGGAAGTGGTCCACATTTTTTAACCTGGTGTTGTCAATGGAGATGTTTGGGGGAGTGTTGCTGTTAGGTGGTGGCTGATGGAGGATTTGTGTCTTTTTTAGGTTGATGGCCAGACCGAGCTGTTTGTACGCTTTCGCGAAAGCAGTCAAGGTGCACTTTAGGTCATCTTCTGAAAGGGCTACAAAAGCATTATCATCTGCATACTGCAGCTCTGTGATGGATACAGTGGTGGTACGACCTTTAGCCCTGAATCTATTGATGTTCAAAAGTCCGTCAGTCCTGTACATAATTTCGACTCCCTGTGGCAGCTGGTTCCCTGTCAGATGGAGGATGGCTGCAATGAAGATGGAGAACAGCGTTGGAGCAATGACGCATCCCTGCTTAACTCCTGTGTCGACCCGAAAGGGTTCGGTTTCGTCTCCAGAGCCAGTCAGTACAGTGGCAGACATGTTGTTGTGCAGAAGCAGCAGCACTCGGATGTATTTCCCTGGGCAGCCAATTTTTGCCAGGACCAGCCAGAGGGCCTGACGGTTGACTGAGTCAAAGGCTTTGGTGAGGTCTATGAAGGCCATGTATAAAGGTTGATTCTGTTCCCGGCACTTTTCTTGCAACTGCCGAGCAACAAAGATCATGTCCATAGTGCCTCTGTTTGGGCGGAAACCACTCTGAGACTCAGGAACGATGCTTTCTGACCGGGGGGTGAGTCTAGTGGCCAAAACCCGAGTTAGTGCCTTCCTTATGGTGGAAAGGAGGGAAATACAGCGGTTATTCCCACAGTCCGCCTTGTCACCCTTCTTAAAGAGGGAGATGACTAAAGCATCCTTCAGCTGTGCGGGGATCTCCTCCTTTTCCCATATTTTGAGGAGCAGGGAGTGGACGTGTTCAAGGAGGCCAGGTCCACCTTCTTTCAGGACCTCAGCTGGGATGCCGTCAGGCCCAGCAGCCTTGTTGTTTTTCATTGTCCTGATAGCGTCCTGCACCTCCTCCAAACTGGGTGTTCTCCCATACGCTCAATGATGGGCAGTTGAGGGAGTTGGACCAGGGCCTGAAACTCAGGAGGGGTGTCCCTGTTCAGAAGCTCTTCATGGTTCTCCTTCAACCTGTGTGTTATTGCCTCCCTATCTTTCATCAGGGAGAGTCCATCCTTAGAGCGAAGGGGGGGGGGGCAACAGTTGCTAGGGCCATATACTGCTCTCGTGGCTTCGAAAAAGCCTCTGGTGTTTCCAGAGTCAGCAAGCTGTTGGATTTCCAGAGCCCTTTGTGTCCACCACTGGTTCTTCAGTACCCTAACTCGTGATTGGACAGCTGCTTTCGCTTTGGCATGGGCTTCCCTTTTATCCGTGCAGTTGAGCAGTCATTTTGCCAGGTGATGAAGGTTTTCCGCTTGGTGTCGATAAGCCTCTGGATTTCGGTATCGTTCTCATCAAACCAGTCTTGATGTTTTCCGCGTTTTGTGTCCGAGGTTGGCTTTTGCAGGAGTTCACGATGGTAGCAGAGAGGAGGTGTCCCAATGCTTTCCAATATCCTGTGGATACTGGTCTGGCAGGTCTGCGCTGAGGGATGCCTGCAGCTGTTGTTGGTGGAAGGTGGTTTCTCCCAGTCGCTCGACGTTAAGCCGTGGGCGGGTCTGTCTTTCCTGCTGCCTTCTTTCCCGCATCAGACGGATAGACATGGCGGAGCGAATGAGGCGGAGGTCAGTCCAGCATTCATCGGCACTGATCATTGCTCTCGTGGTGAGCACATCACGGCGGTCTTGTGAGCGGACAATGACAAAGTCAATGAGATGCCAGCGTTTAGAGCAGGGATGCATCCAAGACGTCTTGAACTTGGTCTTTTGACGGAAAATTGTGTTAGTGATGGCCAGGTTATATTCAGAGCACTTTGTTAACAGCAGTAAGCCATTGGAGTTAATGTTTCCAACCCCTTCTCTCCCCAGCGTGCCTCTCCATAGATCGTGGTTTCGCCCTACTCTGGCATTAAAGTCTCCAAGAAGGATTAGCTTATCCTCCTTGGGGACTTTGGATAGAATTGTGTCCAGGTCAGCATAGAAGGCCTCCTTTACGTCCTCCTGTGCATCAAGTGTTGGGGCGTAAGCACTAATGACAGTGGCCATCTGACTTGCAAGCATCAGGCATATGGTCATTAGGTGCTCGCTTATGCCAACAGGAAGTTCATGGAGGTGGTTGACGAGGCTGTTCTTAATAGCAATACCCACGCCGTGGATTCACTGCTCATCAACAGGCTTTCCTTTCCAAACGAAAGAATAGCCACCTTTTTCCTCCTTCAGCTGCCCTTCATCAGCCAGGCGGGTTTCAGAGAGAGCTGCGATGTCAATTCGGAACCTTTTTAGTTCCCTGGCGATGATGGCTGTTTGTCTTTCGGGTCGTTCACTGGTTTGGTTGTCCGTGAGGGTTCGCACATTCCAGGTTCCAAAATATAATTTGTGTTTCCAACAAACTAGATAGATAGATAGTCCTTTATTAATCCCCCTTAGGAGAAATTCACAAGTGACCAGCAGTACAGTGGGAAAAGAGAGTGCGAAACAAAGAGTATATATACAATAAAAAAATAAAAAATAAAACTACAAGCACAAGCACTTTAACACTGCTGCACTGACGCATCACATGCCCTGTGTGTACACACACACACACACACACACACACACACACACACACACACACACACACACACACACACACACACACACACACACACACACACACACACACACACACACACACACACTGAACGGTTGGTGGTTCAAACATAAATAAAGCTTGGTGGGATTTTTAATATGGCAAGCAATGGGTTATTACCATGTACATGTGATACCATGTACATGATTTTAATACCATACCATGTACAGGCATAATCAGGCACAGTGTTACCAGGTAAAGCTGGTACCATGTGCAGCTGGTACCATGTACAGGTGTTACCATGTACATATGTTACCATGTACAAATATTAATGTACAGGGGTTACTACCATGTACAAGTGTTAATACCATGTACAGGGGTTACTACCATGTGCATGTGTTAATACAATGTACAGGTGCTTCCATGTACAAGTGTCAATACCATGGGCCTGGATTACTACCATGTGCATGCATGTGTTAATGCCATGTGTTAAGTACACACACACACACACACACACACACACACACACACACACACACACACACACACACAGGGTGGGGGGGGAGTCAACAGCAAACATCATTGAGTGAACTGAACGGTTGGTGGTTCAAACATAAATAAAGCTTGGTGGGATTTTTAATATGGCAAGCAATCTCTCCATGACATTCCTCTAATAGAATTCTACGGGTCATTCAGAAGTAGGTTATTGATGGATTTCCTTGTCATTCAGAAAGGATTAAATCATATTGTGTTTTGTTCACTGGCAGGTTCATGGCCAATTGTTCATATAGGAATCTGAAATCCTGCGGGTACGACTTGATGATTGGACTCCAGGAAGTAAGACAATACATAATTCCACTTTTTCATTTCTTTCTTTCTACTTAGTTTTTTCTCTTGTATCTCGGTATGAAGCTATTTCTGTGCTCTGGATGTATTTCTTTCCAAACCTATTAGAGCTATTAATCTTCAGTGTATTAATGTGGGTATGTGAGAATGTGATGCACTAACACGTGATGCGTGTTAAGTGCTTTGAGTCAAAGCTAAATGCAGGCTTTGCGCCATTTGCAGAAACCTTGTGAAAGGCTATGGGATGAATAAAGTATCTATCTATCTATCTATCTATCTATCTATCTATCTATCTATCTATCTATCTATCTATCTATCTATCTATCTATCTATCTATCTATCTATCTATCTATCTATCTATCTATCTATCTATCTATCTATCTATCTATCTATCTATCTATCTATCTATCTATCTATCTATCTATCTATCTATCTATCTATCTATCTATCTATCTATCTATCTATCACGTAAAACGTTATTTCCTAGAATTAACGGAGAGCATGTTCATTGAAATGCATCCTCTGAAATATCATCCACACCACAATCAAATGTTAGGTTGTTGGCAAGAGGGAGCATCACGCGATCACAACTCAACTCAGCCCGGGATCTCTCAGTATAGAGACTGTATAGTTTAGCATAGTGAACTCTATAAGCGCGTAGTTAAATAGAGCCCTGAGGTCACTGGGGACAGGGGAATATAGCAAGAGGCAATCTGTATATCTATTTTCTTATGAGCTGGGGAGTTTAGGATGTCATATATCATACATTTTTATTGCAGTTTAGAGGTGTGGGTTAAGCGTGAATGTAAATTAAATTGGTAAACCTCCAAGGATAATATTGCATCAAAATATGATTTTGTTTGATTTATGTGTAGAACAATCCGTCTGCCAACATGCTATTTTTTTCCAAATAAAATGGTCCACCAGATGATCAATGATCAAAAATGATGAGATATAAGAGTAATTTATGTATTTACACTTGCATGCTAACCATGTTCCCTCCCAGATGTTTGGGCCACGTGAGAATATGTTTTTGTATGGAATAGATAAGATTTGTGCAACAGTATGCTGCATGTATTACTATTGGGAATATATTCAGCTGCTGCCTGCACCTTGTAGAAGCATGGTGCCATCAATGCATTTCATTTTGATCTGTAAACTACAGACCTAATAGCTTATTGGCCATTTAAGGCATGTGGTTCATTTATAGATTATAGTGGGATGTTGGCAAAAAAATATAAAAATATAGATTATAGATTATGATTTCTTAAATGTAGGCTAACACTCTGGGAGTGTTTTGTTTAGTTTTTTTTAGTTTTCAGTCTTTTGGGGAGCAGCTGTTAACAAAACAGAAAACCACAAAGTGTGTTCTTGGACAGAAACTGGGAAATGTATTCTTTGCAAGACTGCAGAGGAATAAGGCTGGAATAAAATAAAAATGCTGCTAAATTATGCAGATTTTCAAGAAAAGCTGTAATGAATGTCTCGGGGGGTTACTTAGAGCACATTGTTCTCCGTAGTGTGTCTAAATCTACACGTTGCAGCGGATAAGCAGATTATTTGGCACGGTAGATGTAAGAGGAATGATGATGTATAGCCAATCAAGGGATTTTCAAGCTGCTGCATCGCTATATTGCTCAACCGTGCTGTGAGGAAGCGGAGTGCGCACGGGTGTGAAAAAGTGGCTCATCACGCAGCCCGGCGTTTGACTTTGTTGCTAAATGTAAGCGTTAATGTCTTTTAATATTTTTTCCTGTTGCCATAGTCACATGTTTTATCCATGCGGCAGATTTGCAGACATTTCAAGTCGGAGACACTGTGAACTGAACGGTCCTGACAGATTGTAATTGCCTACAGAGTGTGAGTTTAATCTCTGCTCTTTATTTATCAATCTAGTGAAAATTGCGAGCCGAAAATGGCATTCGTTTGCATGTTTCCTTCTTGTTTGTTCTCAATGTTAACACTGCTCCGACTCACGTCCAAGGATTACTTGGCCACGAGGGAAAGATGCATCTACAGGACTGTTGCTAAGCCATCTCACTAAACACACCCAGCTCTCTCCCAAGGGAACAAGAGTAATAAAGTAATGAGGAATCCTTTAACCTAAATCCGTTTAGTGCATTCATAATCTTCTCTCCTCAAAAACAGCAGATATATATGGTATAATAATTAGCTTACTTATTTACTTATGTGTTAGATATAATAATGTACTTTGAATTACTTTCAATGTATAATTACTGCATCAAATACTAATAGTTTTATGGTTTAGGGTACGTATCCAATTTAGGTTTATGTATAACCAGTCAAATCAAGCACTCGCCCGAAAAATGATTTTCTTACAAGCAATATCCATGCAGACATTTGAGGTCTATGCAATGGCAGAATTAGCTGCCAGTCTTGTTATGTGTGGCAAGCGAGAGAATCATCCCTTCAGGGTAAAAGCCACAGCCCTGGCCTGCACTGACCCCTCTACAGCCTCCTCATCACTATCGTCTAAAGACATCCTATTTCACACACGTTTCCGGGAAGAAGACTGCAGTGGTTTTCACTGAATAGCATGAGGCTTTCAGATGAACAAATAAAGACGTATTATGGATGGAATGTGTATTGTGGAAAGCAGAACATCTTTTATAGAGACATACTGCTATTATATATACATATATATATATATTTTTTTTATAGAACCCTCTTCATCAGATTTGAAAACCCTTTAGGTACAATATTGAATGAATAAGTAAAAGAAAAAGCAACTGAAACACAAAGAAAACGAAAAAGAAAAGAAGAAAAGAAGTAGTGCGAATGTTCTTTGGGCATGGGTCGCTGGCAACACATCAATCTATTTTCTTTTGGTCACATCAACTTCAAAAATCATGATCAACGCATGCAGAAGCAGCAGGCATGCTGTGATGTGTTGGTGAGGGAGGTTCTGTGATGAAAGAATGTTTCCTTTTATATTTTAAGGGCTGGCCGCGGGTTTAATAAGGTCTGGCACGGTAAAGACTTGGACCTCCTCATCTCCCCAGATGCAGAAATAGGCCTTGATTCACTGCTTCTACCCTGACTTTGGTCATTACAGACTGCTTGACCTACCCTCTTGTGTCTTTCTTACTTTCCCTTGTATGTTTTCTGTGTGAATGAATACACATGTTATCATATTTGATCTGTTACAGTTGAACAAAAAAATAAGATCTACTCAACATGTTTGTACTCTTTTATTACTATATATTATAAATAATCAGAATATTCATACTTAGAAAAGACAGTGTACTCCAACGTGTAGGCCTTCTTTCAAATTGTACAGCATAATTGCTTTATAAAACTACATAGAAACCTGAGACACAAAAAACGTCAACTAATAAGAAAGAAACTAAAATTAAAAACAATTACAGCAGGTTTTTTTTTTTTTTATCTTGCTACATAGTAGCAATGACAAGCAATAGTATGGGAACAAATTGGACTTCCAAGAAGAGTAACTACACACCAGATCCAACATAGGAGCCAGCTAACACTGACCCTGTGAGGGAAATACAATGTTTAACATTTATCATGTCATGTCACCTGTACATTGTGGACATCATGGTGGAAAATATGACTGTTACAACATGTATACTCACACACACACACACGCACACGCACACACACTTGATCTCTCTTTGCATAGGCTCATCATAAGGAACTGCTAAGCAGTGTGTTTGTGATGGACCATTTCTGCCCTGTGCATTTCTGGAGAGCCAGATGGTACCCAAACTCGTTCTCATCACTCTCAACCAGCTCCAGGCACCTTTTCGATTTCCTGTTCTGAATGGCTCCACCCTGAAATATATAAACCAAAACAAACAAGGAAATCAATGTGTATTCTGTGAGGGGGAAACGTAGCCCTCTCCTTAGCCTTCTGCCCGGCCATCTAGCTGACCCACCCGGACACTTGGGCCCGGCCAAATGACTGCACATCCTCATATCACTTTAAGACATGGACATGTATGGAAAAAAAAGAAGAGGAGAAATACCCGAAAAAGAAAGAAACAAAACAAAAAAAAAAATGAACCAAATCGTAATAATAAAAAAAGACCGCTGGCAGATGTCTGGTTAATCAGCTGAGGTCGTCATGGTCAGCTTGTCACGGACCATAACTTCTTATTCTGGCTCCAAGCAACTGTGGCTACATAGAGTTCAGTTGGCATGAGTCATTTGCCTCAAAATGGAATTGAACCATGTAGGGAATGCAGTATGATTTTTATCCCAGTTGTATTTTTAAAACCATGACGTTTATTGGTGCGTCAAGAAAATGACACACAAAATAACGTGTGGGTGTGTGTGTATGTACGTGCGTGCGTGCGTGCTTGCATGCTTGCGTGCGTGTGTGTGTGTGTGAGTGAATCAGTGAGTGAGTGCGATCCTGTGAGTATGAGCATTCTATCTTCTTTTTACATAATTTATAGACTGATTCATGCAATACATTTGTCTGCAAATGTAACAATGAAGAGACCCGACCCATCTCAATGCAATAAGCTTCTGACACCACAACCTACTTTGTTTTGATTCATATTGTAATGTAGCTGTGTGTTCCTGGAACCTTAGAAGATTATAAAAGCACCGTTTCATATAAAAACACTTTTCATATTGCTGCCACACACAGAGCACAGCGCCACACACACCATCTGCATAGTTCTCTTGAGATGGATGACAAAGGGGAAAAGTTTCCAAGGGAATACTGAAATACTCAAAGTTTCCTTGTGAAGAGATGGCCGCAGAAGAAAGAAAAAAAAGAACATTCATGAAAATCCAACTAAATTTGAAAGATGAATTGGACTTCATGTTATTAACTTAGACAGGTTTTCGAGGTCTGAGAAAGTCAGGGTCTGCTCCTCGGGCCCTCCTCATCATTAAAAGACTGGCAAGAGCAACTAGTCAGAGGCCAAGGATTCTGCAGCAGTGGCCCGCGGAGACCCGCGGAAGATGGTTAGAGCACTGGGCAGAGAAATGCGAAATACAAGCACCTGACAGCTCTACATTTGTAGGAGAAATGACACAGGGGTCAAGTCGTGCTGGATGGTCGAACAACGTGACGACAGATTGCTTCTCGTACAGTACTTTAAAAGCTAGGGTAGGCAGTTTGGAGAAACCAGCCAGCGCAAGCCAGCGATTTACAAACTGAAAAGATCTGACCCCTTACTGCAGGCTTCCTGCCAAAGCCACTGCCCCCAAAACATGTGACTAGCTAGCTTGCTTTAGCAGTAGTAGGTCTGCCTAGCCTTGGGGGAAGACTCGAACCCTGGATCATTAGTGCCCGGGCAGAGTGCGCGCAGATAGACGGGTAGGTAGGTGGACACTAGACTGGAAGGCCGTCCGGTGATTTCATTCAAGCCAAATAAAATGGTCGGACAGGCTTATTTCAGGCCTGCCTGTGACAACAACAGATACCAGATTTGTATCATTTGTTATTATTATATATATTATTGTAAGTATATTGAAGTTAGTTTTAATTAATTGAGAATTAAAATCCTTCATTCAACAAGCGAAAGACAATAATAACAGTGACAATAGGGCAAGCAGCTCAGATTTCCTCATCCCCACACATCTCCATCTCCATCTCTCTTTATTCCTTCATTTGTACGGTGGTTACGACACCGTAACTCACGCTGAAACACGGGGACTACGGGAAAAGGCAGGAGAGCGTCTTTCCTCCATTATGTTTTGATGAGGCGAGATGTTATGTTAGCGCGCGGCACTCCCTTAAGACGCTCCGGTTTCATCAAGGCAGCCTTCTTCCGTTTGAGCGAAACACTTCAGCAATGGCATCAATAATGAATGCCTCTTTTCTCAGAGATCAAGCATGCGGCTCCTTTTTCCACACACACACGTCATGAAAACGGGTTCACTGGTGCAACTAGAATTCCTCCATCATCAATGCTTAGAAAGTGTGAGTTGGGCGTTATTCACTACTGGGGGGTGTCCTCGACTGAGATTTTGCATAGTCAAATCTGATTTGTCAGGTCCAGACTCATCTTCGATTGATCGTCTAATAATTGATCATACATTTGATGTATGATCAATATGTAGCTTGATTGATCGATCGCCACATTCTTGGTGACTTTGTGGTTCTTTGTCGGGCAGTTGAAATGCTTGAAAATTATGAACTTTTCATAATAGGCAAGGCAAGGCAAGGCAACTTTATTTATAGAGCACTTTTCATACACAAGGCAGACTCAAAGTGCTTCACATATAAACATTGTCATACAATAAAAGAAAATAATAGATAAGTAAAAAGTAAAATAGATAGATAGAATAAAATAAAGGACAATAAATAAATATGAAGACATTGTGAGCGTCCGTTCATGTCAGCATTGGCATTCAATATGATTGATAGGATATTAAATATATAGGCTTCTTTTTGACTACTATGCTATGATATAGGCTAATATGATATTCTCTCATGAATATAATACATCTATCAGACAGTTTCTGGTTTCTGGGGAGACTGAGAGGTCTTTCTGTCTGACTATGCACGGTATTCACATCTGATCCTGGAAAAACCTGCATCGATAAAGAGAATGTAGAAGCGTTTAAGTGATTCCAAATTCATGACAAACGTAAATGTACCATTCACACAGCAGCGTTCAGTTTAGCAGAACAGTGAAAATGCACTCCAGAGTGCCGTCGGAGTGAATCATTTCAACCAGCACGAGGGGCGCAATATGACAGCTGCTGTTGACACAGATACATTTTACAGTTTTTACATCATCTCGAATGGTTTCGAAATGAATAGAAAGAGTCAATCACCCTCCCCACCCAAGAACATTGTATAATTTATAGGCTTTTACTTTTAGAAGCCAAGCAATGCTGTCACTCATTTAGCACTCCCATTCTCCCAATGAAACTTCCCACTGTTAAATGTGCACTATTTTCCCTAGACGACAAACTGTTAAGGGTGACGTCCACTATATGTCTTTCTATCGAAGGTTTTAAGTGTCTAAGGTTCAAGGTCACCCCTATTCACTGCAGTCGACAGAATTGTTATGCTGGCAACTATAACGTTAGCAAGGGAAAGTTCTAGAAACGTGTTCGGGCAAAGCACCACACCTGTTCCTCTAACCACCCACCCATAACTACCTGTATTTAAACCCTCCTTTTACCTGTTGTCTCTCACGGCATTCTTCACTTACATCCTCCACTGCCCCCGTTTCCTCCCTGCTCTCTAACTCTCCAGGTCCAGAATACGGATTCAGATCTTGAACGCAAGATGTCCGCCCAGGGCTCCAAGCCAGACTTCACAGAGTTCTCCCTCCCTCAACCTCCTGCTTACAACATCATCCTCCCAATCTGCTTAACTGAATACTGTTGAAAGCATTAGACTGTACTTGTTAACCGTTAAAGGAAACAAAAGCATCATCATCAGTGTCATTCTTTAATCCATATGACATTATTTTTTATAACAAATCTTCCTATGTATTCATATGTTTTGTAACAGTATTAATATATACATAGATTCTGAACTACACAAAAAGCATTATTGTGAGTATTGTGACTTTCGTTTTTTTTTGGGAATGCAACTGTTAAAGGCTGATAAGGAGGACAGAGAGAGTAGTTAGTCCACGTTGGCTCACAGTAATGGGAGAGACTCGGTCAGCCTTGAAATCTCTTTGCAATCTGGGCACCCCTGTCGGCTCTTAATGATTATTCTGCAGCCAGATGAAACCCAAGGCCTTTTGGTTTTGGACAAACACTCGACACCAGATCCCTGGGCCCTAAGTAGCTGCCTCTTTCGGTGTGACTGGATGAGGCGTGTTTACAAATGTACTCTGCTTTTTTCTTATTGCTGATTGTTGTCTGCAACGTCTCTCATCCGTCCATCCATGTCTTCATGTAGCCGTCCATCAGAGACCTGACACCAAGTCTCTGACGTAGACGAGATCATGTCTCCAAATGCAATCTAATTGCTTAGGCTACTTCGACAGCAAACATTACCAATCCGGAGGAGACTAAAAGTAAACCTTCTACCCTGAGCTGCTCATTTTGTGAAAAAAGGTCTTCAGGTGAAGATTATACACCGATTATAAATTGGTACAAAGATAAATATTTTCAACAAAAACGAACACTGTGGTAGCCACCACCACCACCACCACCACTACCGACATCTCTTCATGTGTCTGTGTGTGTGTGTGTGTGTGTGCAGGGGCTAACACGGGTCTTGCTCACCTGTGTGAAGACCCAGTGCAGCTTCATGCGCTTGGCGGTGGCGTAGCTGCACTCGATGAGGCGCGGACGGCTGTTGACGTCCACCAGGCACTTGTTGTCGTCGTCGTCTATGGTGGGACTGAGGAGCCCCACGTGGAGCAGCTGGGTGCTGGTGTAGTACACGTTCTGAAACAAACAACGAAGGCTGAGGCAGAAGGATATACAGTACATTCCCCCTACGGTTCTCCTTATATTACGCATATTTATAATCTAACCCCACCCTGTCATTGCATTGCGGTGCCCCCCTCGCCTCCATTTTTCAACCAATCAGGAGCCTCCATGCGTTAAACAGGAATACATTTGTGCCATGTGCCACTAAATCTACCACCACCGGCATCTAGACTCCGTCAGGGGGAAATGCCATTTCCCGGCAGACTTCATGGAGCCAATATATTGTATTCTAATAAATTATATTGTTCAGTTTTTTTTACGAGTCTCTCCTGATTGAAATGTCCTTATGTACACAATACCACACAATAATACTGCTTTACCGTCCTCTAACTCGGTGGAAAGAAGACATTCCAGTCGAGTCCTTCAGCCCACAATACTGTTCTGTATCAAACTAAATATGTGGCGAATTTAGGGTCAAACATTTAGAATGTGGCCCCCAGGTTATAAAATATGAAAAAGGCTTAGCGCGATGTTGTCTTTGTGTTGTTAGGTTTGAAACGGATTTGCATCTAGCTTGTCTAGCTTACCGACTTAAGCCCGAACACAGGGAATATGGTGTGGACACCTCATCATTTATACAGGAATGATGAATATGAATCAGCTGCCATGAGGCATCACTAATTGCTGCCTCTTCCATTCAATCACACCCTCTTATGTAGTGGGCCCATGTTAAGTCTAGCTGTTTGCAAAAACAGTCGCCAACATTCAACCTCATATATTTAGATGAGCAGCCTTGGAATACAGGCTACCAGTGGCTGGCAGCCATGCATGCAGGCGTTAATCTAATATGAAAGTGTTACTGTTTTTTGTAGCCGTTTGAGTGGCAGCACCATCAACTGTAAATATGGACTCAGAGTCCTTGCTGCCCCCCATTGGATTTACACAATGGGGGGATAAAGAATTATCAGATTTCCTATACTGCAACCCCTATCTTCACACAGACGCGCTTCAGTCCTTGTGAGCAGGCAGTAGGTAGCAAGTAAACACAGAGTCAAATCTTGCGGATTTGTGGGCACTATTAGAGAAAGCCGCCTAGCTAGGGTAGTTTGTATGCGCCTACCTAAGGTCGTATAAAATAAAAATGCAGCTATGGGATCACTCACTCGGAATATAACACTCGCTTGGAATATAGTAGATGTTGATTGATCGCCAACTACCCAATTTTGGAACTAAAATCATCGCTGATTTGCAATTGGACATAGAGAATGTCCACATCGAACCTGGGGTCTTAACAAACCGGTCAAATCCTTTAATTACTTTTGAACTAAAAGTACTTGATGATTAAAATCATATCTCTTCCCATTGACTCAGAACGGCGGGTCGGTCTGCACCAACCTCCGAACCACCAGCTAGACGTCTCTTACACATGAGTTTGACAAATCGACTTCGAGGCTGCCTTTTGGGCAGCATATAACTTTATTTTAGTGGTTGTGTCGTTGAATCATTAGGCTCAGGATGTACACAACTAATTGTGTTTCTGGTCAAAAACATTTGCATCACCACGTTCCATGTGTGAATATAGATGACGAGTGTGGCAGTTAAAGTGATCCCTGATACATTCCTGAAAGTTATGATTTTTTCAAATATTTGCCCCCCATTAATGACTCAAGTGCCACCTGCATGGATGGATGAATGTATGGATGGATGGATGGAAAACGTCAACGTATTAAGCATCTCTGTAGAATTGATAAATGTACAATCAACCCAAAATGGAAAGCACTCTTGTGATATGCTTGCATGCCCTGCGCCATCACAACAAAGCACTGTTCATGTACAAACGGAAAATAAGCATAATCGTTTTCCTTTATCAACAGTGGAGGTTTTAAAGTGGGCCTTAAGAAAGGAAAGTGAGAAAGAATAAAGAAAAATCCCCAGATGATTTTCCATAGACGTTGGCCCAGATATTGGTCCCATGTTGAGCTTAAACTTAAAAATAAAAAGCAGGGGGATCTATACCAACAATGGAACAAAGGGAATCTGACAAATTAATCTGCCTTTTTGGGATGGACAATGACTTTGTATTCCTATCCAAGGGCGGAGGATGTGGTGATTATGTAACAAAGTGATATCCAAGCGAGCATTCTTCCTGTCAGGGATACTTCAATCAATACGATGAAATAGGACCTCACTAAACCGCCGAGAAAAGAAAGACATCCGTTTGAGGGGATGTGAAATAAGTGATTAATTTTTCGACTTGAATCTCAATTTATCTGGAGATTCTCTCAGTTGCCGTTAACTCGCTTTGCTGCAGGGCCTAGAATACGCTGCTTGTTAGCATAATAATCTACACGTTCTATTTTGATATCAGAGGTGAGGTTTTTCGCCGTAATGCATAGTTTTACAAATCGCAGGGGCGGTACGCGGATCATGATGTAATCCTGAAATCGGCCCATCAACATGTTCACAGGGGCATATTTAATATAGGTTCTCTCTGGGGACAGAGAAGTCCAGAGTCTGGAGAAAAATTGACATCACTGGCAGACTGGAACCAATTTCTAACACATTTTAATAAGACAAAGAGCCCTACGGGATCCGGGGCTTAATAAAATGCATTTAAATTTGGCAGGGACAAATATCTTGTAAAGAATATCTCCTGGAAACAGAGTTACATCTCAACGGTTTTATGCGTCAACGGAAACCAAACGTCTATGAAAGTAGGATGACCTTTATTTAACTTTATTTTTTTGTTGGAAGTTCATTTCGTTGTTTATCTCTCCTCTTTTTTCGTTTCTTCTTTTCATCTCATAATAAATCGAAAGGCCCAAGGTGTAGCGTCCTAAAATTATGAATTTTCACTTTTTCTTTTTTTTTTTGCACCCCAAAGCTGCTAGCAAGAAAAAAAAAAGCATATTTTTATTATACATGTATGATTAAGATTTGTTCTGGGTCAGGAAATGTATGAAACCTTAAAGAGATATGATTTATCTCGCAATTAATATTAAAATAATATACTTAAACAGGTTTCACATCATTTTACAATGAATTAGTTAAAACTTGTGCACTGAATAGACACAAAGAGCAGAACTCATTGCCATGTTAATGATCTCAGTCTAAATTGGACCTTGGTGTAATGAGCTGCAGACTTCACGACTCCACAGAAAAGATCCATTCCCATGTTGCTCCAGGCTCATCGTGACTTGGGCTTTTTTAATCTACTTGACAGGAATAGTCCTGTCAAGCCTCAGGGTTTATTGCCCGGACTAATTATGAATGTCCAATGGCAGACACAGATTTATTCAATTCAGTACATTGTTTTAAATATCATAAATATGTTTGTTCAGTGAAGCAGTGACTACATAAGCATGCTAAAATAGCAAATTCCTGACAATATAGCATGTTGGTAGACTACACATAAGCGTGGCTTCATTAATTTCTTGTCAACTGAAGTCAACTTTGATTTATAGCCCTTGGTCTATACTATAGACCAAGGGCTATACTGGTATATACTATAAAAGTATAAGTATAAGTATAAGTACATCACAAGGGGAACAGAAGACCATGTGAGGTCATCCCCAAATCAGTTGTCTGCAGAACAATCAGACAAGACACTCATTACCCTTTTGAATGTTAATCAATATTCCTCAATATTATAGTACAGTACATGATCATGTTTAACACAATACATAAAAAGGTTTTCAGGTTTATATATATTGCTATTTATGTTTCTATTTGTATATAGATAGGTTTACTGTGTAGTGACTGTGTAGTGACTCTCTAAAATATAGCATATTTGAGGTCTTTCAAAAGGACAACAATGATATATTATAGAGTATATATTTCTATGGCTATCTTTTTGGTGCCCTGAAATATGCCGGTTCAATTATGTTAATAACTGTCTGTGGCATTTCCCATCTTGGTAATTATATCAATGATGGCTTCCTTCTTGGTAAGTGCATCAAACCTCATCATAGAATGACGTCTGTCTTTTATGTTAGCTCAGCCAATAGTGTGTGATACATTCATATAATAGTGTGAGAGTGCAAGTCCAGCCAACCTGATCTTAACATTTATTAGGTTCACACAGGCAATGACAAAGGGTGAGCTGGGATACTGCTGTATGTGACAGCATTGACGCCATGTGGTGTTTTAGCCCGTGAATATGATGAAGATACGATCAAACGATCAAAGGAGTGTTCCTCTTTAATGGTTGCTGCCGACATCTGTCCACTAGCCAACAGCAAGTTAAAAAGCAATTACAAAGTCAGAAGAAGGTCTATGGTAGAAGAAAGCACAGGGGTGTTCTCTGTATTATTATCAATACACATGAGTCTTGTAAACGAGAAACATCCGTAGAGATCTGAATTACCAATGCTAGATCTCAAAGGTCTCAAAAGTCCCAAAGCATTCCTGCTTTGTATTCCTGCATGGAATCTATTTGCGATGTGTGAAGTGTTTTTTAAATGATTTGGGTCTGCAGCTTGGCGTTTGGGATTGCTGATGATTAGTTTGTTGAGGAAAAGGTGATAAGTGCTTTGTGATGAGCATGATTCTGTAACGCTCTCAAAGACCATGGAAGTCCAGTGTGAGTATTTCCTCCTCAGTTTAGATTCACACTGCGGCACTAACGTAGATGCATGTGAAATGGCAAAAGCATCTTTAATGGATTTACCTGTTGGCTCAGGACACCAGAGGAATATGATTTCAGCTGCTGCACTACATAAAAGCACTTTCCTTGTGTCAGTGCAAGGTTACACAAGCCCTGAAAACAATGTTCTCAGTGCAAATGAAATCAAGGGATCAGTAAGGGGGCTGAGCGAGGAAAAGGAATGAAGAAAAGGAAATTGTATAAAGATTGCACTACCAAAATAAGAGTTCTGCTTTATTTGAGATCTAACCGAGTACTTCTGAAACAGCCAACGTCTCTATTTGGATTTTGAGTTTGTTAAATGAACACTGAAATATAATCTCCCAAGAGTTTGGCAGAGACCAAGTGTATCTCTCAAAATGAATACAGAGGAATGGATGTCAACACATGGGTCTCAAAAAGCATTTGAAATGGAATATGCAAAGTAACAGCTGTCCCGATAATAAATCCATGAATGCATAAACAACTTCATTGAGAATAAGTTAATAATATGAATAAATAACTTAACAAATGAATGTATGTTTAACAGTGTTCCTACCTGAGGGGTCATTCCATGACAAAGATACAAGATGGGCACATTGTCGTTTTCAGGACCCTGGTCCAGACACAAGTCATTCTTCACTGAGTTTTTTAGCTGTGGAAAACACACACACACACACACACACACACACACACACACACACACACACACACACACACACACACACACACACACACACACACACACAAATTACATGACATGATGCTATTGGTAAGAATGGAATTGTCTTCAAAAATAAAAAGTGTACTTTTATGTACAATTTAAGAAAAATTTTCATTATCCTTGATAAACATGCACAATATTTCAGTAAATTTCACTAAGATGATGGTGTGTGTGTGTGTGTGTGTGAGTCTCAGATTGGCCCTGTTTCCAAAAGCCTCCTGAATCTCTCTTCAAATTGCCAAATGAAACGGTTGTGAGATTGGGATGCAGGAGAGATGTTTTCTCCTTCTAACCAGGGGGGGACAGAGGGACTGAGACAACCACTATCTAACCCCTTCCGGAGGTGGTGTACGCCGCAGGAAAGTAAGCTGGTACACTCCAGTCTCCACCCATTCACGGAGACTGTGTAAACCACGGCTGTGGAGCAGACCTGATACCCTGTACATGGGCTATCTCTCGTAAGATGCCCTTACATACAAACAGGTGTAGGTGTTTTGTTGACCTTTCGCGTAAATTGATTATTTTTTAATCTACAAAAAAGCAATTTTTCAATCGGCATAATCTTTAAAAAAAATCTGGATCCAATCTAGATTAAAAACTGTTGTCGATCCTAGGTAGGTTGCTTGTGTAGACAGGGTCATTAGGTGAGACATTCTGATATCAAAAGGACACGGCTATAAATTCCCATTGGGTGGAACTAGAACCAGTAGTGGGGCACGGAAAATTCCTTAAACGGAAATAATAGCAAATTGTGTGTTGTAGCTAGGTCGTACAATTGTTTGTTGAGAAATGAGTTCTGAAACGAAAATGAAAATCCCTTTGAATGCACGAGACATTTAGAATAATAAGCACTATCTCAGCTCCCCATTCTGATGAGGCTGACCTATTTCCTGTACAGGATCTACCCTTTGAGTTTTCATATGGAGAAGCCCCACTGTCAAGCATATGAAGATGGGGATTAATCTCAGCGATAGGGATTTTTCTAATATATTGAGGAACATATATGAGCAAAAGGTGCCACAACAATAGAGGCATATGCTCCCATATGTACATTCTCCCCCCTTTTAAGCATGCCAACAAGAATCATGTGACATTTGTGCAATTATTTCAAATCACGTCATAAGCCCGCATTTCTCCCCCGCAAAGAATGCGAAACACAGACTGCGTTCTACATAACATAAACATCGAGTGCTTTAAGCAATATTCTATCAACCCGAAACATTGCAGTTCGTTGTGACCGCCATACTTGGACCATTATGGAAGTTTGGGATTTGGATTTCAGTAAGGCATTAAAACTATTGTAGTCAACAAAAGCTTTACACAAATCCAATAATGCCTGTGTAGTATTCAATGGCAAAAGGTAATACAGTATTTTATGGCAAGATAAAGGGGCATATATAATAAAGTAATAAAGTAAAGTAAAAAAATTAAGTAATTGCACTTGAAATGCACATGGTGTGACTTTATTCATTGGATTTCAACTTGGGAGTCATATTTCTGTGTATATATATATATATATATATATATATATATATATATATATGTGTATATATATCCATATATTTGTCCACTGGCTTCATTTTTTACAGAATAAAGCCAGTGGACAAAACAATGAACAATATCAAGCATCAATCTTGTGAAGATCCTAGAGGAGAACATCTTATTGGCTGGTATCTCATGACATGGTATCTCCAGGCGACGGTACACGTCGTTTTTTGATGAAGGGGTGCACTCACCACTCCGTACGCGATGGTCTCGGTATACATCCTCATCTCAGGGTAGATGTTCACCAGATACCATCGGAATGTCTTGCACTGCAGCCTCTTCCTCAAAGCCTTACGCTCGCTGATATCTCCGATGTCTATTCCTGAGTCCTGTATCCAAACACACACACAGACACACACACAGACACACACACACACACACACACACACACACACACACACACACACACACACACACACACACACACACAATCACAATACAAGTTAGCAACCCATTGAGGAAATTATGCTACGCTTCACTGTATCTAACCATTGTCTGTTTTCCATATTTTCCATAATTTAAACCTTAGCCAGTCCCACCTCACACAGCAATTCCCTCCTGGGACCCCACCTAGAATCAACGCATCTCTCTTTGAGTGAGCATGCTGGAAGAAACCTTGCAGATTTTTAATACGATGTGATTGTGGGCAATTAAGGGACACGGTGGAGAACAATTAAGTCGCATTGGCTACAACTGAAACAAATGAGTCTAATTAAGAGGATGAAGCAAGGATTCAGCACGTTTCGAAGATCAAAGACAGACGGTCCAAAGCCAGCCACTAAATAAATCATGAACACAGCTTTTCGTATATTTCAAACAAGAATTCCAATATCCGTGCTGAAATATAATAATGAGATGCTAAGGAACATATACTGTATATATATACAAAAATATTCCGAAATAGAAAGTTGAAAGAAAATGGAAGTGCAGAAAATCCTGGGAAATTATACCCCAGGGAATCTAAAATTATAATTAAAATGAGCACTCGTTTTCATATCTAACGTATTCAAGTATTTCAGGGCTCATTTCATTGTGAGATCCTCTTTCGAAAGAAGCCATTATGATATTGCACGAAATTAATATCAAGAAGGGCAAAGATAAAAAGTCATTTTTGTTGCAGAGGTCAGCATTTGAAAATTGAAGGGTCATTATAATTACAAAGTAATGAGCTTCGATGGCTAACTTGCCATAATTATGAGGAGTACAATTTCACAAAACATTCAACTGTGCTGACAAAAAAAAGCTTTTGATAACATCACGTATTCAATATGCAGCAATAGGAGCTTAAGAACATAGCAAAACATGTCTTCTGAGGTGCTTGGTACTGTTGGAGGGCAGACCGTGTGAATAGCCAGACTTTGTTTTTTTTAACGCCTTTGTCTGTGCTTACCGAGGCGTGTGAAATTTTGGACTTTCTGATGACGTAAGAAATTTGCCCTGGCATGCGTACAGTCGACAATAGCACCTCTGTGATAGAGGCCCACCATAGCTACTATGAATACAACATCGGGGTCATCGGGTGTCTATACGCTTCCCTTGGAGGCGTCGTAGGCTATAGGTCTGTAGGCAGAGTTCAGTAGGTGTGTTGTTTTGAGGTGTGTGGAAGATAGGAGGGGACTTGGAAATTGGAACAAGGGGGATTGTAAAAATAAAAAGTCGACAACCCATCAGCACAAAATTTTAAAGATTTTAAAGTAAAAGGTCAAGAAGATGGATGTGATGGACATGATTCAATTGAAAATGTTACAACGTGTTTGGCATTTCGCTCACTGATACACACCCAATATAATCGGTGATAATAATAATTGGTTTATAAAGCATGTTTTGTGTCTGCTGTTTTTCTAATCAATCAATCCTTGACCCTTTCTCTACCCCTTTCTTTCAGAACTTTAGTATAAATTGAATTGGAGAGTGCCGCACATCCTTAAACATGCCATCACATAGGATTGCCTGCAACAGGCCCGTCGTCACTCACCTCCTGAGGAATGTTCCAGGCCATGTACACGTGGCTTTTAAACTCATCCATCCACACCTCCGCCACTCTCAGAGCATTGCGCCTCACATGGGATGTCAGGTCCTCTGTGTAGGGCTTATGGGCGCGCTCGATATGGGCAATCCGGGCACAGGGAAGGACCTCAACGCTGCCCCCACACTGCCACACCTGGTGTTGCACATTTACATTGTTACGAACAGAACACGTCAATTGTAATATATGAGTGTCATTGTAATTCAGAACACGTTTTCATGCCAGACCGGAAGGGATCTAATACTTACTTGTATTCTAGGTCTATTAATAACTTTTAATAGACACATTTTATACAGTCTTTGTGCATTACATTCACTCCAGAGAGACTCTGCCCAAGCAATCTTTAACGTGCTTTTCACCATTGCAGAGCTAGCGATATAACCTTCTTAAGACAGGTTTTAACGTGACATCCATTGGGAAAGTGTTGAAACATGGGCTGTATCTGGTTTAATTGCGCTTTAGTTAGGCTTTTGTTTAGGGAAGAGTACCTTGTGATTAGCCTATTGTGTAGAAGTATTGACCAAGTGATTGCTCTACAGAAAGGAATTCTGCTGCCAGACAGAAGCCCTGTCTCCTCCTCTAACAGGACCCGTTAAGTATCCCACCAGAGGCACAAATCAATCATATTTTCGAGCACAAAATGATTGTGTTCGAGTCAAGACAAAGCCAACAAATAGGGATAAATGTGTGTAATTTCAGAGAAACAGACAAACTACTTTGTGGACAAATACAAATCTAGCCGCATTGTTTAAAAGAACAACGTTGAAAACAAAAGCATCTTCACTAAAGTGCTATACTAGTGAACTGTGTGAGCACCAGCGGCAGCCTGTTCCAGTTCTACATGGAAATGGTCCACGTGAGTCACTTTCATCATCATTATGCACACTATGAAATGATGTATCACGCTTCAGAACTTTACCAAATCAATAATTAACATAACGCAACATGTATTTAAAAAACTGAAAATCGTTTTTTCAATATTTTTGTAATCGTTTGTGGTCTACATGACGAGTAGCCTAGTCGCCGAGTCATTTACTCATGCACATAGCTTACAGGCTATGTACACAATGTGTATGCACATAGCATACACATTAATAATGTCAAGTTACTTCGTTTTAATGAGCAATGATGATCCATAGAAGTCTAGACTTTTTTGCATAATTGATGTAAGTAGTCCTTAATGATCCCAACCAATACTGCCAGGAAATGGACCAATCCACTTGGGTTTGCTGATGATGTATTGTTACTAACTGGCTTCACTGGCAACGTTCCGCTACTTCACATTTGCAGGTGTTGTGGGAAATGATTTTGGTTATTATTATTATGGTTTTGTTATTGACCATCAGCCTGACCAATTTTTGAATGTTTCTTAGCTTGCGGCAAAACATGAATACTAGTCTATGCCCAATAACTCAACAGCTAGTCAGTGCTATTCAACATTTTTATAAGAGCAAAGTATTTACCCTGGCAAAAATGTTTAACACTGATTAAATATGCCTCACTCAGCCAATGGCCAGCTCTTAGTAATGTGGATTCATGCAATCTGGTATCTTTTACTTTTTCTTTTTGAGAAATCATTTTAACAGCGAAACCAAAGTTAAGTTCTACGTTTGGTATGAGGTTTGATCTTACTTGAGAGCAGGTCTGTGAGTCTGTAATTATTTCTCTGCTGTCACACATTGTGCGCCCAATCGGGTCTCTTGAGGTAAGGCTAGATGTATAGCCAGCAAAAATGCTACGGCAGGAGATTTGGTTCAGTGGAAGTCCTCACCTGGAGAACAAGACTGGAGAAGGGGACTATCTCGATTCCAGGTGTATAAGTTTGTATAGCACATCGGTTTTATAAGCCCCATCAGGGACCAACATATAGTACACCTGACAATACTCAAACCTCCCACTGAGCATTATTAAGTCCAGCCCGGCTGTCCTAATTAAAAGTAAACACTATGAAACACAATTAGGGCCTGAACTTAGCAGGGATCCAGGGATCCTGTAGTAGAGCAACAATAATTGTTCATGCATAAAGCAGAATGTTGGCCAATAATGAGTAACCAATCCATCAATATTAATAATGTCCTGCAAATAGGCAGGATTTGGCTCTACATGACTCTGTGTGTATGTAAAAAGTTATTCTGATGTATTTCGGTGGTCTTTGTTACAATTGCTGCAATTGCTTGACTACCGCAATCCCCTTGCCAGCCGCATCTGCTGCAGTGATTTTGGCTGAATGAGAAGGAAGAGCCTGATCACCCAAAGGCTCTAGCTGTTGCTGGAGAAGTGGGAAGTGGCCTTGGTCATTTCTATGTAGGGTAGACGTATCAAAGTTATCATGGCTCCATCTCTCGGGATGTGCTGCTCTGTTTGAGGCCCATCTGCTTGTGGGGATGCGGAGACGAGCTTGGATCCAAACAACTACTGACTCTGTGTCAGCGCTGATGCAGATGCACAAATAAAAGTGCTTGACAACAACTCAAGAAACAACTCACCCCGCTACCCTGAAACTGAGTCTATCATTGGTGTCCTACAAACTCTGTGTTCCCTAATTCACTGTATAAGCCGGAGCCAGCTGAAACACGTTTTCAGAATTAAAAGATTTATCTTCCAACGTTAAATTATAAATTCAATGTTTTGTAAAGATTCATTGGATAAAGCATAAATCATTGGCTGATTTTTACTTTATGTGACGGGCGATGATACCCTCCACCCTCCCCCTAACGCCTCTTGATGAAACCTTAAAACCTCAACATCATAAAAAATACTTAAATACTAAATCATTCCTCCGATTGCATTGAGCCAAATTAATGTCCAGAGGGGACGGTGAGGCCAGACCAACCGAGCCTGGCTGCCAACTGCACTAACGGGCCATTATCGTCGCTAATGTCCTACCCATTACCTGGACGAACAAAGCCACTGCATGACTCACCCTGACGCCCAGCTCAACGTTCTCTCCGCCGTACACTTCCATGCCTTCGTCCAGCAAGCCAATCTCCTCAAAGTACAGCCTGTCAACCACGAAGCAGCCAATCAAGGCAGGGCTCCTGAAACATTGAGGAATGCAGTTTGATCCTATTTTCAAGGGAGTGATTACGAACCGACGTGATTATAGTGAGGCACAAAAACAACTCTTTGTTCTGATTGAAAAAGACTCTTAAGCTAGACGGGGGCTGGGTTGGGTTCGTTGTGTCACTATGATGCACTCTACCATGTGTGTATTTTTGTTATCGTATATTTTATCGACAATGTAATTTGTTACGTGCACAGCAGAACATGCCGGGAATGAACTTTCACCGGTTGTGTAATCTCATGTGCTCGTGGCGAACGAGGGTGAAATTTGCAAGTCGACTCTTATGTACGTCCCCACCTGATGGGTGCACTGTTGTTGGCGTTGTGCCACCAAGACTTGGGTGGGTTGAGGTAGCGGCACCACAGCTCCCAATCAAAGCCCTGAGCAGACAGTGGATACTCTTCAATCTCAAATGTGTCATACTTGATGTTATCAAATGATGGGGAGATTATGCGAGTTCTGTCCTCCTTAATTCGCTGGAGAACTGGTTCGGCCCTTAAAATATGGAGGAGGAAGGTAATTTTCTATAAATATTCAGAAGAAGAAGACAGCTTTATTCCATGAGCGCAGTAAACATGGCAGGAAGGTAAACAAATTTGATATTGTATATACTTGATTAATCACTGAATTGTCAATACTTTCCAAGTAAATAGAGAAGATAAGACAGAGAGAGAAAATAAGTCTTGGAAAGAAAAACAGGGAAATTGGAAAGACAAATTTATGCAAAGTGGATTTTGGGGAATAGTACCAGTGAATAATAAAGTTTTATCTAATAATTCAATTATTATATTCAAGCAGTTGCACACATTTCTTTCAAGTAAACAAAAACAAATACTGAAAAATAACCAAATTCATGCTGAATATTTGTTTTGTTAGAACTGTGGTTAATCATGTTTAAATCGTTTAATCATTTAATCATAACTCATTATTGTCAACAAATAATTGTTGTTGACAATATTTTTTCAGGAGATATTAAGCTGTTGTGTCTCCTCTATTAAATATGTTTGCCATGTCCACTTTGTCAAATATTGGATTAGTAAGCCATCCATGAGTAGAAAAGGCATAATAATACTCTGTGTGGAACACATTTAGAAATTATAATGTGTGATTGTACTCCTTTCACTCCTTCAATGGAACAAAACATATTTTTCAGTATGTCACGTTCCGTTTAACGCAAACGAAAAATAAAAATGTACACACAAAATGCGGATGCAATTTACGCAATCGGAACAAACGCAACACAATGGACGTTGTTCAATTTCCCCATGACAGATTTGGGTCGGGCTGCAAGGGTGCTAAATAATGTGGCGCTCGCAACACCAATCACAGTGGATCTCTGTGGCGGGAGGGATGAGCATAGACTCAGGCACCCATTAACACCCATACCGTATGCATGTGTGCACAACGTAAACAAAACGCCGCATGGACGGATAAAAGCCGCATGAGGGGGAAAAATAACACACCGGCCAGAACTTGGGGAAAAACAACGTCAACAATGGAGCGTAGCCTTCCGAGGCGTTGATTGCATGTGGCGTGTGCGAGGACAGTGTGCACCCGTGTGTGTTGACTCACCAGCCTACGTTAAACTCCACGTGGGCGTCAAACAGGGCCACCACTGGGGCGCTGGCGACCTTCCACCCGCTCACTCGTGAGCGGATGAGGCCCTCCTGCTTGGAATGCCTCACCGTCTTCACGAAACCCGGCCGACGCCGGTTCGTCTCCGAGACAAACTCCTGAAGCTTCTCCTTCAGCTCCTCTGCACACACACACGCGCGCGCACACACACGCACGCACGCACGCACGCATGCACGCACGCATGCACGCATGCACGCACACACACAGTGGCACAGACATACACACATTAAAAACACATACATTGATATTCCTTCGTCCCTGCTGGGGTGTTGGGTGACCATGTGAGATATAGCAGCTACTAGTGAGCAAACTTTTGAACCCCACGACTCCGTTCCATATTTCCCTCCTAAGGACAACATGTCTGGGATAGCGGTGCCAGGAGTAGGCTAGTCCTGCTCCACTGCTTTGATCACTGGACCAAGGAGGCAGCAGCTTCAGATGGCATTCCTTCCCTCCATAGAGCTCACAACACACAAAAACACACACACACACACACACACATGCACACACACGCACACACACTTGCATGCACACACACGCAGGACGACTGCCAATTGCAATACTGTGGTGTCAGCGCGTGCAATCCCCCTTAAGAAATGGAGGAGGTGAGTGTTTGAGGCATTTACCATTGTTATCTCACTCAGTATTCACATGGGGACATTATAAACACTGCTTATTTGGAAGTGTCGGTTATCTGGAGACTATAAATGAAGCTGTGTGTTATTTAGAAAATCCTCTTTTCCCCCCCCAAAGTAACGTCTTACAAGTATTTAGTCTTATAGTTCATGCAGTATTTATCTCATTCTCTATGCTTTACGTATTTAGCTCCAGATTTGCAGCTAAATATAAGCTCATACGCACCTAACCCACACAACTGTAGAACTCTGTGCTCGGTTAAAATATACCATTTCGACAGTCTCGAATAATTGAGCCCGTGTCATGACAGTGTTTCACAGCCCAGCGTTTTCTCAGGCCACAGCTTGGGACATTACCCAATTAAGTAGGAATCAGCTAGGTCAATTTGCCCTTCTCTTTCCTGATGGCTACACCGTCTGCCGCATGCTAATGTCTGCAGCAGGTGAGCACTGACAGGAGGCACCTGACTGTAATAAGGCTGCAGGTACCTGGAAGGTTAGGAGTAACGCATAGCCCCCCGAACAGCCCAACCTGCACCGATCCTCAGGCCAAGCGGGGCCGACAATGTTGAGCGGAGATCGGATTTACCATCTTGGTGATAATGACAATGGTGGAACTATCCAGGGGAGGTGTGTGTGTGTGTGTGTGTGTGTGTGTGTGTGTGTGTGTGTGTGTGTGTGTGTGTGTGTGTGTGTGTGTGTGTGTGTGTGTGTGTGTGTGTGTGTGTGTGTGTGTGTGTGTGTGTGCAGGGGGGGAAAACGGGTGAAATGCTTTTTTGGACAAAATCTCAACATGTGAATTGGGTCCTTATGGAGGTGAAGAGGACTGCTCTCTGATTTACAATTATGTGATACAATCTAAACCTCTGGCAGTCGTGGTAATCTACTTGTGCTTGGAGCGACTCACGCTGTTTCACCATAGTCTTTCAGCGGAATGGGGTTACGGGATCAGATTAGGTTTCCAGCGTTATTATTATAGCTTGGTGGAGATTGCTGTTATCTGTGGGAGTAAAAGCTGAGCTGACGGCACACGTCAGATCAAACCAGAGACATGTGAATGATTGGATCGTCTGGAAAGGGATGCAATCATTTATGATAGTTTGCTTACTACACTCAAATTGCACGATGCTCCTTTTCTCTTCCAAAAATATAACCCTGCTATATTTTGCTTGTCAAAGTGTCTCATACCGCCTGGCACTAATGCTTCTCACAAGCAGCCAAACATTTTTAGATTGCTTCGCTGCCTCCCGAAAGAATATATTTAATACTGTTAGGCTTATGTTTATTTATGTATAGATGTATGCTTCTTTTTTTGGTATGCGTTGATCAGTATAGCGTACAAACCCATACCCAGATAAACGATTATAGGCATGCTATCAATTATCAAAGTTTTGTCCTCATTGTACACCACACAGAGTAAAGAAAATGTATACGTTTGCTAGACGGCTAGATTTAATAGAATTTTACCCAATACAAACAATAATGGATTCTAAATGCAAATGCAGGACATGTAGAAACACCTCATTACTCCGCGGGACACTTATCTTCCTAAAGACCTATTTTTCTTGCTGTGTTTTGTTTTTTTTGTTTTTGAATCCATTGGTTGAATCAAACACGCACAACCCCCGATTGAGAACGTTAACGGGGCCAGAGCAAGGAAAGAACGTCATCAAAGAACGAGCGTTAATTACCGTGACCGCAGATTCCTAGCGATACGGGGCACGACACAGCTTTTCGAAAAGAGGAAACACACGGATCTAGATCATGCATTAGCAGCTGGACACGGCTAACGATCAGCAGACCTCGCTCACTGCTCCGTGCCGTGACGCTGCCTACCGTTGTTGCTGTTGTCGTCCACCAGGATGATCTCCTTGAGAAGGTGGGAGGGCGTCCGGTTCATGGCCGAGTGCACCGAGCGCAGGATGACGGACGAGGCCTCGTTCACGAAGATGAACACGATGCTGACTTGAGGGAGGTCTGCAGGATGGGTCATGTTTTTGCACCTGTGTAGAAATCACAGTAGAAAAGGGCCTTTATAACTCACGGAACGACTTGCTTTGAATGAGCCTGGTAGACCGGTAGAAATGATGCACATCACAGCAGCATCACAGAAGACATGATATGATAGCTTCCCATCCGGAAACATCCGTATTTTCTATAGTCCACATAAAATGGATCCACGCTACGATTTGCCACCCTGACTGCCCGAGTGTCCCTCTGCACACGGGCTAGCTTGCAGACCTTACCCGTCAGGCCGCAGGTCCGGTATGGGTCTGTCCAACGGCAAGCGGTCACTGAGGTAACTGTTGTAGCCGTAGTACTGGAACGACTTGAGGGCCACTCTGCGGTTCTCCGGGCTGAGCTCCTGGCCCCAGTGAGCAAACAATGATGAGTCGGAGAACGATGTGTCTGGCTGACCCTCGTCTCCTAGCCTTGGCGTCTCTGCGAGGAGGGACAACATAATAATGACTAAGGGCTACGACGGAGCACTCGGTCAACTGGCGGGCAGAGGGAAGATGGATTAAATGGACATTGAAGAAAAAAACAATTATTTTTAATGTGCCCGTTCATTTTGGGAAATGCACAGCAGGCCCTGAAGAACAACATGAAAAAAAAGATATAATTTGGGGTGAAAAAGCCAAATAACTTTTTTTCTTGAATGTGTTAATGAGGAATACTAGGGCTATTATAATTTATTTGTTTATAAATGATTAGATCGACTAAGGATATAAATAGCTTGATTAAAATGTGTTCAGGGGCACAATTTAGAGGATTATCAGGAAAAGCTATAAAGAAGTAAGCTCTGCCTTAATGAACAGCATCTGGTTCCTGTACAATGCAGTAACTAACAATTTGTTAACAATATTCTTACAAACCTTAAAACCCTTCAAATGTATATAATGTATACATATTTAAAACCAAGGATAAAAATATGTTTTATGTTTTTGTCTATCCAATAACATAAGAATTGGTCAATGCTCATCTCAAGTCAAGGCAAGGCAAGGCAAGGCAACTTTATTTATATAGCACTTTTCATACACAAGGCAGACTCAAAGTGCTTCACATATAAACAATGTCATACAATAAAAGATATATACAATAGATAGATAGATACAATTGATATGTACATTTTAGAAAGGCAAAGAAAAAAAAAAAGTCAGTCAGAAGAAGTATTCATTGTATAATCATCCAAACAGAGGAAAGCCACCAGCTTTTTGCACTAGACGGTATAAACATCAGAACCCTTACACTGATGAACACAGTTATCATTGCAAATAATGTTCCCCCTTCAATACTAATCGATTAATTCATTTTGGCAATTTAATCACGTTGCCGACAAAATAGTTGAACATTTATGCCTTGTGTTGATAGCTTGGCTCCTGGCTTGCGGGTACCTCCTGCGTCAAGCGAAGAGATCCTTGTATTGTGTGTTAATTAGTGCCGCTGTGCTTGGTAATTTTTTTAGAGTACATAATCAGCTAAATGGCCACTCCCCTCACTGCTAATTGCCTGCCTCTCCATGCTAAATCAGCTCTTCTCAAGTGGAGATCTAGATTCTCAGTTACAAAGCACTACGCATTTTCATATTCATTGGTGTGCTCTTACTAATGCTTTACAAACACATTAATCACTCCATTCAAAGCTTTGCTACGTACACAACACACTAATGTAGCACACTGCATGTAGCAATGGCCTACGTGTTGTTTCCAAAAGCGATTAATTGTTTATTATTGTTTTAGCTCCTAGTATGTTCAAATGCATCATTATGCATTCTTCAATCATATTTCTATGATTTGATTTGTTTGGATTTAACTGGATGAAAAAATGGTAGAGTGAGAGTTGAGAAAATGAAATCTTGCCATGTGAATGAACATTAGGCATACTTTGAATAAAAATTGTAGACCTAGCAAAAAAATATTAGCAACACATCTTAGTATGACAATCCTACTTTATAATCCATCAATAATTTCATTTGAAGAAATTGCCTAAATTCCCTGTGGCCCGCTGCAGCCAGAAAACGATTAGTCGCAAAGTACCAATTTTTTCATTTAGTTCCTGAAAAAACACGCTAATTTTGTTTCCACAAGATCCTCTGGTGGTGGAGAGCTCAAAGATCCGTCTCGTTCAACTATTAGGCAAAAGGGAGAGAAAGCTTTGAGGGCTAAAACGGCTCAATGGCCTGCAAAATGACTGCCAATATGTTTCAAATTGATTCAGTCAGATTGCACTCCTGTGTGTGTGTGTGTGTGTGTGTGTGTGTGTGTCTGTGTGCACAAGGGTGGCGCCATTCGCCACAGTGTGTTTCTTTTGCATACTTAAACTTGCGTTTGTTTGCTAATCAAATGCAGAAGAAATCCCACATCCACCATGAACGTCTGAATGACCCTACACTGAAAAGCCAAACTGTCACACCTCGGTGAGGTCAAGTTGGGTTTTTGTCCTGTCTCCATGTTTTGTCTTGTCATTTCCTGTTTTACTTTGAAGAGTAACTCTCCTCTCGTTTCAGGTCACTTGGCCTTCCTCGTGTGTCTCAGTCTGACTGTCTGAGTGGTTTCACCTGTTCCCTGTTACCCCGCGTATAAGAGTCTGCGTCTCCCTTTGTCTTGTGCCAGTGTGTTAGTATTCGTCGGCGTGCGGTCACTCCAGCCTTTCCACAGGTCTTGTCACAGCTCTGCTTTTTGTCGTTGGCTTTTGCTCCGGTTCCTCCAAGGAAAGATTGCAATGAATATCTTATTGAAAACACCAAGACCCTGCATCGGCGTCCTGTGTCCTAGCCTGGCCCTGACACAAACGATACGAGACGTTATTTAAAACAGGCGTGGCCACTGGTTTCAAAGTGAACCTGTTCTTTATCTTGGTCGCTGGTATCAAACGCAGCAGTATGTCCAGTAGCACCGTACACTCCTCACGCTTCGAACGGAGCATTATGGAACATGAATAAACATTGGCAAAAAAGGCTCTTAACAGCAAAAATGCAAATGAGTATATTAGTATAGCATAAGCTATAAATTCAAAGGGGATGCCAACTTGCAAACAAAGCTGAATAGTGAGAGGAGGTGAGGGGAACGGTGTAATTGATAACACCGTGCACACTTCTATCAGGGTGTCTCACGTGTCAGAATAACACGATACAAAACGTGTAAGGCGCTTTCGTTACTGACTAATTAGACAACAGAGATTCCTAACGTGTGAGGGTTTACTCAGTCCAAGTTTAGGTTGGCTGTGTGTTGGCAGTGGGCGCTACCATGGAAACCCACGAGAACTCACGCTCCTTTAACAGACACATTAGTAGTATATCAGTAAGATGATCATGTGGGAGTTTACCAAATTAAGAGATAAAACAACAACAACAACAACAACATTGCTAACACGGTACCCATACCACAACAGACTACCACAGTGAATAACAGCATTTTCATCTCTCCGCACGCTTTTCTTCATTGGCTTATAGGTCAAGGTCATGGGGTCTGTGAGGCAATTAGGGACTCACAGCTCCATGTGAGGCCCTAACCTTTATGTCAGCACTTGGCAGGGACAACATTTGCACAAGGCTCACCACTGAAGAACAAGAGGCCTAATTTAGGATATAAATGAAAGATGGGGGATATATAGCTGCACGCATGCACGACTGGAAACATGGACCACAACCACACCAGAGGCTGGTGTCTGGTTTAATTTGTGTAAGTGCAAAATAAGTATCTGAAAACATCAACTACTCACAGAATTTAAGCGGATCCAAGGTTCACAACCTGTGTTGCAAATCAATTCCTAAGTATGCTGACCAAAAATGTGGACATCAATAAACACAATGAATATGTATGCCTGCACTGTAGCCCTATTTCACTGCTTTATCCTTGCATGGCAAAAGAGCAACTCAACTCTCTATTAAAGCATGTTCCATTGTTGGATTATTCATTCACGATATAGACTACAATATAACATAGCAACGTATATTTTTAAGCTTTATGGTTGTTCACAATGTTCCCACTTTATCAATATGGCACTAATATTATTAAATGGAATGGTAGGAATCATTTTATTTTATTTAATCATGGTACAACTCCATATCACATATAAATATCCTTTGTTTGGTAACGCTTTAAAAAAAGGCATTAATTAACCAATAATTAACATTTGTTAATGCACAAATAAGAATTAACTAATTAACAGTTCATTAACAATTATCTAATTATCATTTATTCATTGTTTTCATTTAAATCAATGCTGTTCATGTTAATAAAGGTAATGGTGTTCATGCTAACAAAGGTATTCATTTATACATTATTTAACAGGTTTCGGGTTAACCCTAACCCTATTCAATTATGTTCAAATGAATGCATTACAATAACCCTAACACTATAACCCTCATCCCTATGCTAATGCTGTATAATAATTATTATAACTGCATTAAGTAATGTTAGTTAATGCTAAACTAATGTACACTTATTGTAATGTATTAACCCATTTATTTGTGCAACCTAACTTAATGTTATCTTTACTGTATTATTAAGTTAACACCATCACACAGTAAATTACACCAAAGCCAGGTGCTCGGTTGTCAGGTTGGGTTGTGAACAAATCATTGGTGAGTGTGCTGTGTTTAAGATGGTGGGCATCTGTGACTGACTGGGAGAATGAAACAGTTTGTATGACTGGAAGACATTTTGTGTGTTTTGCTTTTTTTTTCTCTCGAAGCCTAGAGGACTAATGGAAGGTTGCCATGGTTTTAACAAAGTCTACAATGCACAGCGGTATAAAATACCACCGTTTTCAACTGTTCCATTTCTGTACCATTTTGTGAACTGCTATAGCTCGTATTGAGGGTGGGTGAAAACAAGACGTTTCATTGAAGCTTGAACATTTAGAACAACAATTGTCTTCTTGCTCTGAAAGGGAAGCGGGGCTATTTCTAGACGTGCGGATGCCCTCTTTGGAAATACTATGCACACTTAACAGGATAGAAATGTATTACGAAAAATGGATTCTACAAAGCCCTCTATATCTTTGGGCTTAAAAGCTAAGGATGGCTGCTGATCAATACTGAAATTGTGTGTGTGTGTGTGTGTGTGTGTGTGTGTGTGTGACTGTGTATATGTGTTTTTTTGTGTGTGTGTGTGTGTGTGTGTGTGTGTGTGTCTGTGTGCATAGTCCATAAAAAGCAAGAGGCCGGTCAGAGAACCATAAATATGGACGACTTCTTCAATATCCTTGTCCATATATCACCATCATTGCAGCCCAAAATATTTCCCGTCATGTTTCTTTATTCCCACTTTCAAGTGCCAAAATTGTCACATTAAATTCAGTTTGCTGAGATCCCTATTTTATACCATCTCTCCAGATCTGACTCCCTGAAGGGCCGGCGAACGAGTGTTCACCAGTGCAGTCTCTCTCTCTCCCTCTCCCTCTCTCTCCCTCTCCCTCTCCCTCTCCCTCTCTCTCTCTCTCTCTCTCCCTCTCCCTCTCCCTCTCCCTCTCCCTCTCTCTCTCTCTCTCTCATCTTCACAGTGGAATCTTGTGCTTCTTGTTCTCAACATGACTTTTCCTCTAATGGTTGCTGCTTTAGGTCTAAACAGGCAACCAGGGTGAAACGTTTGCTAAAAAAAAATAAAAAAATAAAGTAGCTTGCTGCAGAACATAACTCAAAAGTATTACTGTGGGCTGAAGTCCATGGTGCAAAATGAACAGTAGCAGCCAACGGCATAAAAACACCACAGGTGGGAGAGTGGTATTAGGTAACTTAATTAACCATGTCCAGCTGCCTGCATTGCTCTCTGTCACCCAGGCTTGTTTACAGTATTAAGCAGCCTCTTAAATCAACATTAATAATCATCATTTGTCACTGGTTACCTGCTTATTACCCGCATACCGGCACAATGATGTGTTTCAACTTGGGTATTATTAAATTCCTAAAACTCAACGCGTAGTTTTGCTTTTATTTACATAATGAAATCAAAATCACCAGTTCATAGGGAATGCGCTTGCTTCAAGTAGAATAAAGCAAAAGTAAGCAATTCTGAATGTTCAAAATGAGTTGCAGCTTGGAAACAACACGTAGGCCATAGTCTCCCAGACTTGTACATGTGTGAAGACAGCTGCCAGGAAACAAATCAAATCAAAATCATTGCGCAGAATGTTGTTCACTAGATTAATGAGGTTCAGATGTTTGCAAAGCAAAATGGAGGTAATCTTTCATAGCATTTTGAAGTGACTCAGATCACACAACAGATATTTGTTGTGGAAAAAGAATGTATTCAATGAACAGTAAAACGGGCTGCAATGTCAGCACCATTAACAAATACAACAACAATAATAAACGTTTCACACACACATTGCTATAAAAGCATCGAATGGCTTCTGAGCTGATTTTCTGCCTGCAGCCCAGGGCCAATCACTGCTGACGCATGAGGACCAGTCGTGCCAATAGGAAGCATCAATGGCGCAACAGTTACCGTACCCAAAGAAAAAGAACATTCTGCGCCTGTATAACTTTCGCACCCTGAACCGTGAACAATAGCTTGACCAGCTGGAATAGCAGCAAATATTCTGCACTTTTTCTGCAGTCAGTATTTAGCCAGCGAGACGAATAGTGAGGGCTGTGCTCTTGATATTCCACAAAAGGGGGGAAAATAACATTTGCTATTCAGTGTACGCACACTCTCTCCTATGACGAATCATAAGCGAAAATTCTGTGAAATTCCACAAGGCTGGCCGATAATTTCACTAGCGGAATTCAATTCCAAAACAAGAAGGATTGATTGATACAATTAGCTCAACGCTCTCTGTTTGCCGAGTGGCTAAGAGTGAAACAGAGCCGGCCCTTATCGTTGCTCTGCAGACACACTCTAACAGTGGATGTCTAGGAGCGAGCTCTCGCACTGTGTCACCGTGTTAGCCCCCCAGGGGCCGTGGGGAGGGGATGGGTGCTGATGGCAGGAGCCACTGAACTATGTACCCAGCTGACAAAAGCACCGGCTGACGGCTCTATCCCTCTCGTCTGTGGTGTGTATTGCAGCCACACACAAACGCGCACGCGCACCGCACACACACACACACACACACCGACACACTCCACACGCGCACACGCACACGCCCAGAGGCATCGCAGCATTTCTAATCTGTTGTTTTGTGTAAAGGGACACTTTGCGGATCTACAAATGCTTTCAAGAGTGAGTTGATGACACTGTTATGTTGCGACGCATTAACTCCATTGATGCTTCCTGAGTGCTGATTATTCGTTACATGTATTAGAACAACTACCGCGTGTGTTCATCTAAAAACATGATCGTGTGAATATGTTCGTGTAAATGTTTCTTTCATTCTTCCTTTCTTTTTTTTTTTTACACTTGAGCGAAATATCATCCTTTTTTATAGAAATTATGAATTGCATCCAGTTAAACTAACAGTTGAAAATGTTTCAGTATTCAACTGCTATTTCATCTTTTGACATTTTCCCATTTGACCCTCCAGATATTTTTTCAGGTCAGTCAAGGACAGTGTAGTAGCATCACACATACTGAGCCCACCAACTGTACTTCAGCACGGTGGGAATTAATAACCAGGGCCCCCGATGCAGTCCTGCTGATCAAAACGCTGCCCACACACAAAAGTTCTCCCAACTTTGTAATTACCTTTTTTGCCTTTTTTTTTTTTTGAATCAAGACCACCTTAACTGAAAAACGTTGAGCAACACTCAATGACAATAATTACAGTCTCAAAGGGCTTCACAGACCCACATCAGACAGACAACACCATCTACGTCTAATCATGCAAAGGAAACACGTGTGGCAAGAGGCTCAAATCAGAGGGACCCATCCTGGGAAGGATAGGATATGACTGAAAGACTCATAACAAACACATACACAATTCCAGTACGTCTGCTATTAGGCCTACTATGTGCATGCATGCACACATTGGAATACAAGCACTATTGCTTTTTATTGATCTCAAAGTAAAAATTCTACTCGCAATCCTCTTTGGATCCATCAAATTTGCGTTGACATTGCTTCCCTGGCTGACCACAATGTACATTTTCAGTCGGCTAAACCAGACAATTTAGCAAAAGCTAAACCCGCTGCTCCGAGATCTTGGACTCCCAGGGTCTCACACTGGCTCAGCGAGGCGCCTACACACACTCCAAGAGCCGGATTACTGTTAACCGGGCTGTGAGGCTCCGCCACCCTCCTTCTGGCTGCCTGGGTGCAGAGGAGAGTGGGGGAGGAGGTGGGTGTGAGCATGGTAGAAGTGTGAGTGTCTCTACACTCTCATCATCTACGCTCACACTAACACTTTTTTTCCCCAGTAAAAGAAGAAGAAGTCGTTTCTTTACTTGAATAATGTATGAATAAAGATTGATGAGAAAGGTGAGGAAGAAAGGCAGGGAATAGCGATTATAAGAATTTACCTCAAAACTAGTGGGTAAGTCTTGTGGTATTGCCAAACACAATTTAGTTTAAAACTTGTTGCCGTGGACCTTTAATTTGAGACCCTCAACACCACCTCTTGCTATCAGGCTGCCTGAGCCGAGCCATTTTCACTTTTTAAAATGATTTATGCTATTAATCCTTCAATAATCCCCACATCAGGTGATCAAACACTCACATTGTTGGACAGAAACACCCCGTTATGTAGTGCAAGCACGCAAGACAGATTGCTCAGCAGCTCTCCTTAGGGTGTCCTATCACACCTCATTGATCATCTACAGTAAACAAACATAGGTTTAAGTCGGCCAAACAATTATGCTGCTCATCTGCTGTTTGCAGTTCTGTGTCTGTTTGTCAAAGAGGCTCCTGATTGGCTACATTTATTTGTTTGCTTTTTTGAACCATTAAGTGATTTTCTGCACAGACATATTTTTCTGTAGGTCAGAAAATATGTCTGCATGTTTAATGTATCTAGGCGTGCATGTAGGCCTCTTATGAGCATTAGAACTGCCTAGATAAAGCTGATCTTATAACCATATCTTTTCGAAACATCTTGTATCTTGTATTGTGTTATATTGCCATGTAAAACAGAATATCACTAATGAGGGGTGTGGTCATTTGCTTGATCATATATGATAGCATACTAGAGATAGTGAGTCGCTCTAATAATTCAATATGGCCATGCGTCAACATTGAGCTGTCAAAAGCCTCACCCAAAATCAAAGGAGGAATCGGGGCTGTGAGGAGGGACTTTCAGTTCACGAGGAAGTGCCGCAGCCTGCAAATTTGAAACAAGAATTGTGGCACCCGAGGAAAGTGTACAAATCGACAAAGCAATCAACACGTTTTGTTCCAAGAGAGACTGAATAACGGTGTTAAAAGATAGAATTTGCACAGAAGGCTATTCTCCTGGGAGTTGTTTTTGATTTCCAACCAGAATGGGCAAGAGCGAAGGAGCAAGGGCGTCACTTAGTTATTGAATCAGATTAGTTGGGGGGTTTTTGAACAAAGAAGGGCTGCGCCCATATGTGGAAATATTTTTGTGCCCATCCAAGGACAGACTGATATTCCCCCCCTCCACAACCCAAAACAAAGAAATCTATGTGCAAGGCCCTACGGCCCTGCACTGAAATATGTTACGCCTTGTGTATCACCGTATTGATTGTAAATCTCACCCATCTGGCACCTTGATGCATGTGGCAAAGCTAGTCTTGTTTCTTGTCTCTTGTCTCTTGTCTCCCATGTATCGTTGCCTCTCACACCTTGATTGCATGCGCCACATCAGGCTCTTGTTATCCAGGGTCATTCATGGTACTCTCATTCCTCTTGGTTGTAATGTCTTGTGTGTTAATACAATAACAATTACAATAACAGTAATTCAGTATTTTGTGCCTTACAATCAATGATTTACTTCGGTGAGGGTATTGGGATACCTCTTGTAGTGTGTTATTACATTACAGAGCCTCACATTGAGTTACAGAAACAGCCAAGGACAGCTCCTGCAACTATGTTAGATAATCGGGTGGGTCTGCTGAAAGCAATATACTGCTTACGGGTGGAGTTATCCATGGCTGAATGCCCAAAATGGCAATTGCACAAAGAACAAAGTACTCACTGTTTTTTCTACTTTTTGATATTCCAGTCTGTTTCTCTTTATTAGTCCAAGGAATAAGAACAGAGCATAACAAATAATAATCTGAATTTGTACATCTTTTCTCCAGTTTAAGTTCAAGTTGCAACTGGAAGGAAGCACTACTGCAAAATGTTTTATGGCACCATTTATTAATTGAATAGTATATTACGAATATGCTCAACATGTGTGTACTGGATTGAATAAATAAAAGTTCAAAGACAATGATGAGTAAGAGTGTATAAATACTCGATAGATAGATAGTTTATCCATGGATTTGTAATGAACAGATAAGAGAGGCATTTCACCGCAATCTGACTGATCTAAAGAGGATTGAGGGAAGAAATTACTTTGTAATCCACTGATAAAGTCCATCGGATGTAAATACAAGCAGCTTTCCAGAATGTATGCAGTATTATGTAACACAGCAAACCAGCTCCTTTCAAACCAAAACAAAACTGCATGCATTTCTCCATGCAAGTGTTTGTGTTCGTAAAAGACAGCTGTGAATATTTGATGTCTTCACTGGGTAGCGTAGAGACTGGGTCAGAGCCACGGGAGCTGCGGAGGTAGTGCTTGAGGTGTCAGCTCTTCAGTAACACTGGGACATCAGCAATGCTTTGCATTGCTTTGGTTGGTTTGAAAAATGTAAGACGCAGGGGATTCAGAAGCGGAATCGGCTGTGACAGATTTCACTTGCTGCATGTATATAGAGCCAAGATGCTTCTTGGAAGAAGTTATATGCTTAAAATAATTTCCATGACACATGCCTTCAGATTACAATACCCACTACATTTAACTTATACAACCATTGCATTGCCTGGAAGGAATTGCTATTCTCCTGCCGGTATAACTTCTATATCTGGCATGGTTTAGACAGTTGAATGTAACCTTAAGGCGAGAATGATCATGAGAATGATGGCTACAAAGAATGTATTCCTCTTCTCTGATGAGATGCTACCACCAACGCCAGGCATTTTGCATGAAACCAAATTCATGGACAGAAGCAGAGGAGGGTTTGTGCAATGAGGGTTTAGCAAGCAAACATGCTTAGATAATATATATATATACTTTATTCTCTTGCAGTGGCATCGGGCAACTTGGTTAAAACTAGCCAGATAAAGGATAGGAATATTATTTGTGTATATATACTTTAGAACTGTGTTCCATTTATTATATTTGAATTTAATACCCTTGAGGATTGGACATAATTCATATTACATTCAGGTATCCAACACTACTTGAATTCATGTTGTGCAAATGTATGGTACCACACCACGCATATCCGTTACAAGTCACACACGATTCTTACCCGCCCACAGATCTGAAATATAAACAGAGAAGTTCTGCCACCTATTTGACTCATCAAGTGGTAATCATGGCAACAGCACGAGCTGCAGCAAAATGGCAACTACACTGCTACGAAATGGCTACCGCACACACCGTCTAAAACAGCTACAATATAGAATACTTTAAAATGCTTCTTCTTTGGTGACTCAATATGAAAGGCTTTCTGCTGTATTGTAGAAATCTCTACGATAGAAACATCTGAAGAACCAAGCCTCCGGGGAACATCTCATGAGCTGACAGTCAGATTGGGATTATTATGCATGCACTAGCAGTCTGGAGAACACTTTGTTGAGCTGTAGCATCATTGTAGAACTTTAGACTTTGGGGAAATGTTGTGGGATTTAAGTTAACAGATACAGTTAACACATCTACTGTAACTGTTTGTAATCTACAAACCCTCTTATTCCTATCGCTACTCTACAATCCTTCAAGTTGTATGTTATATACGCTTTGCAGCACTATAACTGGCTTTTCTGGCTACTCAAATTTTGATTGCTGGCTTTGATTGCTCTCAGCTTCACTTTTATATAAAATCATAGACTAAATTACTCAAACGTAAATTAAATTCACCAAATCCATATCAAATTAGGCAGAGCAAAAAATAAAGTGAGTTTCATTTGAAGACAATGTATTGGGGCCTCAACATTCAACCCCCTTACCTCCCATACCCCTGAACCAGTCCATTGCATATAAATATAAACTCACACACTATACCCGCTATATATCTAGTCCCCATTAGCCTAACCTGCAAGTCTTTGGAGGTAGAAGACAGCTGCTCCCGGCGAAGCCACAAGAACACAGGGATAAAGCGTGCACACTGTTATGACCCAGGACAATGGACTGATCAAATGCAAACCTCGGGTCTCTCTGGGAGCTATGATGTGAGGCACTGCACAGTAAAAACTTCAGATTGTGCATCCCATTACGTACATCCTCCCCTTCCTCTACCTTCTGCCGCAGGGAGGGCTGAGAGATCTATAGTGTGTCTAAGGTGGAGCACATAATGTGCATCAGCAAGAAGACACATCATTAATGGCTTATATTACATCAAGTCAGGAGGATTCTGAGCAGTCGTTATCAATTAAGCTTTACCTTTGGATCAAAACTGATTCAATTTTTTTTTATCTTCCTTAAAATGTCCTCTAAAAGGGAGATTTAACGTCTTTGCTTCTCTATTAAGATCTTCATCCCAAACCATTTTATTTTTTTGAGAAAGTAAAACACTATTGCATGGTCTCAAGAGACTATATGCAACTCTGCAAGACTCTCTGTTTTGTTTGTTGTTCTACTAAACTAATGACACATACTTGTGTCCACCACAATGCTTTTCAGGCTAAACTAGAAATAGACAGAACCCTAATCTCTGAAGGGATTGTATTCATTCCAGTCATTCCTGTTTTCTTCTTATAGTGGTTATTAGTTAGTGCTTATAAGTGGTTGTGTGACATATCGAAGAGATGGATGATATTATCAAGAAAACAATGAGACCAGACTGCATTCTTGGCGATTTAGGTCATGTGACGGATCATTCCTCACTAAACGTGTTAGCTGCAAGGTTACTAAATACACAATAGTGACCAATTAAGGAAACGAGATGGGAGATTTAGGGCCTATGTTCTATTTATGTGGATTCTGTGAGCTGTGAGTAGGAGTCAAGGGCTTGCTACCCAGAACACTTCCAACAATAACCATGGAGGAGAAGGTGATAATTAAAGGTGATGTTCCCCTATCCTGCAGGGGATGAGGATATATATAGATATATAGATATTACAGACTGCGTCTGGTTCTCAGACTCTCTGGTACTTCCACAACAAGTAAAGACTACTAGTCGGGGTTATCACGCCCATGGTGAGAAGGAATTAGGGGAAAGGAACTTTGGCTTTGACTCTCTGATGTCCAGATTGAAACGTGACATGGAGGAGAAAGCAATGTTTTCAGTAAACTGCTGTCAGTTCACTTCGGGTCCATATAATTTCTCTGACGCTTCATTGTTCATTGTTCGGAACAATGGAGCGTCTGAGAAATCATATGGACCCGAAGTGAACTCACAGCTGTCTACTGAAAAACATCTTTCTGGAATGCCGGCGCCTGAGTTTGTTGTTGCTGGTGACGTAAAGAGGTCAACCGGTGGCTCTATTACCACTAGTTGAAATGGGCACAGCGCCACCTAGCGTACCACGGAATGACATGATTTGGCCAATGAATAGATTTACTCACCGCCATGTATACCTGGACAATTGCAGTTGTCCAATTGCGGAGCATAGTCGAACTATGGCTTTAATCGGATTAAGCTGTGCATGTAAACGTACTGAGTGTGAGTGTAAGTGTGAGTGTATAAACTGTACACACACACACACACACACATATATACACCAGTGGTGATTTCTCTAAGACTGCAAGGGAAGCTTTGCATGCTTGGTGAAATGCTAGACAATTTTCATTGTACATTTCATACACTTAATCACACAATTCCTTGCTTCAGTTTAACATAATTCCCACATTTCCTTGTTCAAGTTTAATATCATTTTGGTAGTTGGCCATCACTTTGATTCAGGGAGCCTGAGGTCTGAACTTGAAGTCCTGTATTCAGATCAGGACTTGCAGCGTAACAGGGGAAAGCTGTGTGATTTCTTGGTGTTAAGACATGGGCCGTGTCCCAATTCAGAGGCTGCATCCTTCCAAGGACGCGTGCTTGGAAGGATGCAGCCTTCGAAGACCGCGAAGGCTGCATCGAAGGCCGAACGAGCGTTGTGGAATGGGACGGTCTAGCCTACGGAGCATTTCCGGATTGCGTAACCAGCCGTTAACGTCCTTTACCTTGCGTGACCACGCGCCGCTCCTGTCTCCTAGCAACCCTGACAGCTGCGGTTCAAACCGGACAGCGGAGGAGATATATGGAGCCAGAAATCATCATTTTATTTGTTATGTTTTATCTTTTATTGGAGGAGTGGGAGAAGATTCACCGCCGGGTGAAGAGGAAGAGAGGACGTTGGCTTAACGTTAATTAGTTTAACGTTATATGTCTAGCGTTAATGTCATTGAACTTTGACAATAAAGTTACATTTTTAAAATGGTCCCAACCTTACTTTTAATTTTAAATACAATTTTAAATATGTATTTGCTGCAGCTGCCACTGCCGCTCTCTCCGCGCCATTTCTGAAAAAAAATCCAACGCGCAATGAATCTTGGGATACGTTTGGCCGTGAAGGATCCACCCGGTGGGTCCTTCAAATCCGGGAAACGAAGGCTGCGTATCTCGGCCACATTCGAAGGACCCTTCGAAATGGGACCGCACTTGACGCGCCGCTGTGACGTATGCGGTCTTCAAATGCGTCCTTGCGAAGGATGCAGCCCCTGAATTGGGACACGGCCATGGAGTTGGACAGTGCAATGCCTCGGCTTCACAAACTGTTCTCATTAGTGGCAACAATTGGAGCTACATCTGCAGGTGTAGAAAGGAGTTTCTCCTTTTAAAGCAGCTCAAGTCCTACACCCATAACACAATGGACCATGGCCGTTTAAGTAGCCTAGCTCTGCTGGCCATTGAGAGGACACTGGTCAAGTCACTGGAAAAGACGGCTAGTTGGTATGACAGAGCATTTCCTTGAAAAGGAATCAGGAGATCATAATTGACATATACATAAATTGACAATTTATATGATGTAGGCCAAAAATGAGCTTCCCCTCTTTGAAAGACCAGCAGCCGCCACTGATATACACACGTATATATATATATATATATATGTATATATATCGGTAGGCGAAAGGAAAGGGTAGAAACACTGCTTAGCCGGCAGAAAGTAACATTGTAATATTGTATAGTTTCTTATATTTGCTTTTAGTATGTTGATCTCATGTGCAATGAAAATCGAAAAGTATTTAAAATGATATCATAAAATCATTTTGTAGGTCCATAGAAGATCAATGGTAGATTAAATATGGATAAAGCAAGGGAGCATATATGTAGTGGTTATGCACTTTGAGTGTACATCTGTATAGCATTTGACTATTATGTATATCTCTGCGAGATGCTGCTTGACTCTAAATATAATATTTTCATATTATCCAGCATGGGTATGTCTGATTGATGTAATAGGTATGTAAATCATGCTAAATGTACTGCATATTTGAAAGAATGCAGATACATTTAAACCCTCTAGTCCACATAGAGATAATTACAATGGTGACTATGGGTACCACTTTACAATAAAAATTCAATTCAATAACATTAAGAATTCAAACAACAAAAAGACTGTGGCACATTTCTTTGACAGTGGTGATTCCAGTATCCATTTGTTTTATGGGGGTTTGTCGTTCTGTACAAGCAACACAAGTAGTGTTTCATCCAACCTATATGTAATGTATCGTTCCAGGTTTATCTACTATTTCATAGACTTTAACTATACTTTAACAAAAATAATCTTTCAGAAGCGACTGCTGATTATCTACAACACTTCATGAACTTTGAATGTCAATTTTACTGATCGTATAGCATTTATACCACTCTAAACTAAGTTGGATTAAAACTAAAACATATTTATCTAAAGCAAGAGCAACATCAAAGAAGTCAGTACAGTTTCAGAAACACAATTTCAAATATCCATTTTTCATTAATTCAGATAAAAAATGCAAGTTGCAGATATTCAAAATGCAATATTCATTACTCCTCCAAGTGGTAAAATAAACATCAGAAAATTCAAGCAATGAAAATTCAAACTGAGGTAGCAGGGTATTCCAAGGACAGGCCGAAGCGATCGCGACATTACCTCATGCAAAATCAAACGGCTTTCAAAATTCCAACATTATGGCAGGGATTTTCTTCGATAGATTCCCAGTCTAGATAGCTAGGAAATATAAATGTTGAATATGTAAATGTGAACCTGACCTTATTTCTAACGTGCATTGGTTGTTTTTTGCTTCATATTTGTTGGTATCCCAAAGCCCAGGGCCCACACAGACACAGCGACGGCAGTGGACAGCTCTGCCTTGTTAACAGCCTTGAGGGCTGCTGAGACATTGCAACAACAGACGCGGACACTTCAGAAAGCCTTGGCAAGGTACTTATGCGAACTGCTCAGAGCGCCTGTGGAGCGGGACTGCGTGTGCGCAATTGTGCCTTTTGAACTATTTCAATGTACAAATGGACTCGACAGCGGCCAACCTCTTCCAGTCGTGTTGATAATGCACTATTGCTAACCCTACACTGACGAAATCTCCTTCTCGTGGTTGTTGAACTCTGGAGTCTTCTCTTTGGTTGACAAGCCATTCTGCACTGCAACCAAAGTAGAACATTTTTTAATTCTTATGAAAGGCAAAGAAACGCCAGAAAAACATGTGGCATCATAACAAAGGAGTTCAGCACAAGGGCATTGTATTAAAAAAAAGGTAAATTGGGCAATCACACAAAATCAGCCACTTAAATATACATTTATCATTATTATACATAAATGAGGAGCTATTATATGTATTGAGAATAAACATTCGCTGTATAGATAACATGTTACTGATCGACATCATTTACATGGATGCTACAGTAGTCTAATATATATATATATTCACTTCCATTCACTTGTTGGTATCTCTTAAGTAGTTTAGTATCAGTGTCTATTCGGTGTCGTATTCCTGTAATAGGCCAGTCCAATAATTTAATTCTGCCTGAATGAAATGATCGGATGGCATACTTGTCCTTCCTGCAAGCACTCGGCTCGTGCATTTTAGATTAACGGAGTCTTGCTTGCTGCTAAAGCCAGCAAGCAAGTCGTGTGTTTTGAGGGAGTGGCTTTTGAGGAAGCCAAGAAGGCTGCAGTGGGATTTTCCAGGTTGGCTACCGAAAAACATACAGAAACAAGAATGCTCATATGAGGCTGTACATCCAGTCTTTGTTCTCCTCTCTCACCGGCCCACCCTAATTCGTATTCCCCCATTGTCTCAAACCCTGTGTTTCTTCCAAGGTGAGAATGGCATTGGCTGAAATCTGGGTCCAGATTAGAAATAAATCTACAGTAATCCCAAGAAGAATTTCAGACAAAGGTAGGCTGTGTAGAATGCAGTTATTCTCAATCGAACACCTCTATTTAGAAGCACAGTCAAACCTCCATTGCCATGGACACTGATTATAAAGTAGTTCCAGCTGTTAGTGTGGGGTATAAATTAACGATTGGTGTCAGTTGAAGTCAGGTGACAGCAGCAACACAAGATTTACAAGATTTACCAGAAAGCATGAACAAAAGAAGACATGGCCATTTTGTTCTTCAGTGCCTCCTGTTCTTTGGTAGGGTAACCATCAGTAAAGACAAAGGACTATTGTTTCTATTTTTGTAGAAGCAGAGATTACTAGAGGCAATTTAAAGGCCGACAGTATGTGCAGCTCATTAATATTAAAGCAATATTCCACCCATTTTGCATGTTAAAATCCTGTTCCTCAACATCAAATACATGCAGAAAGTGATTTTCCAAAATGTTGTTACACTTCGTGTAGTTCAACCCATTAATATTAAGCTTCAATACTAAGAGCTGCAGCCCTACATTCACTTGCATTGAGCAGGCAAAATAAACTAAAATGCCTAGATACATTTGTAGGTATTTTTTTTCTTTTTGATACTGCTGACAATTCACTGATCAAATGAAGTCTGCGAATGACTCATCAGTACTTTGGCTAAGCTAATGAGTTGATTATTTGAATTTCTGTCTCTTGATGAGAAAATTACTTTCATAATGAGTTGTAGGCCAATGGAGAAATCTGACTCAAGCATATCATCCTTACAGGGCCCTTTACTTTCACTTGAGTATAGTATTACTTGAATACTATAAGTTACAGTATATAAGTTACAGTGTGCATGATTACTATATACTACTTACATTAAAATATTAAATACAATCCTGGAATAGACAACACAATAAAAAAAGCAATGACAACGACAAATAATTATTGTTAATTTCACGAATTTCACAAAGTCGCGTTCACCTCAAAAGCGACCCTCACGTTACTTGCACGAGTTTGACGAGTTTTGATTTGGGTGAAACACACAGTTTACACACCCTTCTTTCTTCTTCTTCCTGAAGATTTGCAGGTACATGCACGTTTTTGCATTGACTTTCCATGTTATTGTGCCGCCCAAGAAAGTTGCTTCTCTTTTGGTGTGGACACACCTTAATAACTTAACAATGACCCAAAAAAATAGGTCAACATTCCTATGCTCCTATATTTCCACAATTGAGGCGGTTTTGTGATGTGATAACATCACAAATACACAACAAAGGCCTACCTATTGTGTCTACTTTTCTCTTATACTAAAGTGTGTTAGCATTCTAGTCATTCTAAATCGTTCAATACTGAATTAAAGAAAACATTTGTGAAATGAATTAGGCCTATACACAATTTACCTTTGACAAAGTTAGTTGATTGATCAAGAGGCATCCCATCAGTGCTGATTTAGACCCTGATCAAACGGCGCGTTTTGCAAAACGTGAGCACTGCACTGCCTTTTTTTTCTTGTTTAAACCTACAGTTTAAAAACATTTATAATTTGTCTAAACATCTTAATAGACAGGTGGAGGGCACGTGCGCTAGTGTATCCTCCATTGGACGAGCGCTAGTGTGCGCTAGTGTATCCTCCATTGGACGATTGAAAGAAGCGTGAATGACGTTTGCCGCCTTTCGGCTGAGTTAAAATTGTTCATCTCGAGGCATACAGGGCACTCCGCCAGAAAATGCGAGGCACATGGAGCAGAAAATGGTGAAGCGTTTCGCGAGGCAAAAGCAGCGAGGAAAACACTACACTCTGATTGAAAACAACAACAAAAAGCCGCCCTCTAAAAAGCTGCTAAAACGCGCTCTGTCTGATCAGGGCCATTGAGTAGGCCTACCACAGCACTGGGGCTTTTATACGTACCGCTTGCTGTGCAGGTATTTCTTATAACAGATTCAAACATACCACCATCAACCGTCAACAGACACTTATTTCACTGGTAGCACCATAAATGTCAAGGTACAAATAAACATAGCATAGATACAAAGCAGCTGGCAAAGCTTGTAGACCTACACAAAGTTTCACACTAATGTGCGGGGAAATGTTTATGAGTGGCCACAGTCCGTTCTGAGTGCAGTTGCAGAACAATTTGTGTTGCCGGAGCCAAATAAACAAATCGATAAAAAACAAATCATCGTCTGTTGTCGCTTATTACTGTTAACTAATGAACAGGGCTAGTTGAACCGTGGTATCAAAGCAACATCACGTTCAAGGTTGTGCTGTGATGCTGAACATCAGCATGACTTTGATTTTGTCGTGGATGCCGGGCTGCAGGCTGCGCCGTGCTGACATTCACTTTTACAGCAAGCACAACCTCGAGCGTGATGTTGGTTAAAGACCGGAAAATGAATTGCTTTAGAAGTAAACGCTTTATTTACCACATTTTGATTTTAATTATTTTGGGTTGCTCTTCAGAAGGGCAAATATCATGTTCAGATAAATTGGTGTTGAAATGATCGAAGGTAGACTTAGAGTCAAACAGACAACTCCAGGAAATATAAGATATGGGAGGATTCAGATGAAAGCTTTTACAACTGCAGTTTCAAGGATTGATATTGTAATGTACATGGGTTCTCAATATCAGTCAAGGCAAATAGAAGACTATATCTTCAACTTTGCATCATTCAATTACAATTTGTTGAAACAGGTCCACTATGCTATGGTTTCAGTGTGAGATATCTGTTACCCACGTGCATGCGTGTGTATGCCTGTGCGTATGTGTGTGTGTGTGTGTGTGCGTGTGTGTGTTTGTGTATGTTGGTGTGATACGGCAAACAGAATGCATGGGATAGCCAAACATACTTGCTGCATTTTCGACACATTTCACATTTCACATGACTTGAAATGACTTGTTTTATCATCTGTGACTCATGCTGATATTACAAGGTTGAACAACAAGCTCACAGTCAATAACAAAGCACCCAAGGTAGACTTGCCACTAAAAGGAGAAAAATAATAATGTATCCACATGAAACAGAATTCTTTTCAATATTCCCCTGGGGGCTAGCAAAATAACAATACACTAAGACTTGATTATGACATCAAAGTCACAATGAACACTACCATTAACTCACAATGAACACTAGCATTAACTAGTCAGTCATCGTCAACAATAACTGATTCACGTTTACATTAGATTTTCCAGTGCAAATGAGTGAGCCCAGCCTCCGTGAAGTGAGCTCTACTGTAAGTGAGATGATTCAACACCAACGCAGGTAGCACCAGCCATTTGTTCCACAAAGGCAGGAGAGTGCAGCAAGGCAGCTTGCATGGTCGGCGTGTGTGGGCTCGCCCTTCTCTGCTTTCCAACAGATGCTCCCCTCTCATTAACTCCACTCAGAGCAGCAAGGAGCGCAGCGGTACAACTACATACGTGCCACTGCCGCCACGTCCCTCCCTGACACTCGCTCTACTTACACTTGCTACTTGCTACCTACACTTGCTCAAGATGCGATCGCAGTGCTGTGTTTTGTTTAGCCCCCCCCCTGCTTATAGTGGCAGTGGCGCACACAAATGAGACGCTGCTCCGGGACAGACACCGTTTTTTTGTCTTCAGTCCCTTGTGCTGTACTTATGCCCTGCAGTGCTACGCACACCGTCTCTCTGGGTTAGGCACGCGGTAGGACCTACGACTGTGTTTGGTGGTGCGAGACATGTAGTATGTGGCTGAGCGGATGGCACGCTTCAGTGTCATCAGCAACCATCACAGCGATATAAAAACTTGGGGAAGGATACAAAATGTATTTTTTTTTTGTTTTTGTGAATGTTAAGAAATTAAGGACACAGTCTGACCTCATTATCAGTGGAGACATATGGAGGAGGAAATGTTATTCTTAGGGATTTCTAGTCAGCCCTTTGCAAAGCCCGGTGCAAAAATATGGAGTTCTCACATTGTTGTTTGCATGTTGAATATTTACTCATGGACCGTGTGAGGGCCTCATTAGGGAGCCACGTCTCCATGTGAAGTGTATTCCATATGTTTACACAATATAAACAACGACCCATTCACCAGATATGAAGACGAAATTGAGGATAGGTTAGGTCAAATTTGACATGAAATGTAGGCTACATTTCGTATTAACGTTGATTAAAAAAAAAAAAAAAGTTTAAATGTCTTGAAACATTAGCATAGTGCAAGGTTAAACATTATGCAATATCCACAGTCATTTATATAATAACAATAACATAAGAGGCTATTACGATCTAATGTTTCATTTTTGATGTTTGATAAAATCGTGTTATATTAAGTAGGAAGAGGTGTCAGGATAACCTATGTATAACCTTATGTTTATGGCTGTTATGATGTCTGTTGGGTTCCATGACTTGGGATTCATTAAGGCGGATCCGCGCCTTATGCGTAATCTAATATGGATAAAGAAAACGGAAAGCCGAGTCATTAAAGAAACCAAGCCCGCACACAACTCCAACCCTGCAGAGTACCGTTTGAAAAAGTTTAGGATGTGCGTAATGTAAAAATACAAGTAAAGCTGTCGATTTTGGACAATGCGCATGGCACGGAGGCACCACCTGCTAAAAGTTCCAAATGGATCAAAGCGTGTGGGGTTTGGAATGTCCACCAAACCAACACACCTCTATCATAATAATAATAATAATAATAATAATGACAATAATTATATGAATAGGCAAATGGAAAAATAAACGCCGTGAACGTTACCTTGTATGTGCTGGTTGACCACACTCTCGAGTCGATCCAGTCTCTCGATGATTCGGAGAGTGTCACCCCGTTTGTCGCCATCCAACTTTTTCTCCGCTATCGGCATCGGCACTTTGATGTATATGTTGGCGATATAATTAGTCACCCATCCGACATAGAGCAAACACACGATATTGGTCATGCCACTCAGTATCACGCATGTCGACACCAAAGTTTTGGTTCTCCTGGTGCAAGCCATGCCGACATCCCGACATGCAGCGTGTGTCTGTCTCCCAGCGCAAGACAAGGCAGCAGTTACCTTCCCAAACCTGGAATGTAGGCTACTTCAGTGCACACGTCACTTTGGACCAGCCGCATACAATCATCCCTCTGTCCCTATACGGCGATGCAATCCGGTACAGTGTTGAGTTTCGTTTCATCTAAGGGAGGTATTATGTTCAATGCACGGTTGATTTTCCATTCCATGCATGCTGCATTAACCACTCACAGCAGCCCAGATCATGTTTCAATATTAACAGACATTACGCGGAACAAGGTGCAGTCCTGCGTTCATGGGATTTGATAGGCGGTCTTCGGTATGCATTCCCCTCATTCACTGTTCCAATAGAGACTACTACTCATTTATTAAGGATGATTTATATTATACAAATAAGTACTATTTATTATATTTATTTGATTATTAATAATAGTTATTATTACTATTAGTATTATTAGTAGTATTATGATTATGAGGATGATGATGAAGATGATGATGATGTTTAGTATTATAATAATTATTACGATTATTATCTTAATATCCATTCATATGTTATTTTGCAGACTGTTTTATACACAATGACAGTAAGGAATGGTAATATATGACATTACTTCATTTATCCCGAGGGTAATCATTGTGCAATAGTTGCAGTACGATATAAGAGAAAAAATGCAAAAGAGTATCAGTAATGTGCAATAACCATTTGTAGAGCTAGATATGTGACAGGTAACGCTAGGTATCATAAATAAAAAGTAAACTAGTTAACGGTAGTAGAGGTAAAATGGTAAGGTGCAAATCCAAATATACAATGTCCAAATATCCCAGTTTAACACAGTAAGTGTCACATAGATGAATAAGAGTTCCAGAAAGCTATGCATGTACAGAATCTATCCGAAGTACGGGTGATGTTCACGGTTCGATTCCTGGGTCTCAGCTGTCCCTCTTTTGTTGTGGGGAAATTGAGCTGTTCAGTTGGATTGCCACAGGGAGAAAGCATTTCCTGTGGTGTTCTGTGGTACATCACGGTGGTATCAGTCTGCTGCAGAAGGTGGTCCTGTGTCTGAGCAGAACAACGCAGAGAGGATGAGAGTCCTTATCCATGATGTGCCGCAATTTGCATAGCTTCCTCCTCGCTGACACCACCACCAGATAATCACGCCCCTCCCCTAGGACAGAGCCAGCCTTCCAGATGAGCCTATTGATTCTGCTGGCTTCGATTGAGCTCACCTTGATTCCCCAGCACACGGCGGCAAAGACAATAGCACTGGCGGCCATGGACTGGTAGAACATGGAACTGCAGACATGGACTGTCCGAAGCCTCCGCAGAAAGTAGAGTCGGCTCTGGCTCTCCTTGTACGCAGGCTCTGTGTTCTATCCCCAGTCCAGTTTATTTTTCCAAGTGTACTCTCAGGTACCTGCACAGTATCCACATCCATCCCCTGGATGGAGACAGATGTAGTGTGTGTTTCCCCCCCTGCAGAAGACAACCTCCAACTCGTCTTCGTCTCGCTAATGTTGTTCTGCTGGTGGTTCAGTCAACAACATTCAATGAATGAGTACACAACCCTACCCTGCGATGATGCAACCCACAATCGCAAGTAGAGCAAGTGAAATTTGAGTTCAGTGAACAGAAAAGGTGACCCTCCCCTATAAAACAGGGACACCACGTTGAAGCAGGTCGATGATGGTTTCATCCACATTTGCCTGGTAGGAAAAAAAACGGAAGGGGGTGCAGTGATGGTTTAGCCACGACTAAGTCTCTTAAGGTCAGCAAGCAAGTCAGCGCCACTGGTCTGTAGTCTTTGTAGGCACTGGGGCACACCTCTCATTGGCACGGGAATCAGGCAGGATGACTCCTGGAGAGCAAAGGGACCCACTCAATACAAGCAGGCTCAGGTTCAAGATGTGCTGGAGAGTAGTCTGCACAGCTGGGAGCCACGAGTCTTGAGTACCCCCGGGTTGACGCCATCAGAATCTGCTTGCCTTGCCCTGGATGTGGTGGTGGTGGTGGATAAAGGCTGCTACACACAACTGTGTTGGCCATCTGAAACGTTTGGGGAGACTCGGACGAGTTCGGGAACGAATCTGTTCCGTGTGTTTTAGCTGTGTTGGAAGCTTTTGAAATTGCACACCAGACGGTGGTGTCTGGTCGGATTCAACATGCAAAGTTTGAGAGCGTCTGCGTTTGAGGATCGGGGGCACTCTAATCGCACTGATTTGCTGGTTGTGTGCTAGCAGCACACAACCAGCAAATCAGTGCGGTGTGCGGGATGGGTGGACTAGCGCCAAGAGACTAGCGCCTGCATCTTGTGCAAGCGCAGAACGTACACGCTGCTGTGTAGTTGACAGTATAGTCTTTGCGGTGTGTTTCAATGCAACTTTTTCTGCCAAACGGGTCGGACGAGAGGCAACGGAAGTGGTCAGATAAAGGCAGATGGCCGTTAGTTTGAGTCTGGGCTGTGTGTAGGCCCCTTAAGGATGGAGAAAATGGTTGAGGAAGGGGGACCGTTGGGAAACGTGGGACAGGTGGGCTTGTGGTCAGAGAGCTAGAGGAGGTGTGAGGAGGCCCCACACTGTCCGATCTGTTGAAGAAGAAAACATCTTGTTGGCCCAGTCCAGGCCTGCCCGTGAGCTGGCTGCCAGTCTTCATACAGACAGACTGATACACAGTGACACACAGTGATACATCTCATGCCACATCCTTTGAATTGTTGTGCGGGAGGTTGTGTTTCAGCTTTGTCTCGTAGCTGCCCCGCTGGATCCTCTCTCGTCGAGTTGTCTATGATTCCTCTCCATCTCCTTCTCCGTTGTTGAAGGCTGAAGGCTCTTCTTCTCATTCAAGAAGACCCCGTGTCTCCCGTGGTGACATGCAGTCTGTTGTTGGGGAAACAGCATATAGTCTCTGTTGGAACAACATGTCCTTGCAAAAGTTCCCTTGTTAAACAATCTGTGAGACCATGAATGTGCTCGCCATGTGAATTGCAGAGCAAACTCCAGTCTGTGAATTGCAAAGCACACTCTCATTCGGCTGTATCATAGTAGCCCTGCAGAGCCTTATTGGTCTCCTGTGATTTCTTCACAGTCCTAGAAGTAACAGCAGATGGACTAGAGGGTTTTGCTGGAGCAGGAGGTGTACCGGGTTGTGGTCAGATCCTAAGGGGAGCGAGAGCTATTTGCTATTTTGCTATGCTGTATTCCTCCTTAACATTAACAAACAGCAGATCCAGTGGTGATAGTTGTAGTCCCCACAGTGTAAAACCTTTCACTGTAAAATTACAGTAAAGTACTGGCAGCAGTCTCGCCATTAAGGCACTGTTTATTTACAGTAATATTACTGTATAATACAAATAGTAGCTTGCTGTTATCTCAACATACAGGATGCGCTATAATATTATAGTAATCTACTGGCAGCACAATGATAAGGCTTGTGCCGTTAGACCCCTTGGAGTCTTAGCTTTCATATGACTGAGTTTGTGTAGATAGCATGATGTGAAAAGATGCATGTTAGCATTTAGCTTCTACCGGAAGTAAACCAGATATGTAGGAAGCACCTAGCCTCTAGCCATATTTAACACCCACAAACACCCGACGTAGAACAATTCAATTTCCATTTTAATTGATTTGTGCGCTGGCGCCCCCTCACATCGCTTGACTACAAGAGCAGCCTTTTATTTCATCTCCCAGGACACATAACCAACACAGGGGTCATCCCATCACCCTGAGTACCTTGGTGGCGGTGCCCGATTTCCCTCAACTGCACCAAGGCAAACGTTATTTTCCCAAGGTTCTTTTCTCTATATGGCTGTAAATGTACACGTTGACTGATGAAATGCTTGAACGATCATCGAGACTCCCGCAATGCACTTTTCGTTTTTCCACAGCATTGTATTGTAAAACTTAGATAACTGATAATTTCTCTGTGAATTTACATCAAAGTCTTTACTCGCGATGAATGAGTTAGATGAGTTCAGATACGTGTCATTAGAAAGACAGGTAAGGTTGAGAGCGCATCCTGCTCTAGTCTAGGTATGGGCTAAAGGTTGGCTGTGTACACTGGGGATCGAACCCAGGGCCTTTTTGCTAGGAGAATAACACAACATCGCCAATACACTTTCCTGCCCAACGTAGCATGTTATGAATATATACAATTACTGATTAGGGTTCACACGCTCTTGTTTTTTTTTCATTCCTAACTTAATTGTGGAATTTAAAGATTTGACACATTCCTCATTCATCCTATAGGAAAATAAGTGTAATGACTTTATGGCAGCAATCAATAATGCATCATAGCACTGGGTTGGCCACCACACTAGAACAATAGAACAGGTCGTTTGCCACATGCTATCATTTTACTCCTCTGATAGGTTCTGAAGGTTTCATCCCGGTCCTTTCTGCTCACCGTGGAAACGTGGTTTATTTAGTCATAACTGAAACATAAGCGTTAGTAACATCCAGTACAGGCTGCTTGCCATCCCATCGTCTAAACTCATCACCTTCAAATAAATGAACTTTCTCCAATAAATTGACAGTGTTTTAGTGTTTTTTCCCTGAGATAGTACCCAAGTAGCAAATTTGTAATTCTAACAGGGACAACTCAAGTGGTCTTCAGCCAAGACTTCAATTAATGAATTCAATTAGACAAACTTGTGGGAAGGCAGGCTCACAATGTAATCAGGGTAGAAAAGGTTTTGCTCCTGCAGCCTCTTCAAAGTAGTGTGTTCCAATTATAGAACATGAACATGAACGTGTGTGTGTGTGTGTGTGTGTGTGTGTGTGTGTGTGTGTGTGTGTGCGCGCGCGCGTGCATGCGTGCGTGTGTGCGTGTGTGTTTCTGTGGTGTGTGGTGTGTGTGTGGTTTGTGTGTTTGTGTGTATGTGTGTCAAATCCATTCATATTCAATGTTAACTTGCATTCTTTGATACAATTGACATGAATCTACTGTGATGTTTACCCTTTTCAAGTCTAAGTCTTCAAATGTCCTCCAAAAAGGATCAACACAGCTTGCTGCCACGTTGTGAACTTTTCTTTGCCTCTTCCTTTCTCAATTATTTGCTGCTGACAAACCTATCTTAAAGGGCACCACTGACTCGATTTGTGGTGTATTTTTATTCTGTAAATAAATTGGTTTATGTTTTGGCATTGGACCTCTCTGTCTGTGACCTCCTGTCTTTCTGTTTACCATCTAGACTACTAGACTACTTTTATGCTACGCTGATCACACGGTGTCAAGGGTTTGCCAAAGCCAAAGTTGAAGTTTGAATGTGCACAGATGGTGGGTTTGAAACAAATATTTTTATATCCAAAGTTTCCAGATAATATTCGGATGCATGAAATATTTAAATTGCAAAATGGTTCAATCTGTGTGGTTTTTATTGCGGGAGCTGAGGGACAGAGGAAACATTGCCTGCCCCCCCCACCCCCTCCCCTCTCTCACACACACACACACACACACACACACACACACACACACACACACACACACACACACGCGCATGCGCGCGCGCGCACACACACACACACACACACACACATACACATCACATACACACATTCGCTGCTGCATATGTAGTTAATTTAGTATTATAATCCTTGTAAGGCATAGAATTTCACTGTATCCTTATTAAATACATTAATTTGATCTCTTTAGGGTAAATACTGTAATACAATTCCAGATTAATGTGTGTCATTTGGAACTGGTATAGTGAGTTAGCAATGTCCAGAAGTGATTATCATCTGGGAGCTGGCTCCCTGAAACAGATCCGTATACCACAAATAATTTAGTATGGCAATGTAGGCAACGTTATTATAATTATTCTGGCGTAATTTATTGAGACAACTGAGAACAGAATCAATGCTGACTGGTGATTTACTTTGCCCACCTGGTCAGTGGCTGAATGATGCTTTGGTCTGCTTCTGAGGTACTGAAATAATACTGTTCTCCATATGGAGAGGTAAATTCCTTTGGGACTGGCGGCTATATTGGTATGTCGTGTCAGAGCATTGTATATTACGGTTAATGAAGTGGGATAGCATTTGATTGATTACATTAGAAACCTGGAGGAGATTAAGGTTGTTCCCAAATTACACTAAATCAATTCAAACACCATGGGATCCTGTCACTGAAG